>NC_079194.1:237807283-238168950 GCF_029499605.1 Hyla sarda
CTCTCCCTTGTGGTGGTGGTAGGTAATTGTTGTGTCTGCTCATGCAGCGTTGTCCATGATCTTGTTATCTCTTGTCATTAACTCACGGACAAGCCTGATGCTGCTGCAGAACTAGTTAGTGTTCCAGTAGGTATGGGGGCCCCTTGTGGTGGGATTTTCAGGAGCTGTTTTCTCTATTAAATATAAACAAAAATGTAAACAATCATATTACAAAAGGTCTTTAATTTTCATCAGTAACAACATAAAACGTTTTTGCAACTGCAAGGTGTGAACACAGTCTAAAATCAGCAGAGTAAGGATCGTAGTGAATTTGAAAAAGGACACATTTAAAGTAATTCAAGAAAGTCTGTAAACTGGCAACAGGCTTAGAAAGCAAAGGTTCATCCATCTGGCCATGTTCCACAGAACAGTTACTGTGCAATAATACAAAGGGCTGAAAAAATTAGTTACTGACTAGTTAATGGCTGTGTAGCCACAGACTGATGCCCCCTGTGCCTAGAATGGAAACAAAGCAATGGAAAAAGGCAGCCTGATAAATTTATATCACGTAGAATGCCAGGTGTGCAAGTGTGGAACAACAGAATTTATCAGTGGATAAATTCTGCACAGAAATTCCGGTGCAGCAGCATCCCATTGTTTTCAATGGGATTCTGTTGCACCGACACACTGCCGAATTTCTGTACTCTGCCAAATTTATTAACACGTTCATTATTTCGGACATTCACACAGACTACATTGCTGAGAAGGGAGAAGGGGCATATCTACACGGACTAATGTCGAAGGATTCCTGTGGAGCCTGCAGCTGCCAGAATTTCCACCCAGAATATCTACGAGTGTCAATGTAGCCTAATTCCTCCTCTTCTAATAGTCAGAACTCTTCTCTTTCCACATACAGAGACCAATGAGGCATTTTCTTTTGTACCCCTTTAAAAAAAAATTATTTGTAGTCTGAAACTGAAAATAATCAGCAATTCAGCAAATTTCGAGTGTTTTTTTTACATCATTAACTTTGCAGTAAAACTTATATGTTATCTTTAATCTGCAGATCAGTACGATTACAAAAATCCCCAATTTATATAATTTTTGTTATATTTTAGTATTGAAAAAAAAATCTAATAGAAATGCTTTGGATCACCATGTTCTGATTCCTATAACTTTTTTACTTTGTCATCTATGGAGCTGTAGGATGGCTCTCTTTTTGCACTGTGACTTGTACTTTTTATTGGTATCCATGGGACTTTGCTTTTTATTAAATGTTTTTGGGGATATGATGTGACCAAAAACGAGTTATTCTTGCATTTGTTTTCTAAGTTTTCTTTTCTAATCACACTAGTCATCATGCCGGATCAATAAAGGTATAGTTTCATAGAAAATAAAAGTAACTTTCAAACCATTTCACCCGCCAACAAATGCTATTCCTAAGTGCTTTGAGAAAATGAGAAACCATTACACCCATCTCTCCAGTAGCACTAAAATAAGGGTATACATTAAAATGACAATACATCATGGCAGCATATATATTATATACATGGTGGGAACAAGTGATTAATGCATTTCTGCCCCTTATGGCCTTACAGTCGTACTCTATTTAACTGAGTGGGAAAGATTAATACCAAAACCTCCCCCACCCATCGGAGAGGACATCACATCACAGTCTCTAAAAGCAGTGGTGGAATAAAAAGATATGCAAATAGACCCAGAAAAACAAAAAATACCAAGCACTTAAAGGAGTAGTCCAGTATAACAAAACGTATCCCCTATTAGCATATACAGAACGCTGTATCTCCGGGTCTCCCAAAGAGATGTATGGAGCGGGTGTGATAGCCATAGCTCTGTGCCCTAGTCAACACACTTCATTCATGTAGAAAGCCAGGGCGCTGGGCGGCAGATCGAAGGGGGTCCCAGTGAATAGGGCATATGTTTTACTGCATAACTTCTTTAATAATGAAGAATGTGATCAGCTATGGTATTTAAACTATACTGAAGTATTTAACATTAAAATCTATTGAGTTTCTTGATTTAAAGGAGCCTGACACCAATCTCATCCTTTTCGAGGTCTGTTAAACCTCTCAATGGCACAGAACTTAAAGGGGTACTCCAGTGGAAAACTATTTTTTTCAAATCAACTGGTGCCAGAAAGTTAAACAGATTTGTAAATTACTTATATTAAAAAATCTTAATCCTTCCAGTACTTATCAGCTGCTGTATACTAGAGAGGAAGTTGAGTAGTTCTTTTCAGTCTGACCACAGTGCTCTCTGCTGACACCTCTGTCCATGTCAGGAACTGTACAGAGCAGAAGAGGTTTACTATGGGGATTTTCTCCTACTCTGAACAGTTCCTGACAGACAGAGGTGTCAGCAGAGAGCACTGTGGTCAGATAGCTAATCAACTTATACTGGAACATACAGCAAATGATAAGTACTGGGAGGGTTATGATTTTTTTATAGTAATTTACATATCTGTTTAACTTTTTAGCATCAGTTAAAGGGGTACTCTGGTGCTTAGACATCTTATCCCCTATCCAAAGGATGGGGGATAAGATGCCTGATCGCGGGGGTCCCGCAGCTGGGGACCCCTGTGATCTTGCACGCCGCACCCCGTTTATAATCGGTCCGCGGAGCGTGTTCGCTCCAGGTCTGATTACTGTCGATCACGGGGCCGGAGCGTTGTGACGTCAAGGCTCCGCCCCGTGTGATGTCAAGCTCTGCTCCCTCAATGCAAGCCTATGGGAGGGGTTGCACTGAGACTTGCATTGAGGGGTGGAGCGTGACGACACATGGGGGCGGCGGCGTGACATCACACCCTGCCGGCCCTGTGGTCGCCGGTAATCAGACCGGAGCGAACTTGCTCTGGGACTGATTATAAACGGGGTGCGGCGTGCAAGATCACGGGGGTCCCCAGTGGCGGGACCCCCGCGATCAGGCATCTTAGGGGATAAGATGTCTAAGCGCTGGAGTACTCCTTTAATAAAAAAAAAATGTTTTCCAACAGAGTACCCCTTTAAAACAGGTCAAATCACCCTCATGCACATTTGAAATGCAGCTCAGCATTTTCATGGCAGAAGACTGTGGAACACTTCAGCCCATTTTAAGTTTGCCACATATTGAAAAAGTAATTCCATGCATCTCTATGGGAGAGCTGGAGATACACGAGTGCTGTATCTCTAGCTCTCCCATAGAGATGCATAGAGGGTGTGTGTCTAACACAGCTTTGTCTGGGCACTAAAGGGGCAATTTTACTATATTAGGAGTAACATAGTAACATAGTTCATAAGGTTGAAAAAAGACCAGAGTCCAAGTTCAACCTATAACCCTAATGAGTCCCTACTGAGTTGATCAAGAGGAAGGCAAAAAAAAACTCATACTAGGGGTAAACATTCCTTCCCAACTCCAGAGGTTACTGAATAGAGACACTAACAGGACTCTATGACTGTGCAGATGCAACTACAAGAGCACTATAACTGTGTGGAACACAAAAGGAGGCACTTCTATACTGCATAGATAAGGAGCTTATTAGAAAAACATGTAAGTAGCAAACTCTGCAGTGAAAGGTTGTAGTTAGAAAAATATATAATGGTGGTCCAGGCCTGACAGATAATTAATGGGAGGATGAACGACTGTGATCAGAGATGACGTCACCTGTAGTCAATGGATGTAACAGCACTGTAATCACTTATACCTTGTGCATAAAGCTGGTATCTGTTACTTTATAATCACTCTATGGGGGTATTATTGGTCTTAAAGGGGTTATCCAGGAAAAAAAAATTTTAATATCAACTGGCTCCAGAAAGTTAAATAGATTTGTAAATTACATCTATTAAAAATTCTTAAACCTTTCAGTACTTATGAGCTGCTGAAGTTGAGTTGTTCCTTTCTGATGACACCTGTCTCGGGAACTGTTCAGAGTAGAAACAAATCCCCATAAAAAACCTATTCTGCTCTGTGCAGTTCCTGAGACAAGCAGAGATGTCAGAAGAGAGCACTGTTGGCAGACAGAAAATAACAACTCAACTTCAGCAGCTGATAATTATCAGAAGGATTAAGATTTCTTAATAGAAGTAATTTACAAATCTGTTTAACTTTCTGGAGCCAGTTGATATATAAAAAATTTTTTTTTTCCTGGAATACCCCTTTAACTACCTATAGACATCATGCTCATTCCCCCTATACATGTAACAGTGGCTGCTCAATCAAAATTTGCAGGTGACAGAACACGATTCAAGTAAATTAAATGCTGTCACCCAATTTAGACTTCCTAGGTTCCTAGTACAGGAGGTCAGCAATCTGACCTAGGAATTGGGAGACTGTGTAAACAAATAATTCTCCAGAGGTACAGGAGATGGTGCATGTAAGCTACAGCAATGAAAGAGCTGCACACATGGTGACGAGGACATGTAGCTGTGGTGAAAGGAGAAGAGGACAGAAAAGTGCTCTCACTGCTAAAAAAGCAAATTGCTGACATTACTCATAAGCGTGCCTCCCATGGTGCTTACCCCTCCCCGAAATGTCCAGTCATTCACATTGACGAGTGCTTATTAGATTAGTTGCAATGTGAAAACACATAGATTTGGTTACCAGACTTACATAGTTACATAGTGTCACATCAGGAATTGCTGAACGCCTGCAGAATATGAATCTACCGCAACACATGATAAGCGTGACAGCTTATAAAGTACACATGCAGCAGAGTTGGGTTTGTTAAGGCGTCACAAATCAGTTTGTCAGGATGTGCCAAGCTATGTCAGGTTTTAAATAGGAAGGCAGATAAACTTACTGAATTATTTTTCAGCATTTACAGCAAACAAATAACTCGCGAGGACAGCTGGGACAGGATCCATCAAGATTCTGCCTTCCTAAACCCATCAGGATCTTGTAGGAGACAAAGTAGTTTATTCACAGGAGAGCATCCAGGTTGTGCAGAAAGTAATACAGGGTGGGCCGTTTATATGGATACACCTTAATAAAATGGGAATGGTTGGTGATATTAAAGGGGTATTCCAGGCCAAAACTTTTTTTTATATATCAACTGGCTCCAGAAAGTTAAACAGATTTGTAAATTACTTCTATTAAAAAATCTTAATCCTTCCAATAGTTATTAGCTTCTGAAGTTGAGTTGCTGTTTTCTGTCTAACTGCTTTCTGATGACTCACGTCCAGGGGTATTTTCCCATCATGCACAGCTCCCGGGACGTGACATCATCACTGAGCAGTTAGACAGAAAACTTCAGAAGCTATTAACTATTGGAAGGATTAAGATTTTTTAATAGAAGTAATTTACAAATCTGTTTAGCTTTCCGGAGCCAGTTGATCTATATATATATATATATATATATATATATATATATATATATATATATAAAGTTTTGGCCTGGAATACCCCTTTAACTTCCTCTTTGTGGTGCATTAGTATATGTGAGGGGGTAAACTTTTGAAGATGGGTGGTGACCATGGTAGCACATGCTTCCAGTATCCGTAGTTTCAGGTGCTGCACATCTCGTATCTTCACAGCATAGACAATTGCCTTCAGATGACCCCAAAGATAAAAGTCTAAGGGGGTCAGTTCGGGAGACCTTGGGGGCCATTCAACTGGCCCACGAAGACCAATCCACTTTCCAGGAAACTGTTCATCTAGGAATGCTCGGACCTGACACCCATAATGTGGTGGTGCACCATCTTGCTGGAAAAACTCAGGGAATGTGCCAGCTTCAGTGCATAAAGAGGGAAACACATCAAGTGGATTGGTCATCGTGGGCCAGTTGAATGGCCCCCAAGGTCTCTCGATCTGACCCCCTTAGACTTTTATCTTTGGGGTCATCTGAAGGCAATTGTCTATGCTGTGAAGATACGAGATGTGCAGCAAATGAAACTACGGATACTGGTAGCCTGTGCTAGCATTTCTCCTGCGTTGTTGCTATCAGAGTGTGAAGAGTGGGAGAAGAGGGTTGCATTGACAATCCAACACAATGGGCAGCACATTCAACACATTTTATAAGTGGTCAGAAACTTGTAAATAACTCTTGAAAGAATAAAGTTACGTTAAAACCAAGCACATCATTGTTTTTCTTGTGAAATTCCCAATAAGTTTGATGTGTCACATGACCCTCTTCCTATTAAAAAAACAAAAGTTGGATTCAAAATGGCCGACTTCAAAATGGCCACCATGGTCACCACCCATCTTGAAAAGTTTCCCTCCTCACATATACTAATGTGCCACAAACAGGAAGTTAATATCACCAACCATTCCCATTTTATTAAGGTGTATCCATATAAATGGCCCACCCTGTAGAATAAGTAATAGGATAAACACCCAGGGCATGACATACCTAATGTAATTTTCACCTCTGCACTCTAAAAAAAAAAAATTATAAATTGTGACACTCACCTAACGTCTCAAAACTTATTTTTTTTTACATATTTATAGAAGATCCTTGTAACACAGGGCAGGGGAATTCCAGGATCTTGATAAAATAAAAAAGGATTAATAGCTGATCAGAGAGTGCCACAAATTTTTTCTCTTCAACGTGGTTCATTTATTCTTGAGCGCCCCAACTGGAGTTTTTATATCCTCCTCATGACCATTTCATTGCAAGTACACTTCAGTGTGTAGCGCCAAACTCTTTCTCTGTGTGGGGATTGTATAAAGAATAGTATATGTAAGCATATATGTCAACATGGTACAACATTTGCCTTGCCTATGGGAACAACTGAAGGTAATAAAAAATTGTGAATTATATGACACGTGAAGTACCTAGAAATTATGCCAGGTGGCCAACATGCCAGGTGGCACAGATACATAGCAGCAATCTACAGGTATGCTTAGCTGGTGGTGTTGTAGAATCAACCAGCTCTTTTTGCTCCCTTCTCTTAGTGTTAGGGTCTATTCACACAGCAGAATTTTGCCTCAAATTAAAGCCCATAGACTTCTGTGGGATTCCGCACTCCCATTCACACTTCTGAATTTCCACTTGCGGAATTCCGCTAACGGAATTCCGCAAGCTGAAATTCAGAAGTGTGAATGGGAGTGCGAAATCCCATAGAAGTCTATGGCCTTTAATATGAGGCGGAATTCCACAAGCGAAAATTCTGCTGTGTGAATAGACCCTAAGGCTAGGTTCAGAATACGGAATTTCCGCCGGAATTTTTGCTTTGAAATTTCAGGCAGAAATTCCGCTTACTATAATGCATAGTGTAGTGAATGGTTTTCCGTTCACAAATTCACACTTCGGAATTTGTGAAGCGGAAAACCGGATGAAAAATCCGCTAGAAAATTTCCGCCTGAAGAAAGGGGTTGCTCTTTCTTCAGGCGGAAATCCTAGCGGAACACATAGCAGTCTATAGGAGACTGCAGTGTCCACGCGGTCCTAGCGCCGAATAATTCAGTCGGCGCAGGCGGAACTCAGAATCTCCGGGCGGAAATTTTCTGCCCGGAGATTCCGTAGTCTGAACCTAGCCTAAGATAGCAGCAGGAATTTGTACACAGCAGAAGAGAGTATAACATGGGGGAATAGAGAAAATCTGGCACTGGCTGTAGATAGGTAGTAAAGTGCACACAAGGTGTTCTGTAGGAAGAGGTAAATTTAATGTATTAAAGGGGAACTCTGGTGGAAATTTTTTTTCAAATCAACTGGTGCAAGAAAGTTAAACAGATTTTAAATCCCTTCTATTTAAAAATCTTAACCCTTCTAGTACTTATCAGCTGATGTATACTACAGAGGAATTTGTGAAGTTTTTTTCTGTCTGACCACAGTGCTCTATGCTGACACTTCTGTCCATGTCAGGAACTGTCCAGAGCAGGAGAGGTTTTCTATGGGGATATGATTCTAATCTGGACTGTTCCTGACACGGACAGATAATTCACAGATTTCTCTGTTTTATACAGCAGCTAATAAGTAGTGTTGCTCGCGAATATTCGCAATGCAAATTTTATTCGCGAATATCGCATATTCGCGAATTCACGAATATTCACGAATATAGCACTATATATTTTTTTTTTTTTCACAGTACACATCACAGTGATCATCCCTCTCTGCGTCCAGCTTGTGTGGCGTAAAGAAGGCTTCAATACTACTGTGTGAGAGTGCCGTGCGAAGTTTCGCATATGCGAAAATTTGCATATGCAAATTTTCGCGAATGCAAATTTAGGTATATGCAGTTTTGCATATGCTAATTTTCGCATATGCTAATTTTCGCATATGCGAAAATAAAACGCGAATATTACGCATATGCGAATTTAGTGAATATTCGTCTATATATTCGCGAATTCGAATATGGCATATGCCGCTCAACACTACTAATAAGTACTGGAAGGATTAATATTTTTTAATAGAAGTCATTTCAGGCACCAGTTGATTTGAAAACATTTGTTTTCTACTTATTTCCGCTGGAGTTCCCATTTAAAGTGACATGAGAAAGCACTACACTCCTTGAATACTCTTGGATGACAGACCTCAAATCCGGTATGTATTACTGTTTGGGGCCCACCTACAAGAGAAAGGTCAGAAACTAGGAGCAGGTTGGAAACTAAATATCAGGGGGGTCTGAAAAATGAACGAAGGAATGAAGATTACAGGCACTAACATTTGTAAAAATATTTTTTTCCATGTCAAAGGTATCCATAACCTTTATCGATCAAATAAAAAAAATACAATTTATCAAGTTTAGACCAAATCATTTCCCTTCTCTTTTTAGGATTGCTTTTCAATGACAAATATATCATGGTACGGAGGAGCGAGCCTTAGCGCTCAACACTGGCCTATAAACGGTGTAAATGTGGCTCTACAACCATTTGTGATCACCAACCTTAAATCCAATCATGGTGCCTATGGATCTGTATTAGAAAGATACTTCTTAGGATCAACTGGTAAGTTTGCATACCTTGCATTATATTTTTCGAGACCTTTTGCTGTAGCGTATGAGTGGACCCTGCAATACAAAGTAAAAGTTTTCAGGCTGAAAGTAAAGTTTCCAGGCTATAACCTACAGCCTGCCTCCAGTCCTTTTTTGTAATATATGCATAAAAGACTGGTGCCTAATGCCTATAACTTCAAAAAATGTCCAGATCAACAGTGACCGGCGGGAAGCCAGCAATAGACATTGGGCGTCTTATGTCTATATTTCTTCTGGAGTCTAAATTCATATGTCTATTCCTGTTTGCCCTCCAATGTTCCTCTGTTCTCACAGGTCAAGTCGGGGATTCTCCTCCATACATTTGTGGAATTACATATTTAAGATGTTTCCGTGCTGGTAAAGTGTTATACAGTTAATAAGGTTAATGAAAACATACTTGAAGCCCATAAAGTTATATAACAAAAAAAAAAAAAAAAAAAAAATATCCTTGGATCAGTTGCTGTTATTGAAGCCAGAAATGTATTATTTTTTTCCAGCGAAGGATCCAAACCCTTTGATATTAAATAATTGATGGTCGCTACTGTAAATAGTTAATAAATCTTTCTAGCGGATAGGAAGAAATAAGAAACCTTCAGTTTCATGCTCGACCAGAGAGTGGGAAGACTGAGATCTTCATAGAGCCACATAGTGGAGGTTCAGTAACACCTGGATGAGCAGTAGATTGTCGATTCTTTAGTCTCAGTAAAAACCTTTTATGGCCAACCTTACTCTATGTAAGGGCATCTATGCTACCATATGTACTGGGTCTTAGATAGTTGGCACACCAGAAATTTCAGTCTAAAGGTACATTTACACATACAAGATCTGCTGCATATTTTGTGCAGCTAATTTTGCTACCCATTAACTTCATGTTTTACCATGTTAAGTGTTATAAAATGTAATGTTGCTTTAAGAGTTATACCAGGTGATCCCAGGGGTGACCTATGGGCTCAGTGCTAGTCTCCCCTATATACGCCCTGGGTGGAGCTAGCCTCTCTCTCTTTGAGCTCTGCTCTTCTGCTAAGCTAAGATCCAGTACAGTCGTGCCTAGTGTGTGTGTCCAAAGTGTTGGAGACCTCAAAGTCAAGTCCTGCAGCCACCATCAAGTCAAGTAAACTAAAGTCACAGCTTTATGAGTCAAGTCAAGTCAGTCCCTGTCATCTGTGAAGTCAGCGTGGTCTGCATTCAATTGTCTAGTCGTACTACAAGTCCCAGCAAGTCCTTAAGGTCTCTGTGTCACTAGTCACCTCCTTACCATTGTACGTAACTTGGCGTCGGAGTCCTTATTGCCCCCGTGCCTAGCCCAGGATATAGTGGTATACCTAGGGGTCAAGTTCTGGAAAAAAAAAGTGTGGGAACTCACCCAAGATTTCTAATACACCCCCCCAGTTTGCGCAAAAAAGAAAAAGCAACGAAAATGTCCAAGCTAAAATTTGACATCCTGCACAGTTCCAGGATTCTTACAGGCCACAGGCATACAGCTGCCTACGGAGTATAAGAGTGACACAGTGTAACAAACCTTCTCCTTATGTAATCTCCTTACTACTGGGGTGACACACTGTAACAAACCTACTCCTCATGTAATCTCCTTACTACTGGGGTGACACACTGTAACAAACCCCCTCCTCATGTAATCACCTTACTACTGGTGTGACACACTGTAACAAACCTCCTCCTCATGTAATTACCTTACTACTGGGGTGACACACTGTAACAATCCTCCTTCTCATGTAATCTCGTTACTACTGGGGTGACACACT
This sequence comes from Hyla sarda, assembly GCF_029499605.1. NCBI lineage: Eukaryota > Metazoa > Chordata > Amphibia > Anura > Hylidae > Hyla > Hyla sarda. Next base: position 237,817,929 of record NC_079194.1, read on the forward strand.
GTAACAAACCTCCTCCACATGCAATCTCCTTACTATTGGGGTGACACACTGTAACAAACCTCCTCCGCATGTAATCTCCTTACTACTGGGGTGACACACTGTAACAAACCTCCTCCTCAAGTAATCTCCTTACTACTGGGGTGACACACTGTAACAAACCCCCTCCTCATATAATTACCTTATTACTGGGGTGACACACTGTAACAAACCTCCTCATGTAATTACCTTACTGGGGTGACATGTGACATGTCTCCTCCAGCTTAGCCCCGCCTCCTCCACAGCAACACACAGGTCCCTCAGATCTTCCCTCTCCTCCACAGCTAAGCTCCGCCCCCAACATGTGATGGTGACATCATCACAGGTCCTACATCTCCAGCATCTAGCAGTCTGGGCCAGGGGAGGAGACGGAGGGAGGGTAAGAATAATTCAGAGGTCGGTCCTGCAGGACTAGTGTTACAGGGACGGCGTTCCTCCTCTGGAAAAAGCAAAGGAACGCTGTTCCTGTGCGTTCCTGCAGGACTGGAGCCTTGGGTATACCTTCGGGTGGTTATAGGCTAAACCACACCCTGGTCTCACAAGTACAAGGGGTTAATGCCATCTGCCCCTAGGGTAACAACATCTGCCACACACCCCGCCACCACACAAATATACATATAATGGTATTATCTACATTATATAAAAAGTTTTTGTTGACGACAGGTACACTTTAATCATCTTTGTCACCCCCCTCAGCACCCTCTCCAGTTCAGCCATGTCCTTCTTATATACAGGTTCCCAAAATTGAAAACAATACTCTATGTGTAGTTTGACTAATGTTTTATACAGAGGCAAGACAGGACAGATCCCGCATAAACACGTTAGCTCTGTGTTATTAGGTTATTTTCACTGAGATATTCCAGAATAGTGTCTCTCAGAAACCCTCAAAAATCTTACCCGCAACTATTCTTAAACTTACAGGCCTATAATTTCCAGGATCCTTTTTGACCCCTTTTTGAATATTAGTGCCACATTTGCTTTATAAGAAATAAGGGTCTGTCTAGCATTATACTTAAAGGGGTACTCCGGTGCTTAGACATCTTATCCCCTCCCATAGGTTTGCATTGAGGGGCGGAGCGTGACATCACACGGGGGGCGCAGGTGTGACGTCACACACCGTCGGCCCTGTGGTCGCCGGTAATCAGACTTTGGATAGGGGATAAGATGTCTAAGCACCGGAGTACCCCTTTAATTTCTGCAAAACTCAGAGATGGACTTGTGGGCAACCTGAATCCCAAAGAGCAGCTCCAAACAATTATCCCGGTAGCAAAAGTGTAAAGAAAATGGGCGAACACCTTACTGACTTCTTCAATCTCACTATTACTATCAGAAAAGAAGTAGATACTTGACATATAGTCTTTGGACAGGTTATTACCATCCGTGAAAATGATAGTAGAAAATATTGCAATCCCTCAACGGGATTTATCCGTGCCCCAAAGCAATTTTCTCCACCAACAACCCATGGCCACTGATTTCTTCTCAGTCCCAAAGTTTGAGGTCATCTTGGCCTTATGGATACCTTTACTGTGTACATAACAAAACCCTGATAAAATGGTGTCAATAAGAAAAGACAGGTTAAAACTGTAGTTTCCAAGTAAGAGACATACTTTTCTTTCCTTTTAGCGGTTTGACACTGTATACATTCCATTCTTTTCCAAAATTACTATTTAACTAAGTTTCCCTTATATCCTATAAAAATTCAGTAAATGTAACAAGTCATATACAGATTGTGATTATTCTGTAGTGTCACCTTTCTAAGACCTATTCCTGATTTATTTGTCTATTGATTTGTCTCTGTGTCAATTGTTAAATGATCAGATACCTGGACTACAATGTATCTAATTAAAATTAGGAAGGCGCTTTAGCTCATTTACTGTATAAAATATCGGTGGCTACAATAAGAACTTTCCTTTGGCTATTTTATCTTAGAAGTAGTCTCATGGGCCAATTCCCAGGCTCCTTCCTAAAATATTCATAGTTTTATCATGGAGCATTGCAAATTTGAAACAAAACTAAGCAATCATAAGTAATGACCAGCTATTGTCATCGCGGGATGGTTGTGTCTTGTACAGTATCATTAGTATATTCTATTTCTATAAAAGATGATGCAAGCAATCTACAGAAGACAGTCAGGTTTTATCATTTTTGATTTTGTAATGCCTCATATGTACTTGGCCAGTGGAACTTTTTTTGTGTCGAATGAGTCATGTGCAAGAATTTACTACAAAAAATATATAAACAGTTCAGGCCAAAAGTTTGGACACACCTTCTCATTCAGAGTTTTCTTTATTTTCATGACTATGAAAATTGTAGATTCACACTGAAGGCATCAAAACTATGAATTAACACATGTGGACTTATAGAGATAACAAAAAAGTGTGAAACAACTGAAAATATGTCATATTCTAGGTTCTTCAAAGTAGCCACCTTTTGCTTTGATTACTGCTTTGCACACTCTTGGCATTCTCTTGATGAGCTTCAAGAGGTAGTCACCTGAAATGGTCTTCCAACAGTCTTGAAGGAGTTCCCAGAGATGCCTTGCACTTGTTGGCCCTTTTGCCTTCATTGGGTTCAGGTCCGGTGACTGTGGAGGCCAGGTCATCTGGCGCAGCACCCCATCACTCTCCTTCTTGGTCAAATAGCCCTTTCACAGCTTGGAGGTGTGTTTGGGATCATTGTCCTGTTGAAAAATAAATGATGGTCCAACTAAACGCAAACCGGATGGATTAGCATGCTGCTGCAAGATGCTGTGGTAGCCATGCTGGTTCAGTATGCCTTCAATTTTGAATAAATCCCCAATAGTGTCACCAGCAAAGCACCTCCACACCATCACACCTCCTCCTCCATGCTTCACGGTGGGAACCAGGCATGTAGAGTCCATTCTTTCACCTTTTCTGCATTGCACAAAGACACGGTGTTTGGAACCAAAGATCTCAAATTTGGACTCATCAGACCAAAGCACAGATTTCCACTGGTCTTATGTCCATTCCTTGTGTTCTTTAGCCCAAACAAGTCTCTTCTGCTTGTTGCCTGTCCTTAGCAGTGGTTTCCTAGCAGTTATTCTACCTTGAAGGCCTAATTCACACAGTCTCCTCTTTACAGTTGTTCTAGAGATGTGTCTGCTGCTAGAACTCTGTGTGGCAAAATGTAGGAAAAAGTGCAAAATCTTAGGGAAAAATGTGTAAATACCGTAAGAAAATACCTGTCATGGAAAAAAACTAGACTCCACTCTTAGTAAATGAGGGCCAGTGTCTTTATATTACTAGTTTACCAAGTAAAGCTTAACAGACATGAGGTTGTACAGTATCGGTCAAAGTACAGCAGGACAAGTAGGCATTACTAATAAAAGTAAAACACACATTTTGCCTTAAAATGCTACAGATGTTATACCCTATGCAAAGAAACAAAGCTATTACAGCTATGTGAATAAAAGTGACAACTAGAGTGGAAAGAAAGGTACATTTTGGTGCACGTTGGGGTGCACAACATTAATAAATAGAGTAAAATGCATTTCACCAAAAATTACACAATACTTCAATAGTACATGAGGACCAATACATCATTAGACAATTCTGCAAGACAGCAATCATTTATAACAATATATTTTCATCATCAGACCAGGACTATATAATGAAGGGTATAAAGGATAATGGGGGCAATTTATAATTTGCCTATTTTGTACAGCCTTTATGCTTGTAAGTCATGTTCATTAAAGAGGTATTCCAGGATTTTTTTTTTTTATTTCACTATGCTGCAGGGGCTGTAACGTTAGTGTAGTTCATAATATAGTGTCTATATGGGATTTGTAGGCAAAAAAGAAAAACTCAAACCGGAAATACCGGTTCACAAAAGCCTAGCCACAGTGTTATGGTAATCTTACAACATAGTCATTTAGCCCCAACACAAGCGCAGATCCTTCCTAAGCATGTTCATTACTGTCTGCCAGGTATGTACTAAAATCACCTTTAGTGGATAACCCCTTTAAATGCATTAAAAAGTTGCATTATGGTAAGTACATGCCTTTGGTGCCAGAGCAACAAGAGCTTGAATTGCCCTATTGGTTGTAAGTGTGCTCTGAGTTGGTCACATTGCAAAAAAAAAAAGGGGGGGGGGGGGGGCTAACATCTAAATGATATTTACTGGTGAAAGAATACTTAATGTGAGTCACTGACTTCAGCAGTCCATGGGATCTGTAAATAAATAAATAAATAAATACATTTACATAAAATCCCATTCATAAACCCTGGATAAAATTCCCTTATATTTGTAATTGTCCAATGTTTTCTGTATTGGTATTTTTTTTTTTTTAAACAGGAGTTTCAGTGCTGATCAATCCAAATACTCCAATTTCCATGACAGTCGAGAAGAATAAAAACTTTTGTGTGGAGACACCAGCAAGCACCGAGAGGTTTCCATTGCAATATACCATATGCATTGGACAGACTATTCAGACTGTTCATCAAGAGATCGGAAACCAGCTGTATAACCACCAGAGGACACTTCCAAACCTCAGTATTGTCAGGTAACAGAAAAACATAATGGACAAGGGGGTCGAACATGTTACCATTTTCTTCAGCTGGGGCATGTTTAGCAAGTGTGGTTTGCCCATCTTCACCTAGCCTCTCTTATTGTGGGTATACTTTTGAATCAGGGACCTCGAGACAGTATTTCTTTTGTTTATACAATGCAAACTTTATGTCTTGGCCTTGTACTAAATAAAAAAACTACTACGTTTTCCCCTATCATTCTGCACTCAATACCCCATAATAATAAAATAAAGACAAATTCTTAGAATTATTTGCTCATTTAAAATAAATAAAGAAAGAAAGAAAGAATACTAAAATATTGCATGGACATGAGTATTCAGACCCTTTACTCAGTACTAAGTTGAGGCACATTTGGCAGTGATTACAGCTTCCGTTCTTCTTGGATATAATGCCACAAGGTTTGCTCCTGGATTTGGGGCTATTCTATCATTCTTCTCTGCAGAATCTCTCAAACTCTGTCAGGTTGGATGAGACCATCGATGGAAGCCATTTTTAGTTCTCTACAGAGATGTTTCATTGTGTTCAAGCCAGGACTCTGGCTAGGCCACTCAAGAACATTTATAGAGTTTCTAAGCCACTGCTACATTGTCTTGGCTGTGTGTTTAGCATCATTGTCCTATTGGAAGGTGAACCTTCAGCTCAGTCTAAGGTCCAGAGCCCTCTGGATCAGGTTTTCATTAAGAATATCTCTGTACTTTGCTCCATTTAGCTTTCCCTCAACCTTCAACAGTTTTCCCGAGCTGAGACACAGAGGAGGAGGTGGCAGCGGAGCATGGTGAGTGACGGGCTGGGACTGGCATGCGGGCGGGTTACCGCAATGCGAATCCCAGCCCCACCGGCAGGGGATTTAGGGGCCATGCGCTCATGGCCGGTACTTGTGGCCGGAGTGCAGTGTATGATAGTACCCCCCCTTTGGTCTCCCCCTCTTTTTTGAGGACAAGAACTTGTGGATAAGGTTACAGTCTACAATGTTGTCTTGCGGCTCCTAAGACCTTTCCTCTGGACCAAATCCTTCCCAATCCACAAGGAAAAAACATTTCCCTCTGACAAACTTGGAATCCAGAATTTCTGTGATGATATAGACATCGAAGGTACCAGAGATGGGAGTAGGAGTGATGTATTTTTTTGAGAAGTGGTTATGGATAACAGGTTTTAAGAGAGATACATGAAAATAATTCTTGATCTGGAGAGAAGAGGGCAGATGGAGAGAATAAGCCACAGGGTTTAAACATTTTTTGATCTGTCCAAAGGATGTAGTTAACCAGCAGGCTTGGAATGGGGGGGGGGGGGGGGGGGGGGGTCTTGTCCCGGGCACAAACTGAACAAGATCAGACAAAATCAACAACATTCCATTTTAGAGTGGGCCACCAATACTGTCGGGCGATAAGCTGTATGGACTTACGAATTCCAGCATGTCCAGCCAATAGAGAGGAATGACCCCATTTCAGGATTCGGAGTCTTAAGCTGGTCGGTACATAAGTCTTCCCTGGTGGCAAGTGCTGAAGACATGCTGGCGCTGCTGAGATGAGACAATCAGGGGAAATAATATGTTGAGAATGGGATTCCAGGCCTTGAACATCGAAGGATCTGGACAGAGGGTCAGCACGAAGATTCTTCTCTGCAGGACGGAAGTGGATTAAGAAGTTAAATCTGGAGAAAAACAGAGACCAACGAGCCTGTCGGGGGTTGAGACGATGGGCAGACTGGAGATACAGCAAGTTCTTGTGGTCGGAATAGACAATAAACGGGTGTACAGAGCCTTCCAAGAGGTGACTCCATTCTTCTAATGCCAACTTAATGGCCAAGAGCTTGCGATCTCCGATGGTATAATTTCTCTCTGCAGGGGAGAAGGTTTTGGAGAAATAGGTTAAAGTTCTCCCCTTTAGAAGACTTTTGCGTTAACACTGCACCTGCTTCAACTGAAGAAGCATTCACTTCTAAGATGAATGGCTTGCTAGGATCGGGTCTAGATAAAACAGGAGCCGAAGTGAAGGCAGACTTTAACTGTTGGACAGCTTCTTCAGCATCAGGAGTCCAAACTCTTGGATTAGAGCAGTCTTCTTGGTGAGGGAGACGATGGGGGCTACTAGAGTGGAATAGTGAGCAATAAATTGACGATAGTAATTGGCAAAGCCGAGGAAGCGCTGAATTGCTTTCAAGCTCGAAGGTTGAGGCCAGTCCAGTACTGCGGACAGTTTGTTGGAATCCATTTGTAGACCTTGACTGGTAATAATATACCCCAGAAATGGAAGGCTGTTTTTTTCGTAGAAATGATTTTCACAGAGACCTGTAACACTTGTCGGAGGATAGAGCGATGAGACTGGATATTGGGCGAGTAGATGAGTATGTCATCCAAATAAACAACAACACAGGAGTATAGGAGGTCACAAAAAAATATCATTGACAAACTCCTGGAAGACTGCTGGAGCATTGCAGAGTCCGAATGGCATCACTAGATACTCGAAATGACCGTCACGGGTATTAAATGCAGTCTTCCATTCATCCCCTTCTCGTATACGAATCAAATTATAGGCCCCACGAAGATCCAATTTAGAGAAGATTTTGGCACCTCGCAGACAATCAAACAATGCTGAGATTAAAGGAAGTGGTTAGTGGTTCTTTACTGTAATTTTATTCAGACCTTGGTAGTCGATGCAAGGTAGCAAAGACCCGTCATTTTTTTTCCACGAAGAAGAAACCGGCTCCAGCAGGGGAAGAGGACTTTTTGATAAATCCCTTCTGAAGGTTCTCCTGGATGTAATTAGACATGGCCAGAGTTTCTGGAACAGACAAAGGGTAGATTCTGCCTCTGGGAGGTGTGGTGCCGGGTAGCAAGTCAATTGGACAATCGTAGGGACAATGCGGTGGTAACACTTTGGCTTGCTTTTCACTGAAACTGAAGACATCAGCATAGTCCTGAAGAAAGGAAGGCAAACCGGGCAGTGGACGAGAAGATGGTTCCAATTTGAAGACATGTATGTTAATACAATGAATGCTGCAATGCGGACCCCAGCAAAGAACTTCTCCAGTTTTCCAACCCAGCTGCGGAGCATGGAGTTGCAACCAAGGTAGGCCAAGCAAGAGAGGAAGGACACGAAGGACAAGTTCTCCTCTGACCTACATAGTCAATGGTTCTGTGCAATATAGCCGGTACAGTCCAGTCTTTCACCATTGACCGTAGAGATGTACAGAGGCTTTAACAGGTGGGACACCGGCAGGCGATGCCTATGTACTAGGGAAGCATCAATAAAATTTCCCGCAGAGCCAGAGTCCAAAAAGGCAAGAACAGAGATTATCTCTTTGAAGGGTAGGAGGAGCTGGTCCGTCATATTTAAGCGTGGAGAGGTGATATTCACACCTAGGGAGGCCTCTCCCACAAACCCTAGGTGCGAACATTTCCCTGTGACTGGGGACGTAGAGGACGATCATTCAGGAAGTGATCCGCACTGGGGCAGTATAGGCATAGGTTCTCAGTTCGTCGGCGAGTCCTTTCCTGCGGGGTCAGGCTATATCGATCCACCTGCATAGCCTCCACTGCGGGAGGCAAGGGAGGAGGTTGCAGTGGTTGCTGGAAGACAGGTAATAGACGAGGAAAGCGCCGAGGTCGTGCAGACTCCCTTTCTTGGCGTAGTTCTTCACATCGCTCAGAGTAACGAATATCAATCTGGGATGCCAACTGTATAAGCTCATTAAGATTAGATGGCAATTACCGGACAGCGAGGACATCCTTAATTTGACTTGATAATTCTCTCTTGAAGGTGGCACAAAGAGCTTCATCATTCCATGCTAACTCCGATGCCAGGGTACAAAACCGAATGGCTAGGAAGCTCGAGCAGGAGGAAGCAAGAGGGAAGTGAGAGGCAGACGTTTGAACCATTGATGACTGCAGGAACGGGAGGTGCCACTGGAGCAGGAGGAGGCTGTGGTTGTAGCGGTTGTTGCTGAGCAGTTAACAACTGCTGCATCATGGCGGATAACTGGCTCAACTGCTGGGCCAACTGCTGTGACTGGAGCACCACAATGGAAGTGAGATCTGGGCTATCAGGCAGGGGAACCCCAACGGGATCCATGGCCGGATCTTGCTGTAACAAAGCAGGATGTGGGTCCTCTAACCTGTGTGGCTGATGACTCGGACCGTATCGCGGAGCGGAGTTTAAGGTGCCGCTGGTCTTCACCCGAGCCCGCCGCAAGGCAGGATGGGCTTGCTGCGGCAGGCGACTCCCAGGTCGCTACTCCCAACCCCGCTCGACCACACAGGTAGCTGGGCTAGGCGAGGTACAGAAGGATAAGGCAGTAGCGTAGTCAAACATAGCAGATGGTCAAGGCAGGCAGCAAAGGTGCGAAGTCAAATAACGTAGCGGAAGGTCTGGATACACGGGTAAGGCCAACAGGTTATAAGGGTCGCTTAATCTCAGGCTAGGGGCACTGAAGATCCGGCAGGGAAGTGTGGGAGGTGCAACAACTAATTATGGGCGTACTGGCTCTTAAAATTTCAGAGCTCCGGCGCGCGCCCTAGGAGACGGGGACGCGCGCCAGAGCTGAGACACAGAGGAGGCAGCAGCGGAGCATGGTGAGTGACGGGCTTGGACTCGCATGCGGGCATGTCCCGCGATGCCAATAACAGCCCCGCTTGCAGGGGATTCAGGGACCATGTGCTCACGGACGGTAATGCGGCCGGAGCGCAGTGTATGACAGGTATTGCCTCTAAGTTTCATCAAACAGAATGGAGCCAAGTTGTCGCACACAACCTGAGTATAAGTATTGAGCTTTGTTTGGAAGAAAGCAAGTCTGTTTTTTTTTTAAATCCAGGATAAACCTCTTAAGAAACACTGACCTAGACCATCAGGGATATTACAATTTACCCAGTCTGGGATATCCTAAACTGCCAGTGAACATGCTAATATGTCACCATTCTAGTGAATCAGGAGTATCTCCATTAAAGGACAAGTATCATGCAAAAAACTTATCTCCTATCCAAAGGATAGGGCATAAGTTTTAAATCACGGGGGGGGGGGGGGGGGGTCCGAGCGCTGAGGCCCCCCACTATCTCCTGTTTTGGAGCCCTGGCTCTCCTATACAGCTGCGTGTCACCACCCCCACCTGAAGTGCCGCATGCCCCCCTCTATATAGTTCTATGGGAAAGCCAAAGATTGCCAAATGGCTCTCCCATAGGCTTTAGTCGGGGGTAAAGACGGGCCGTTGTATAGGAGAGCCGGGGCTCTAAACAGGAGATCACGGGGGTCCACAGTGCTCGGACCCCCTGCAATCTAAAACCTATGTGTTTTTTTTACATGATACCTGTCCTTTAACTTCTTTACCATTCAAGACCACCATAAATATCTCTTTTAACTTCTTCACTTCTCTAGACCACCATAAATGTTAACACTAAAACCTTCACTACCTTGATTCTTTGAATCCATGTTTCATGCACCATAATAAATATTACTAGGACAGATCGATGATTTTAGAGATGTTTGTCTTTAGTTCTAATTTATGTTTATTACAATATAAAGTACTTCATCATTCTTTGACAGTACACAGTAATAATTATTATTATGTCACTAATACAGGATGCCAGTCTGGAAGCACTATGGGGTATCTGATTCTGCAGCAAAACTTGAAAGAGAAGTAAGATCTTTTCATAATAAATTGAAGAGGCATGGTTTAGGAGAATGCCTTATATCACTCAATGAACATTCCACAACCCTAATTTCTATGAGGGTAAGCTTACTTGTTGTGTATACTTTGCAATAAATAAAAACAACATGTTAATATTTTTTTTTAAACTTCACATAAAAAATGTATTTAGAATTTCTATTTAAAAAAGATTATTTGTAATTACTAAAAATATTATTTTTATCTTACTATTTTTTAAAGGACCACATACCAAACACAGACCAAGGTGGAGCGACTCAAAGACACCGCAGGGATCCAAATACTATTAAGAACCTCAATATTTCAATAACCTCATCTCTGTACCAAAATGTTAATTCAGAACAACTGCAGAAGTACTTGAATGAAGGACAAGACAACTACTGGCTCAGCCTCCGCTCAAGTTTAGATGGCTCTCTGGTGAATATACATTCTTTACATTTTTTTTAACATAAACTATACAGATATAAGATAATTACGAAACATTGTCTAGTTACATAGTAACATGGTTTGTAAATTTGAAAAAATTTCGTAGTTTGGAAGTTTGAAAAAAAGACAAAAGTCCATCAAGGTCAACCTAAAACCCTACTATGTTGATCCAGAAGAAGGATCCCCCCCCCCATGGGGTGATGCATAGGGTCCCATGAGAGAGGAGAAATTCCTTCCTGACTCCAAAATGGCATCAGAATAAATCTAGTATACATAACCTATAATGTTATTACTCTCTTGAAAAACATCTAGGCCCCCCTTGAACTTGTTTATTGACTCAGACATCACAACATCACGTGGCAGAGGGTTCCATTTTACATATAGTTTATAAGGTTGAGAAAAGACCAGAGTCCATCAAGTTCAACCTATATCCCTATTGAGTCCCTGCTAAAATGATCCAGAGGAAGGCAAAAAAAAAACTCATACTAGAGGTAAAAATTCCTTCCCGACTTCAAATTTGGCATCAGAATAAATCCCTTGATCAACATTCTGTCCCAAAAAATCTAGTATCCATAACCTGTAATGTTATTATTCTCCAAAAATGCATCCAGGCCTCTTTTTAACTCTCTTATAGAGTTCATCATGACCACCTCCTCTGGAAGAGAACCGCCATCTGTGCTGGTGTAGAAACCTTCTTTCCTCTAGATGTAGAGGATGCCCCCTTGTTATAGATACAGTCCTGGGTATAAATAGATCATGGGATAGATCTCTGTACAGCCCCCTGATATATTTATACATAGTTATTAGGTCTCCCCTAAGCCTTCTTTTTTCTAAACTAAATAACCCTAATTTTTATAATCTTTCTGGATACTGTAGTCCTCCCATTCCCCATATTACTCTGGTTGCCCGTCTTTGAACCCTCTCCAGGTCCACGATATCTTTCTTGTACACTGGTGCCCAGTACTGTACACAGTATTCTATGTGTGGTCTGACTAGTGATTTGTACAGCGGTAGAATTATTTCCTTGTCGTGGGCATCTATGCCCTATTGATGCACCCCATGATTTTATTTGCCTTGGCAGCAGCTGCCCGACACTGGTCACTACAGCTAAATTTACTGTTAACTAAAACTCCCAAGTCCTTTTCCACGTCAGTCGTCCCAAGTGTTCTCCCATTTAATGCATAATCCCAGCCCGGATTTTTCTTCCCCATGTGCATTACCTTACATTTATCAGTGTTGAACTTCATCTGCCACTTCCCAGCCCAAACCTCCAACCTATCCAGATCCATTTGTAACAGTGCACTGTCCTCTATAGTGTTTACAGCTTTACAGAGTATAGTATCATCTGCAAAGGAGGCTACTTTACTATACAACCTCTCTACAAGGTCATTATTGAATATATTAAATAGAATCGGACCCAAGACTGACCCCTGTGGTACCCCACTAGTAACAGTCACCCAATCAGAATAAGTACCATTAATAACCACCCTCTGTTTCCTATCACTGAGCCAGTTACTTACCCACTTACACAAATTCTCGCCCAGCCCAATCCTTCTCATTTTATGCACCAACCGTTTATGTGGCACTGTATCAAATGCTTTGGAAAAATCCAGATATATGACATCCAGCGATTGCCCCTGGTCCAGTCTGGAACTCACCTCCTCATATAAAATTGCATCTCTTAGAAAACCCTCAAACAATTTACATACAACTGAGGTTAAACTGACAATCCTGTAATTCCCGGGGTCACTTTTTGACCCCTTTTTAAATATTGGCACCACATTTGCCATGCACCAGTCCTAGGGAACTGTCCCTGAAACTAAAGAATCCTTGAATATTAGAACTAGGGTTCTGTCTATTACAAAATAGACAAACCTGGCGATTTGTCTATTTAGATTTTTTGTAGGTGGCACTGTACTTCTTCCTGGGTTAGACAGGTGACCTGTACTGGGGAGTTTACCTTATCTCGCTGTATTTCACCTGGCATTTCATTTTCCTTGGTGAATACAGTGGAAAAGAATGTGTTTTATGAACTTTTTCTAGAATTTCTTTCCCATCACTTTTTAACCCCTTCCCGCAGAATGATGTATATATATACAGCAGATGATGCAATACATTCGCACATTCCGCCGTATACATATGGCATTCATTAAAAATACGCTCCCCCAGCGCTGCGCGGGTTAATCAGTAGTGTTGCTCGCAAATATTCGCAATGTAAATTTTATTCGCGAATATCGCATATTCGTGAATCTTCGCGAATATAGCACTATATATTCGTAATTACGAATATTTGTTATTTTTTTTTTTTCACAGTACACATCACAGTGATCACCCCTCTCTGCTTCCAGCTTGTGTGGTGTAAGAAGGCTCTAATACTACTGTGTGAGACTGGTGTGCGAATTTTCGCATGATCGGAAATTTGCTTATGCTAATTTTCGCATATGCAAATTTTCGCATATACGAAAAAAAACCCGAATATTACGAATATGCGAATTTAGCGAATATATGATGAAAATTCGTCCATATATTCGAGAAATATCGCGAATCCGAATATGGCTTATGCCGCTCAACACTATAAAATAATCAGCTGGATTCCCGGTGTGTCCGGCGGGAGACTACTTCCTCCTGACACCCCGGGACCCCATCTGATTATCCCGCGCAGCGATCGGGTGTGCGGGATCAGCGGGCGTCCGGTTGGTCGGTGGGCATGCGTCGGGATCGCCTGTGAATGGAGGTCCCGGCGGGTGCGTGGAAGTCCCGGCGGTGGCAGCAGCGACGGAGCAGGTGATTTCTCGCCCTCTAGTAGTTGCAAAACTACAACTCCCAGCATGCCCTGACATGCTGGGCATGCTGAGAGTTGTAGTTTGGCAACATCTGGAGGACAACATTTTGGAGACCACTGTGTAATGGTCTCTAAACTGTGGTCCTCCAGATGTTGGAAAACTACAACTCCCAGCATTCCCAGACAACCAACAGGTTTTGCAACATCTTGAGGGCCACACTTTGGCGACCACTGGTCTGCTGCCTGCCTGCGGTCTGTGCCACCAGTGACTGTTCTGCGTTTTGTTCCCAGACCGTACCCCCTGATTGCTGATCAGGGATTTATTACTGATCAGCACTTTTTTGGGGTACAAGGATTTTTTTTTAGGGGGGCAGGGGGAGTTTGAGGTCCAGCCTCACAGCGCAAAACAGACGCTGGTGGCTCGGACCACAAACACCCACAAAAAAAGTGCAAAAAAAAAAAAACCCCTGCACCCAAAAAAAAGTGCTGATCGGTAACAATTCATTGATCAGCAAACAGCGCAGTCTGCCCATGATGTACGGTCTGGCCACACAGCACAGAACAGTCGCAGGTGGCATTGACCTGGTGGTAAAAAAGACCAAAACCTGCACCGCAAATAAAGCCTACAGTAAACATAAAAAGCTATGCACTACACCTAGACTACACATTGAAATAAAGTGAAAACACTATATTTACACATGTACACCCCCCCCCCATGAAATATAAATACCCCAAAGTTGTTTTGGTGTCAGAGGCATACGCCATGTGCTTGCCTCCGATACAGAGACCACCAATGAGGGAGAGGAGAAAGAGCCCACATTTCTTCCTCCTCCCCAGTGTCATCATCCAGTGATGATGAGCCCCCAGAAGGCGGCGCCACAGGACAATGCCATTATAGGTCCCTCGTACTACTGACCCTGTCCCCTATACAATTAGTTCCCTGTCTCCCATATAGGTGACCCTACCTCGACCCCAATTCGGGATGACTGAGCCCCTGATTTGTTGTTTGTTGGCTGCCCAGGAATCCAAATTGACCCCACAGTCCTCACTGAAATGGACTTTGTCAATTTGATGGCGGCTCAAACAAACTTTTGCGGCCCAGCACCCAGATGCTTTCTTGTGCACACAGCAGAATTTCTGCTGTAGATATTTCTGTGGTGAAAATCCCAATCCTGGAGATCGCAGTAAGCATAGAAATGTCCATTCTTTCTGTGGAGTCCACACAGAAATGCATTGGTGTTAATGAGACAGGGCACTTCCGAGCACTCATAGCGCCGGCATGTTCTGCCAGCACTCTGCTGTCGTTGGAATGTCTACACTTTTTCATGCGGACATTCCACCTTCTGAACATGGCTTCAGCCGCCCTTATGCAAATCACTAATTTAGGCCTCAAATGTGCATGGCGCTCCCTCACTCCAGAGCCCTCTAGAATTTTAAGGCAACAGTTTAGGGTCACATATGGGGTATTTCTGTACTTGGGAGAAATTGTATTACAAATTTAGGGGGGCCTTTTCTCCTTTTACCAATTGGGGCTACACCAGCATGTTTGTTTAAAAAATTTTTTTACACTAACATGCTGGGTTTTTCCTTAATTTTTCATTTTTACAAGAGGTAAAAGTATGGAAATACTCCATATGGGGGTGTAAATTGCTCTGAGGGTAGACAACATGGCTCAGGAGTGAGAGAGCCCCATGTACATTTGAGGCCCAAATTGAGGATTTGCACAGGGGTGGCTGATCATACCAGAAGTATTGACATGAATGCTAAAAAATAAAACACCCACATGTGACCCCATTTTGGAAACTACACCCCTCAAGGAATGTAACAAGGGGTACAGTGCGCATTTACCCCCACAGGTGTCTGGCAGATTTTTTGAACAGTGGTCCGTGAAAATGAAAAATGTAATATTTCATTTGCATAGCCCACTGTTCCAAAAATCTGTCAAATGCCAGTGGAGTGTAAATACCCACCCCAAAATGGGGTCACATGTGGGGGAGTACACTGTTCTAGCAGCCCAGGGCCTTGTAAGCGCACATGGCCCCGACTTGAATTCCAGCCAAATTCTCTCTCCAAAAGCCCAATGGCGCTCCTTCTCTTATGGTGCCCTGTTGTGCGTCCAAAGAGAACTTTACATCCACATATGGGGTATTTCCATAACATTTTAATAAAATGAAAAATTTGGGGTAACACCAGCATTTTAGTGACAAAAATCAAATCATTAATTTTCACATCCAACTTTAATGAAAATATGTCAAACACCTGTGGGGTGTAAAGGCTCACTATACCCCTTGTTACGTTCCTTGAGGGGTGTATTTTCCCAAATAGTATGCCATGTGAGGTGTTTTTTGCTGTTCTGCCACCATGGGGGCTTCCTAAATGCAACATGCCCCCTGAGAACCATTTCAGCAAATTCTCTCTTCAAAAGCCAAATTTTCCACCATCTTTTCTGAGCATTGTAGTTCGCTGGTAGAGCACTTTACGTCCACATATGAGGTATTTCCATACTCAGAACAGGTGGAGTTACAAATTTTGGGGGGCTTTTTCTCCTACTACCCCTTCTAAAAATGTAAAATTTGGGGTTACACTAGCATTTTAGTGAAAAAATCTAATTTTTCATTTTCACGCCCAACTTCAATGAAAATTCATCAATACCTGTGGGGCGTTAGGGCTCACTGTACCCCTTGTTACATTCTTTGTGTGATATAGTTTCCAAAGTAGTGTGCCATGTGTTTTTTTTTTTTTTTGCTGTTCTGGCACCATGGGGGCCTCCTAAATGCGACATTCCCCCCAAAAACCATTTCAGCTAAATTCTCTCTCGAAAATCCCAAAGTTGCTCCTTCCCTTCTGAGCCCTGTAGTGCACCCGCAGAACACTTTACATCCACACATGAGCTATTTCCTTACTCGAGAGAAATTGGGTTGCAAATTTTGGTGGGCTTTTTCTCCTTATACCCCTTGTAAAAATAAAAAAGATTGGGGCTACAAGAACATGTTACTGCAAATTGTGAGTTTTAGAGGGGTTGAATAGTAAAGTAGAAAATCTTTGCTCTGTAAAGCGGTAAACACAATAGAGGACATGGCACTGTTACAAATGGATCTGGATAGGTTGGAGGCTTGGGCTGAGAAGTGGCAGATGAGGTTCAACAATGATAAATGTAAGGTAATGCACATGGGGAGGAAAAATCCGGCCTGGGATTATGTATTAAATGGGAGCACACTAGGGACGACTGATGTGGAAAAGGACTTGGGAGTTTTAGTTAACAGTAAATTTAGCTGTAGTGACCAGTGTCGGGCAGCTGCTGCCAAGGCAAATAAAATCATGGGGTGCATCAATAGGGGCATAGATGCCCACGACAAGGACATTATTCTACCGCTGTACAAATCACTAGTCAGACCACATATAGAATACTGTGTACAGTACTGGGCACCAGTGTACAAGAAAGATATAGTGGAGCTGGAGAGGGTTCAAAGACGGGCAACCAGGGTAATACGGGGAATGGGAGGACTACAGTACCCAGAAAGATTATCAGAATTATTGTTATTTAGTTTAGAAAAAAGAAGGCTTAAGGGAGACCTAATAACTATGTATAAATATATCAGGGGACAGTACATAGATCTTTCCCATGACCTATTTATACTCAGTACTGTATCTATAACAAGGGGGCATCCTCTCCATTTAGAGGAAAGAAGGTTTCTACACCAGCACAGATGGGAGTTCTTTACTGTAAGAGCAGTGAGACTGTCGAATTCTCTCCCGGAGGAGGTGGTCATGGGGAACTCTGTAAAATAATTTAAAATGTCTAAAAATTATGTCCTTGTCACATGCCTCTATGCCTCTCTTGATACAACCCATGACTTTGTTAGCCTTGGCAGCAACTGCCTGGCATTGATCACTAAAGTAGAGCTTACTGTCCACCATTTTTGGAGAGTAAGAACATTGCTGGTTATGTATATTAGAATTATAGGGACAGAACGTTGATCCAGGGATTTATTCTGACTGCCATTTGGAGTCGGGAAGGAATTTTTTACCTCTAGTATGAGTTTTTTTTTGCCTTCCTCTGGATGAACTCAGTAGGGACTCATTGGGATATAGGTTGAACGTGATGAACTCTGGTCTTTTTTCAACCTTATGAACTATGTTACTATGTTCTCTTCCACTTTGCTGCTATTCCTGTGAAACACCTAAAGGGTTAACACACTTTCTGAATGTCATTTTGAATACTTTGAGGGGTGCAGTATCTATAATGTGGTCATTTATGGGGGATTTCTCACAGAAAGGCCCCTCAAATCCACTTCAAACTGAACCGGCCCCTGAAAAATTAAGATTTAGAATTTTTGGAGAGAATTGGGAATATTGCTGCTGAACTTTGAAGCCCTCTGATGTCCAAACTTGTTGGGTTGTGCCAATTCAGGACCAGCCTCTCTGAAACTTTTCCCTCTACCTCGTATTCTTACTGCTCTTACAGTTAAGAATCTCTGTCTGTGATGATGGTGAAGCCTTCTTTCCTCTAGACGTAGAGGATGCCCCCTTGTCATGGTTACCGGCCTAGGTATAAGATCACTAAAAGATCTCTATACAGTACTGTCCATTCATATATTTGTACATTGTGATCAAATTGACCCTAATACATATTTTCTCTAAACTAAGTAACCCCAAGCTTGGTAACCTTTCTTGGTTCTGTAATCCTCCCATTCCATTATTTATCTTTGTCACCCTCCTCTGCACCCCCTCCAGTTCAGACGTGTCCTTCTTATATACAGGTGCCCAAAATTGGACACAATACTCCACATGTGGTCTGACTAATAATTTATACAGAGGCAAAATTATTAGACATGTGCAATTCGTTTCATAACGAACACGGAACGAAACGAATTTTCCCATTTTCGGATGTTCATTACGAAAAGAATGCACGAAAAAAAAAAATCACAAAATCCCGAAAAAGCATACAAATACGAATATACATTTAACAAATGCATTCGTTAACTAACTCATAACGAATATGCATGTTAACGAACAACTAATGCATTCGTTATAAGTATACCGAATGTCGGGGCCATGCATCAACAGCTATCCGGCAGCGCATAATGCTTAAGCTGCTGCCGGATAGTAGTGTAAGCAGCCCGGGCAGGTTCACTCACCTTTCCGTGCTGCTCCAGGCCTTCCTCCGGTGGGTCCTGGGCTGGTCCGGGCCTTCATACGGGTCTTCCTCTGACGTCGTCATGACGCCGTCGCACACGCCGTCCCGTCATCCAATAGGAACGGCGTGCGGCAGCGACGTGATGACGTCGCTACGGAGGCCCAGTAAGGCCTTGCGGCAGACAACGGAGGACCGTAGAAGACCAGGAGAGCCCAGCAGAGCCCAGCGGAGTACAGAAGAGGACTAGGAGAGCCCAGCGGAGGCCCGGGGACACCATCGGGAGCAGTGGAGACAGGTGAGTAGGACTTTACTTTTTTACATTGCACGAATCCCTCAACATATGAATTACCATCGTATGTTGAGGGATCACTAGACATGTGCAGAACAAAAAATCTGAATTAACAAATGCAATCGTTGTTTTTAACAAATGGATCCGTTTTTTAAATGAATGCATCCAAAAACAAAAAAAAATTGCGCGGATGCATCCGAAAACCGAATATGACGAATGCACAGCATTCCGAATATTCACAGAACCGAAAAATGTTTCAAAACCAAAACGAACTAAAGGAAAAAAAAAGAAATTTTTGGTTCTGCACATGTCTAAAAATTATGTCCTTGTCACATGCCTCTATGACTCTCTTGATACAACCCATGACTTTGTTAGCCTTGGCAGCAGCTGCCTGGCACTGATCACTAAAGTAGAGCTTACTGTCCACCAGTACCCCAAAGTCCTTTTCTTTAGTACTTTTACTTATGTTTTGCACATAATTGTACATTTTGTTTTAACAGGACAAGCGCATAACTTTACATTAAGCCACATTCAATTTCATTTGCCATGTCTGTGCCCAATCCCCCAGCTTCCCCAGATCCCTCTGTAATATTATCTTATCCTCCTCTGTGATGATCACCTTACCCAGTTTAGTGTCATCTTCAAATATAGAAATTCTACTCTGTAATCGCAGCAGAATTTGCTAATTTTGTTGGACCAGCCGAATATCTAATGTGTATCAGCTTAGCATTCATGTGTATGGTGGGATTAAATCGACAGCTACCTATAATGAAACAGTTAAGATGGACAGGATTGGAAGACCTCTGTTCCAGACATGCATATAGGTACAAATCCCAAAGGCAGGACCTGCATCTTTCAGATGTGTATGTGATGTTTTGTGTATATGTTACATATGTTTGTTGTTATTATTATTATTATGATTATTATTAATAATATAGAGCCAATAAGTCATAATAAGCAGTTACTATATGTGGATGCTGACAACCTAGGAAGAGAAAACTCTTCCTGAAGCCGTTAACACAGATACAGATTATGTAATACAGATTGTTTGGCTACGGCTGTCAAAACTGACAGCAGCATTAAAACATTGTGGTCATGCAACATTGGTGGTATAGGGATTCGATGAGCTCCCTGCAATAAGATCTCAGAGATCTGAACTGTTGTCATAGCAGCTGAGGTCTCCTGAAGGCTTCAGTGCATGCTGTGACAGATTTGCTTCTACAGGCAGGTTGTACTAGAAAAAAAAAGTTACAGAAAAATCAATTCAATGCTTTGCAAAAGTAATGTATTGAATTGAATAAGTGAATAATTGCTTATAGTTGTCCCCTAGGGTGAGTTTCAAAAAGGGAAAAAAAAGGGAACAAAAAGTATTTAACCACTTAGGGACCAAGGGCATACAGGTACGCCCTGATGCCCTGGTACGCCTTGACGCCCTGGTACTTAAGGACCAAGGGCGTACCTGTACGCCGTGGGCATTCCGGTCCCCGCCGCTCACCGGGAGGGACGGGGAACCGGATCGGGATGCCTGCTGAAATCATTCATCAGGCACCCCGTGCAAACCCCTGAGGGGGTCCTGAGACCCCCCGAATCTGCGTGATTCTGGGTCATACAGGTCTCCGGTGACCCAGAAAATAAGGGGGATTGAGGCTTTCCAAGACACCTACGATCCCCCTGAAAGGATAGGAGTGCAGTGTCATCGGTGCCACCCCTCTTATCCCTGCTATTGGTCAGTCAGAAGCGAATGACCAATAGCAGATCGGGGGCAGGGGGATAAAGTTCGGTTCCCCCGCTCTGCTCACCCCTGGTAGTCCGGGCAGAACGGGGAAACTGTGCTGTGACCGGTGGTCACTTACCGGCGGCAGGCGGCGATGAGGTGCGGCACCCTGGTGCGTATGGAAGCCGGTGAGTTGTTGCCTAGCAACATCTGGAGGGCTACAGTTTGGAGATCACTATACAGTCTCTAAACTGGAGCCCTCCAGATGTTGCAAAACTACAACTCCCAGCATGCCCAGACAGCTGTTTGGGCATGCTGGGATTTGTAGTTTTTCAATATTTGGAGGGCTACCATTTGGAGATCACTGTGCAGTGGTCTCTAAACTGTGGCCCTCGAGATTTTGCAAAACTACAACTTCCAGCATGCCCACACAGCAGTTTGCTGTTTGGGCATGCTGGGATTAGTAGTTTTGCAACATCTGGTGGGCCACAGTTTGTAGATCCCTGTGCGGTGGTTTCTAAACTGTGGCCCTCTAAATCATGCAAAACTACAACTCCCAGCATGCACAAACAGCAAACGACTGTCTTGCCTTGCTGGGAGGAGTAGTTGTGTGCCTCCAGTTGTTGCATACCTACATCTCCCAGCATGCCCTTCTGCGATCAGTACATGCTGGGAGTTGTAGTTTTGCAACAGCTGGAGGCACACTGGTTGGAAAATGTTGAGTTTGGTAACAGAACCTCACTCAAGGTTTTCCAACCAGTGTGCCTCCAGCTGTTGCAAAAGTACAACTCCCAGCATGCACAGTCTGTCACTCAAGGTTTTCCAACCAGTGTGCCTCCAGCTGTTGCAAAAGTACAACTCCCAGCATGCACAGTCTGTCAGTGCATGCTGGGAGTTGTAGTTTTGCAACATCTGGAGGTTCCCCCCCCCCCCCCCTGTGAATGTACAGGGTACATTCACATGGGCGAGTTTACAGTGAGTTTCCTGCTACAAGTTTGAGCTGCGGCAAACTTTTCCTCCGCAGCGCAAACTCCTAGCGGGAAACTCACTGTAAACCCCCGCCAGTGCGAATGTCACGATGCCGGCTGGCAGGTAGTGGACCCTCTGTGCCAGAGAGGGATTGGCGTGGACCGTGCTAGTGGACCGGTTCTAAGCCACTACTGGTTTTCACCAGAGCCCGCCGCAAAGCGGGATGGTCTTGCTGCGGCGGTAGTGACCAGGTCGTATCCACTAGCAACGGCTCACCTCTCTGGCTGCTGAAGATAGGCGCGGTACAAGGGAGTAGGCAGAAGCAAGGTCGGACGTAGCAGAAGGTCGGGGCAGGCAGCAAGGATCGTAGTCAGGGGCAACGGCAGAAGGTCTGGAAACACTGGCAAGGAACACACAAGGAACGCTTTCACTGGCACTAAGGCAACAAGATCCGGCAAGGGAGTGCAAGGGAAGTGAGGTAATATAGGGAAGTGCACAGGTGAAAACCCTAATTGGAACCACTGCGCCAATCAGCGGCGCAGTGGCCCTTTAAATCGCAGAGACCCGGCGCGCGCGCGCCCTAGGGAGCGGGGCCGCGCGCGCCGGGACAGAACAGACGGGGAGCGGGTCAGGTAGGGGAGCCGGGGTGCGCATCGCGAGCGGGCGCTACCCGCATCGCGAATCGCATCCCGGCTGGCAGCAGGATCGCAGCGCCCCGGGTCAGAGGACGTGACCGGAGCGCTGCAGCGAAGGGGGTGAAGCGAGCGCTCCGGGGAGGAGCGGGGACCCGGAGCGCTCGGCGTAACAGTACCCCCCCCCTTGGGTCTCCCCCTCTTTTTGGAGCCTGAGAACCTGAGGAGCAGACTTTTGTCAAGGATGTTGTCCTCAGGTTCCCAGGATCTCTCTTCAGGACCACAACCCTCCCAGTCTACTAAAAAAAAATTCTTTCCTCTGACCTTTTTGGCAGCCAAAATTTCCTTGACCGAGAAGACGTCCGAGGAGCCGGAAACAGGAGTGAGAGGAACAGATTTGGGAGAAAAACGGTTGAGGATGAGTGGTTTGAGAAGAGAGACGTGAAAGGCATTAGGGATACGAAGAGAAGGAGGAAGAAGAAGTTTATAAGAGACAGGATTAATTTGACACAAAATTTTGAAAGGACCAAGATAGCGTGGTCCCAACTTGTAGCTAGGGACACGGAAGCGGACATATTTAGCGGAGAGCCATACCTTGTCTCCAGGGGAAAAAACGGGAGGAGCTCTTCTTTTCTTATCCGCGAACCTCTTCATGCGTGAAGAAGCCTGTAAGAGAGAATTTTGGGTCTCTCTCCATATAATGGAAAGGTCACGAGAAATTTCATCCACAGCGGGCAGACCAGAGGGCAAGGGGGTAGGGAGGGGGGGAAGAGGGTGACGGCCGTACACCACGAAAAATGGGGATTTGGAGGAAGATTCAGAGACCCTGAAGTTATACGAAAATTCGGCCCATGGAAGGAGATCTGCCCAGTCATCCTGGCGGGAGGAAACAAAATGTCGCAAATAATCACCCAGGATCTGGTTAATTCTTTCTACTTGTCCATTGGACTGGGGATGATATGCAGAGGAAAAATTTAATTTAATCTTGAGTTGTTTACAAAGAGCCCTCCAGAATTTAGACACGAATTGGACCCCTCTATCCGAGACAATCTGCGTAGGCAACCCGTGAAGACGAAAAATGTGTAGAAAAAATTGTTTAGCCAACTGAGGCGCAGAAGGAAGACCAGGAAGAGGGATGAAATGTGCCATTTTGGAGAATCGATCAACGACCACCCAAATAACGGTGTTGCCACGGGAAGGGGGTAAATCAGTAATAAAATCCATACCAATCAGGGACCAAGGCTGTTCGGGGACAGGCAGAGGATGAAGAAAACCAGCGGGCTTCTGGCGAGGAGTCTTATCCCGGGCACAGATAGTGCAGGCTCGCACAAAGTCCCCAACATCCGTCTCCAGAGTCGGCCACCAATAGAAGCGGGAGATGAGTTGCACAGATTTCTTGATGCCCGCATGACCTGCGAGATGGGAGGAGTGACCCCATTTGAGGATTCCGAGGCGTTGGCGTGGAGAAACAAAGGTCTTTCCTGGAGGAGTCTGCCTGATGGAGGCAGGAGAAGTGGAGATCAGGCAGTCAGGTGGAATGATGTGTTGCGGAGGGAGATCAACTTCTGAGGCATCCGAGGAACGAGAGAGAGCATCGGCCCTAATGTTCTTATCGGCAGGACGAAAGTGAATCTCAAAATTAAATCGGGCAAAGAACAGAGACCACCGGGCCTGGCGAGGATTCAGCCGTTGGGCCGACTGGAGGTAGGAGAGGTTCTTGTGGTCGGTGTAGATAATAACAGGAAATCTTGATCCCTCCAGCAGATGCCTCCATTCCTCAAGTGCTAATTTAATGGCTAGAAGCTCTCGATCCCCGATGGAGTAGTTCCTCTCCGCTGGAGAGAAGGTCCTAGAGAAAAAACCACAAGTGACAGCATGCCCGGAAGGATTTTTTTGTAGAAGGACAGCTCCAGCTCCTACTGAGGAGACATCAACCTCCAATAGGAAGGGTTTGGAAGGGTCAGGTCTGGAGAGCACGGGAGCCGAAGAAAAGGCAGACTTGAGTCGTTTAAAGGAGTCTTCTGCTTGAGGAGGCCAGGACTTGGGATCAGCATTTTTCTTGGTTAAAGCCACGATAGGAGCCACAATGGTAGAAAAATGTGGAATAAATTGCCTGTAATAATTGGCGAACCCCAAAAAGCGTTGGATAGCACGGAGTCCGGAGGGGCGTGGCCAATTTAAGACGGCAGAGAGTTTGTCTGGATCCATCTGTAGTCCCTGGCCAGAGACCAAATATCCTAGAAAAGGAAGAGATTGGCATTCAAACAGACATTTCTCAATTTTGGCATAGAGTTGGTTGTCACGAAGTCTCTGAAGAACCATACGGACATGCTGGCGGTGTTCTTCTAGATTGGCAGAAAAAATTAGGATATCGTCCAGATATACCACAACACAGGAGTATAATAGATCACGAAAAATTTCATTGACAAAGTCTTGGAAGACGGCAGGGGCATTGCACAGTCCAAAGGGCATGACCAGATACTCAAAGTGTCCATCTCTGGTGTTAAATGCCGTTTTCCACTCGTCCCCCTCTCTGATGCGGATGAGGTTATAGGCGCCTCTTAAGTCCAATTTAGTGAAGATGTGGGCACCTTGGAGGCGATCAAAGAGTTCAGAGATGAGGGGTAAGGGGTAGCGGTTCTTAACCGTGATTTTATTAAGACCGCGGTAGTCAATGCAAGGACGAAGGGAGCCATCTTTTTTGGACACAAAGAAAAATCCGGCTCCGGCAGGAGAGGAGGATTTACGGATAAAGCCCTTTTTTAGATTCTCCTGGACGTATTCGGACATGGCAAGAGTCTCTGGGGCAGAGAGAGGATAAATTCTGCCCCGGGGTGGAGTAGTACCCGGGAGGAGGTCGATAGGGCAATCATAAGGCCTGTGAGGAGGTAGAGTCTCAGCTTGTTTTTTGCAGAAAACATCCGCGAAGTCCATATAGGCCTTAGGGAGACCGGTTACTGGAGGAACCACAGAGTCACGGCAAGGGTTACTGGGAACCGGTTTTAGACAGTTCCTGGAACAAGAGGACCCCCAACTCTTGATCTCCCCAGTGGACCAATCCAGGGTTGGGGAATGAAGTTGAAGCCAGGGAAGTCCAAGGAGAATCTCCGAGGTGCAATTAGGGAGGACCAAAAGTTCAATCCTCTCATGATGAGATCCGATGCTCATAAGAAGGGGCTCCGTGCGGAAACGTATGGTACAGTCCAATCTTTCATTATTTACGCAATTGATGTAGAGGGGTCTGGCGAGACTGGTCACTGGGATGTTGAACCTGTTGACGAGAGAGGCCAAAATAAAATTTCCTGCAGAACCAGAGTCCAAGAAGGCCACTGTAGAGAAGGAGAAGGCAGAGGCAGACATCCGCACAGGCACAGTAAGACGTGGAGAGGCAGAGTAGACATCAAGGACTGTCTCACCTTTGTGCGGAGTCAGCGTACGTCTTTCCAGGCGGGGAGGACGGATAGGACAATCCCTCAGGAAGTGTTCGGTACTAGCACAGTACAGGCAGAGGTTCTCCATACGGCGTCGTGTCCTCTCTTGAGGTGTCAGGCGAGACCGGTCGACCTGCATAGCCTCCACGGCGGGAGGCACAGGAACAGCTTGCAGGGGACCAGAGGAGAGAGGAGCCGAGGAGACGAAACGCCTCGTGCGAACAGAGTCCATATCTTGGCGGAGTTCCTGACGCCTTTCAGAAAAACGCATGTCAATGCGAGTGGCTAGGTGAATAAGTTCATGTAGATTAGCAGGAATTTCTCGTGCGGCCAGAACATCTTTAATGTTGCTGGATAGGCCTTTTTTGAAGGTCGCGCAGAGGGCCTCATTATTCCAGGACAATTCTGAAGCAAGTGTACGGAATTGTACGGCATACTCGCCAACGGAAGAATTACCCTGGACCAGGTTCAACAGGGCAGTCTCAGCAGAAGAGGCTCGGGCAGGTTCCTCAAAGACACTTCGGATTTCCGAGAAGAAGGAGTGTACAGAGGCAGTGACGGGGTCATTGCGGTCCCAGAGCGGTGTGGCCCATGACAGGGCTTTTCCGGACAGAAGACTGACTACGAAAGCCACCTTAGACCTTTCAGTGGGAAACAGGTCCGACATCATCTCCAGATGCAGGGAACATTGGGAAAGGAAGCCACGGCAAAACTTAGAGTCCCCATCAAATTTATCCGGCAAGGATAAGCGTATCCCAGGAGCGGCCACTCGCTGCGGAGGAGGTGCAGGAGCTGGCGGAGGAGATGACTGCTGAAGCTGTGGTAGCAACTGTTGTAGCATAACGGTCAGTTGAGACAGCTGTTGGCCTTGTTGCGCAATCTGTTGTGACTGCTGGGCGACCACCGTGGTGAGGTCGGCGACAACTGGCAGAGGAACTTCAGCGGGATCCATGGCCGGATCTACTGTCACGATGCCGGCTGGCAGGTAGTGGACCCTCTGTGCCAGAGAGGGATTGGCGTGGACCGTGCTAGTGGACCGGTTCTAAGCCACTACTGGTTTTCACCAGAGCCCGCCGCAAAGCGGGATGGTCTTGCTGCGGCGGTAGTGACCAGGTCGTATCCACTAGCAACGGCTCACCTCTCTGGCTGCTGAAGATAGGCGCGGTACAAGGGAGTAGGCAGAAGCAAGGTCGGACGTAGCAGAAGGTCGGGGCAGGCAGCAAGGATCGTAGTCAGGGGCAACGGCAGAAGGTCTGGAAACACTGGCAAGGAACACACAAGGAACGCTTTCACTGGCACTAAGGCAACAAGATCCGGCAAGGGAGTGCAAGGGAAGTGAGGTAATATAGGGAAGTGCACAGGTGAAAACCCTAATTGGAACCACTGCGCCAATCAGCGGCGCAGTGGCCCTTTAAATCGCAGAGACCCGGCGCGCGCGCGCCCTAGGGAGCGGGGCCGCGCGCGCCGGGACAGAACAGACGGGGAGCGGGTCAGGTAGGGGAGCCGGGGTGCGCATCGCGAGCGGGCGCTACCCGCATCGCGAATCGCATCCCGGCTGGCAGCAGGATCGCAGCGCCCCGGGTCAGAGGACGTGACCGGAGCGCTGCAGCGAAGGGGGTGAAGCGAGCGCTCCGGGGAGGAGCGGGGACCCGGAGCGCTCGGCGTAACAGCGAATATACCCTAAAAACACTACACTAACACATAATAAAGGGTAAAACACACCCTCTTACACTGTCCCCCCCCCCCCCCCCCCAATAAAAAGGAAAAACTTATCTTACGGCAGTGTTTCCAAAATGGAGCCTCCAGCTGTTGCAAAACGACAATTCCCAGCATTTCCAGACAGCCTCTGACTGTCCAGGCATGCTGGGAGTTTAGCAACAGCTAAAGACACCCTGTTTGGGAATCACTGGTGTAGAATACCACTATGTCCACCTAAATGCAATCCCTAATTTACCGTATATACTCGAGTATAAGCCGACCCAAATATAAGCCGAGGCCCCTAATTTCCCCCCAAAATCCCAGGAAAAGTTATTGACGCGAGTATAAGCCTAGGGTGGAATATACCCCCGTCATTAACACCCTCATCATCATCACCCTGTCATCATCCCCCTTCATCATCACCGCCTGTCAGCATCCCCCCTTCATCATCACCGCCTGTCATCATCCCCTTATCATCATCCCACCCCCCCCTTTATCATCCCCTTGTCATCATCCCAAACCCCCCTTCATCATCCCCTTGTCATCATCCCACACCCCCCCTTCATCATCCCCTTGTCATCATCCCCTTATCATCATCCCACACCCCCCCTTCATCATCCCCCTGTCATCATCCCCTTGTCATCATCCCAGAACCCCCCCCTTCATCATCCCCTTGTCATCATCACCACATGTCATCATCACACCCCCCCCCTTCATCATCCCCTTGTCATCATCACCACATGTCTTCAGACCCCCCCCCCCTTCATCATCACCGCTTGTCAATGTCTGATACAGGGGTCTTCAACCTGCAGACCTCCAGATGTTTCAAAACTACAACTCCAAGCAAGCCCGGGCAGCCATCGGCTGTCCGGGCTTGCTGGGAGTTGTAGTTTTGAAACATCTGGAGGTCTGCAGGTTGAAGACAACTGCGGCCTTCGACATCCTCCAGCCCCCCCCACTCTGTCACCCCCTTTAGTTTTGTACTCACCTCCGCTCGGTGGGACGTTAGGGTGTGCTGGTCCGGGCCATCTGTGCTGCAGGACCGTCCGGTGGGATATTCGTTCCGGGCTGTCCATCTTCACCGGGGGGCCTCTTCTCCGCACTTCGGGCACGGAATAGAGGCGTTGCCTTGATGACGACGCAGAGGGACGTTGCTAATGAACGTCCCTGTGCGTCGTCGTCAAGGCAACGTGACTATTCCGGGGCCGGGCCCGAAGCGCGGAGAAGTGGCCCCCCGGCGAAGATGGACAGCCCGGAACGACTATCCCACCGGACGACCTCCCCACCGGACAGTCCTGCAACACCGGCCCAGCGCACCCTAACGTCCCGCCGAGCGGAGGTGAGTACAAAACTAAAGGGGGGTGGGGAGTCTGGATGATGTCGAAGGTTTTATACCTACAACTCCCAGCAAGCCCGGACAGCCGATGGCTGCCCGGGCTTGCTGGGAGTTGTAGTTTTGAAACATCTGGAGGTCCGCAGGTTGAAGACCACTGAGGGCGGAGGTGGGTGTTTTCAGCACGAAAAATCGTGCTGAAAAACTCGGCTTATACTCGAGTATATACGGTAGTCCTCAAATGCATATGGCGCTCTCTCAATTTGAAGCCCTGTCATATTTCAAGGCAACAGTTTAGTGCCACATATGGGGTATTTCCGTACTGGCACTAAACTGTAAAATGTTAAAAAGTTAAAAAATTTACACTAACATGCTGGTGTTGCCCCATACTTTTTATTTTCACAAGAGGTAAAAGAAAAAAGACCCCCAAAATTTGTAACACAATTTCTCCTGAGTACGGAAATACCCCATATGTGGGCGTAAAATGCTCTGCAGACGCACAACAGGGCTCAGGAGGGAGAGCCTTGTTGTACATTTGAGGGATGTACATTTGAGGCCTAAATTGGTGATTTGCACAGGGGTGGCTGATTTTATAGCAGTTCTGACATAAATGCAAAAAAATAAATACCCACGTGTGACCCCATTTTGAAAACTACACCCCTCACGGAATGTAACAGGGGGTATAGTGAGCCTTAACACCCCACAGGTGTTTGACAATTTTACATAAAAGTTGGATGGGAAAATGGAAAAAATAAATATTTTTACTAAAATGATGGTGTTACCCTAAATTTTTCATTTTTACAAGGTAAAATAGTTAAAAAGAAAAGCACCAAAAAAATTTAAACCCCATATGTGCATGTAAAGTGCTTGTCACGATGCCGGCTGGCAGGTAGTGGATCCTCTGTGCCAGAGAGGGATTGGCGTGGACCGTGCTAGAGGATCGGTTCTAAGTCACTACTGGTTTTCACCAGAGCCCGCCGCAAAGCGGGATGGTCTTGCTGCGGCGGTAGTGACCAGGTCGTATCCCCTAGCAACGGCTCAACCTCTCTGGCTGCTGAAGATAGGCGCGGTACAAGGGAGTAGACAGAAGCAAGGTCGGACGTAGCAGAAGGTCGGGGCAGGCAGCAAGGATCGTAGTCAGGGGCAACGGCAGGAGGTCTGGAACACAGGCTAGGAACACACAAGGAAACGCTTTCACTGGCACTAAGGCAACAAGATCCGGCGAGGGAGTGAAGGGGAAGTGAGGTGATATAGGGAAGTGCACAGGTGTAAAGACTAATTGGAACCACTGCGCCAATCAGCGGCGCAGTGGCCCTTTAAATCGCAAAGACCCGGCGCGCGCGCGCCCTAGGGAGCGGGGCCGCGCGCGCCGGGACAGAACTGACGGAGAGCGAGTCAGGTACGGGAGCCGGGGTGCGCATCGCGAGCGGGCGCTACCCGCATCGCGAATCGCATCCCGGCCAGAGGCGGTATCGCAGCGCCCCGGGTCCGTGGAACCGACCGGAGCGCTGCAGTGAGAGGAGTGTAGCGAGCGCTCCGGGGAGGAGCGGGGACCCGGAGCGCTCGGCGTAACAGTACCCCCCCCCTTGGGTCTCCCCCTCTTCTTGGAGCCTGAGAACCTGAGGATCAGACTTTTGTCCAGGATATTGTCCTCAGGTTCCCAGGACCTCTCTTCTGGACCACAACCCTCCCAATCCACTAAAAAGAAGGTTTTCCCTCTGACCTTTTTAGATGCCAAAATTTCTTTGACGGAGAAGACGTCCGAGGAGCCGGAGACAGGAGTGGGGGGAACAGATTTGGGAGAGAAACGGTTAATGATAAGTGGTTTAAGAAGAGAAACATGAAAGGCATTAGGAATACGAAGAGAAGGAGGAAGAAGAAGTTTGTAAGAGACAGGATTAATCTGGCGCAAAATCTTGAAAGGACCAAGATAGCGTGGTCCCAACTTATAGCTAGGGACACGGAAGCGGACATATTTGGCGGAGAGCCATACCTTGTCTCCAGGGGAAAAAATGGGAGGAGCTCTTCTTTTCTTATCCGCGAATCTCTTCATGCGTGAAGAAGCCTGTAAGAGAGAATTTTGGGTCTCTCTCCATATGATGGAAAGATCACGAGAAATTTCATCCACAGCGGGCAGACCAGAGGGCAAGGGGGTAGGGAGGGGGGGAAGAGGGTGACGGCCGTACACCACGAAAAACGGGGATTTGGAGGAAGATTCAGAGATTCTGAAATTATACGAGAATTCGGCCCAAGGTAGAAGATCTGCCCAGTCATCCTGGCGGGAGGAAACAAAATGTCGTAAATAGTCACCCAAGATCTGGTTAATTCTTTCTACTTGTCCATTGGATTGAGGATGGTATGCAGAAGAAAAATTTAATTTAATCTTGAGTTGTTTACAGAGAGCCCTCCAGAATTTAGACACAAATTGGACGCCTCTATCCGAGACGATCTGCGTAGGCAACCCGTGAAGACGAAAAATGTGTACAAAAAATTGTTTAGCCAACTGAGGCGCTGAAGGAAGACCAGGAAGAGGGATGAAATGTGCCATTTTGGAGAATCGATCAACGACCACCCAAATAACAGTGTTGCCATGGGATGGGGGTAAGTCAGTAATAAAATCCATACCAATCAGAGACCAAGGTTGTTCGGGGACAGGCAGAGGAAGAAGAAAACCAGCGGGCTTCTGGCGAGGAGTCTTATCCCGGGCACAGATAGTGCAGGCTCGCACAAAGTCCACCACATCAGTCTCTAGAGTCGGCCACCAATAGAAGCGAGAGATGAGTTGCACAGATTTCTTGATGCCCGCATGACCTGCGAGATGGGAGGAGTGACCCCATTTGAGGATTCCGAGGCGTTGGCGTGGAGAAACAAAGGTCTTTCCTGGAGGAGTTTGCCTGATGGAGGCTAGAGAAGTGGAAATCAGGCAGTCAGGAGGAATGATGTGTTGAGGAGAGAGTTCAATTTCAGAAGCATCTGAGGAACGAGAGAGAGCATCGGCCCTAATGTTCTTATCAGCAGGCCGAAAGTGAATTTCAAAATTAAATCGGGCAAAGAACAGAGACCACCTGGCCTGACGAGGATTCAGCCGTTGGGCAGACTGGAGGTAGGAGAGGTTCTTGTGATCGGTGTAAATAATAACTGGGAATCTTGATCCCTCCAGCAGATGCCTCCATTCCTCAAGTGCTAATTTAATGGCTAGAAGCTCTCGATCCCCAATGGAGTAGTTCCTCTCCGCCGGAGAGAAGGTCCTAGAAAAAAAACCACAAGTAACAGCATGCCCGGAAGAGTTTTTTTGCAGAAGGACAGCTCCAGCTCCCACTGAGGAGGCATCAACCTCCAATAGGAAGGGTTTAGATGGGTCAGGTCTGGAGAGCACGGGAGCCGAAGAGAAGGCAGACTTGAGTCGTTTAAAGGCGTCTTCCGCTTGAGGAGGCCAAGACTTGGGATCGGCATTTTTTTTGGTTAAAGCCACAATAGGAGCCACAATGGTAGAAAAATGTGGAATAAATTGCCTGTAATAATTGGCGAACCCCAAAAAACGTTGGATGGCACGGAGTCCGGAGGGGCGTGGCCAATCTAAGACGGCAGAGAGTTTATCTGGGTCCATTTGTAGTCCCTGGCCAGAGACCAAGTATCCTAGAAAAGGAAGAGATTGGCATTCAAACAGACATTTCTCAATTTTAGCATAGAGTTGATTGTCACGAAGTCTCTGAAGAACCATACGGACATGCTGGCGGTGTTCTTCTAGATTGGCCGAAAAAATTAGGATATCATCAAGATATACAACAACACAGGAGTATAACAGATCACGAAAAATTTCATTAACAAAGTCTTGGAAGACAGCAGGGGCGTTGCACAGGCCAAAGGGCATGACCAGATACTCAAAGTGTCCATCTCTGGTGTTAAATGCTGTTTTCCACTCATCCCCCTCTCTGATGCGGATGAGGTTATAGGCGCCTCTTAAGTCCAATTTAGTAAAGATGTGGGCACCTTGGAGGCGATCAAAGAGTTCAGAGATGAGGGGTAAGGGGTAGCGGTTCTTAACCGTGATTTTATTAAGTCCGCGGTAGTCAATGCAAGGACGTAGAGAGCCATCTTTTTTGGACACAAAGAAAAATCCGGCTCCGGCAGGAGAGGAGGATTTACGGATAAAGCCCTTTTTTAGATTCTCCTGGACGTATTCAGACATGGCAAGAGTCTCTGGGGCAGAGAGAAGATAAATTCTGCCCCGGGGTGGAGTAGTGCCCGGGAGGAGGTCGATAGGACAATCATAAGGCCTGTGAGGAGGTAGAGTCTCCGCTTGTTTTTTGCAGAAAACATCCGCGAAGTCCATATAGGCCTTAGGGAGACCGGTTACTGGAGAAAGCACAGAGTTACGGCAAGGGTTACTGGGAACCGGTTTTAGACAGTCCTTGGAACAAGAGGGCCCCCAACTCTTGATCTCCCCAGTGGACCAATCCAGGGTTGGGGAATGAAGTTGAAGCCAGGGAAGTCCAAGGAGAATTTCCGAGGTGCAATTGGGGAGGACCAAAAGTTCAATCCTCTCGTGATGAGATCCGATGCTCATTAGAAGGGGCTCCGTGCGGAAACGTATGGAACAGTCCAATCTTTCATTGTTTATACAATTGATGTAAAGGGGTCTGGTGAGACTGGTCACTGGGATGTTGAACCTGTTGACGAGAGAGGCCAAAATAAAATTTCCTGCAGATCCAGAGTCCAAGAAGGCCACAGAAGAGAAGGAGAAGGCAGAGGCAGACATCCGCACAGGCACAGTAAGACGTGGAGAAGCAGAGTAGACATCAAGGATTGTCTCACCTTTGTGCGGAGTCAGCGTACGTCTTTCCAGGCGGGGAGGGCGGATAGGACAATCCCTCAGGAAGTGTTCGGTACTAGCACAGTACAGGCAGAGGTTCTCCATGCGGCGTCGTGTCCTCTCTTGAGATGTCAGGCGAGACCGGTCGACCTGCATAGCCTCCACGGCGGGAGGCACAGGAACAGATTGCAGGGAACCAGAGGAGAGAGGAGCCGAGGAGAAGAAACGCCTCGTGCGAACAGAGTCCATATCTTGGCGGAGCTCCTGACGCCTTTCGGAAAAACGCATGTCAATGCGAGTGGCTAGGTGAATAAGTTCATGAAGATTAGCAGGCATTTCTCGTGCGGCCAGAACATCTTTAATGTTGCTGGATAGGCCTTTTTTAAAGGTCGCGCAGAGGGCCTCATTGTTCCAGGATAATTCAGAAGCAAGAGTACGGAATTGTACGGCATACTCGCCAACGGAAGAATTACCCTGGACCAGGTTCAACAGGGCAGTCTCAGCAGAAGAGGCTCGGGCAGGTTCCTCAAAGACACTTCGAATTTCCGAGAAGAAGGAGTGTACAGAGGCAGTGACGGGGTCATTGCGGTCCCAGAGTGGTGTGGCCCAAGCCAGGGCTTTTCCAGACAGCAGGCTGACTACGAAAGCCACCTTAGACCTTTCAGTGGGGAACTGGTCCGACATCATCTCCAAGTGTAATGAACATTGGGAAAGAAAGCCACGGCAAAACTTAGAGTCCCCATCAAATTTATCCGGCAAGGATAGGCGTAGTCCAGAAGCGGCCACTCGCTGCGGAGGCGGTGCAGGAGCTGGCGGAGGAGATGATTGCTGGAGCTGTGGTAGTAACTGTTGTAGCATAACAGTCAGTTGAGACAGCTGTTGGCCTTGTTGCGCTATCTGTTGTGACTGCTGGGCGACCACCGTGGTGAGGTCAGCGACAACTGGCAGAGGAACTTCAGCGGGATCCATGGCCGGATCTACTGTCACGATGCCGGCTGGCAGGTAGTGGATCCTCTGTGCCAGAGAGGGATTGGCGTGGACCGTGCTAGAGGATCGGTTCTAAGTCACTACTGGTTTTCACCAGAGCCCGCCGCAAAGCGGGATGGTCTTGCTGCGGCGGTAGTGACCAGGTCGTATCCCCTAGCAACGGCTCAACCTCTCTGGCTGCTGAAGATAGGCGCGGTACAAGGGAGTAGACAGAAGCAAGGTCGGACGTAGCAGAAGGTCGGGGCAGGCAGCAAGGATCGTAGTCAGGGGCAACGGCAGGAGGTCTGGAACACAGGCTAGGAACACACAAGGAAACGCTTTCACTGGCACTAAGGCAACAAGATCCGGCGAGGGAGTGAAGGGGAAGTGAGGTGATATAGGGAAGTGCACAGGTGTAAAGACTAATTGGAACCACTGCGCCAATCAGCGGCGCAGTGGCCCTTTAAATCGCAAAGACCCGGCGCGCGCGCGCCCTAGGGAGCGGGGCCGCGCGCGCCGGGACAGAACTGACGGAGAGCGAGTCAGGTACGGGAGCCGGGGTGCGCATCGCGAGCGGGCGCTACCCGCATCGCGAATCGCATCCCGGCCAGAGGCGGTATCGCAGCGCCCCGGGTCCGTGGAACCGACCGGAGCGCTGCAGTGAGAGGAGTGTAGCGAGCGCTCCGGGGAGGAGCGGGGACCCGGAGCGCTCGGCGTAACAGTGCTCTGTGGGTGCACTACAATGCTCAGAAGAGAAGGAACGACATTGGGCTTTTGGAGAGAAAATTTGTCCGTAATACAAAGCCCCCATGGTGTTTGACGACTTTTCTGTCGGATGTGTAAATGAAATTTTAGTTTTTTTCACAAAAATGCTGTTTTTTCCCCAAATTTTACATTTTTACAAGGGATAATAGGAGAAAATTCTCCCCAAAATGACATGTAAATACCCCATGTGTGGACGTCAAGTGCTCTGCTGGCGAACTACAATGCTCAGAAGAGAAGGAGCGCCATTGAGCTTTTGGAGAGAGAATTTGTTTGGAATGGAAGTGGGGGGTCATGTGCGTTTACAAAGCCCCCATGGTGCCAGAACAGCACCCCCCCCCCCCCGACATGTGACCACATTTTGGAAACTACATCATTCACGTAATGTAATAAGGGGTACAGTGAGCATTTACGCCCCACAGGTGTCTGACAGATTTTTTAAACAGTGGTCCGTGAAAATAAAAAAATAATTATTTTTCATTAGCACAGCCCAAACTTTACGTTCACATATGAGGTAATACTCAAGAGAAATTGGGTTACAAATTTTGGGGGGCTTTTTGTCCTATTATCCCTGGGAAAAACTGGGTCTACAAGAACATGCGAGTGTAAAAAATTAAGATTTAGAATTTTCTCCTTTCACCTAAATGGTTAACAAACTTTCTGAATGTCATTTTGAATATTTTGAGGGGTGCAGTTTCTATAATGGGGTAATTTATGGGGTATTTCTAATATGAAGGACCTTCAAATCCACTTCAAAACTGAACTGTTCCCTGAAAAATTCCCATTTTGAGAATTTCATGAAACTGGAATTAGAATTAGAAAATTGCTGCTGATGTCTTCCAAAAGTAAAAACATGTCAACTTTATGATGCCAACATAAGGTAGACATAATGTATATATGAATCAATATAAAATGTATTTGGAATGTCTATTTTCCTTACAAGGGGTAATGGGAGAAATTAATGCTTAAAGATAAAGTATATATGAAAAAATATATATGAAAAAATATATATGAAAAAATAGGACATAGGTATCATTTTTATTTTTCCTAATCTAAATACAGATAGCATATCAATTTTATTTTATTAATTGCGTTTTAATGTTTGTTATTTCACAAATATTTTTTTGCAGTGTTTTTATGGTAACACGTATGTCATTACAAAGTATAATTAATCCTGCAAAAAACAAGCCCTCATATGTCCCTGTAGATGACTAAATGTGTTATGATTCTAAGAAGGAGAGGAGATAAAAATGAAAACCCAAAATAAAAGGTGTTAAAGAGGACTGGTCGGGAAAACAGGGGTGTGAATAAGCAAGTAGCTAGATAGGGCTAAGCATCAGGATTCCAGGCACATCTTTATTTCAATAGTCCTTTTCGTTAGAGAGATCTCACAAGCCTTTTTGTTATTATGCAAATATGGCTTAAGTGCCCAGTGGAGAGTGCACATCAAGAGCCCAGAGTTAGACAGTCCATCTCCCTATTATCTGGGGACTGTCAGGGAAATAGGCATATGCAAGTGTGCTATAGGGCAGTGAAAAAAAGGACATGGGCTGAAATTACCTGGGCTCCTGCCATGCTATTGGAGACCCATTTGAGCTTCATTTGTATATTAACAAACAGGCTTATATCTTGTCAATAGAGGGGACTATTCAAATAATAAAAAAAAGTATGCCCAGAATCATGATGCCTATCTCGTCAGCCATGGGCTTATTTACTCTTCTGTTTTTCTGCTGACAGGTCAGCTTTGAGCATCAACCTTAGTCTTCTCCCAACAATCATGGCCTACAAATGTCAAGCAACATGTGAACAACCCAATCTGCTAGATGGACAACATACGATCATTTCTTGTTTCACTCCCCTTAGACACCAATCCTGACAAAATGGAAGGGCCAGTTTTCTGTGAGACTGAATATATCCAATGAAGCCGCTATACACTGGTACTTTGCAAATGTGAATCATTTAGTAAAGAGGCTGGGAGCTGAATATGTCATCTTTGAAGGAGCAGAAGGGAATACATTTCTAGAGCATTCAATACAAGCTCCCAAAGGATTGGAGGGGGACTCTTACACTGAACATCTAGCAGCAGAAGCAGTGGCAAAGCTTGGGAATACCGCAGTTATCACTGCAAGTACACGGTAAGACAACTACTGTAAGGGCAGGGTCACACAGGGCACATCCGCAGCATTTTTCGCACTGCGGATGTGCCAATGGCAGACACAGAGGGACTGCAGAGCAAGCTCCCGGCTGCAGCCGGGAGCTTGCTCTGCAGTCCCTCTGTGACTGCCGTCGGCGCATCCGCAGCATGTAATACACTGCAGATTAGCCCCGTGTGACCCTGCCCTAAATTCTGATTATATTGTGCTTTTTTTCAGCAACTCTATTGAACCTCATTTAGTTTATCATGGATTACAATTGGCTTATTAAATGATATGGTATATTTTCATCTTGTACTTTACAATCATCCCTCAAGGATTGTCTTCAATAATGCCTACTGGCATCCATTCTAAAGTCCTTTTTCATATGTTCTAAGCAAATAAACACGTACAAGTAAATGCAGGTTTAGAATAGAGAACACAGGGGGTAGAATATATGTTCATTCTGAAGACAAGACATACAAAGAAATTGTGCTGTTTATGGCAAGGTATTTTGCCAATAGAGAAAGTCAGGCTGCTACCTTTTGTTTTTTTGTGGTTTCCACAACGGCATACAAAGAGAAGGTCCACTTTTAGTCCCATTTGCAATTGAGATGCGTGGTACTTTTGTGGCTGTAAAATGTGGTACAGTCCTTAAGGGGGTACTCCACTGGAATTTTATTTTTTTTTTAAATCAACTGGTTCCAGAAAGTTAAACATATTTTTAAATTACTTCTATTTAAAAATATTAATCCTTTCAGTACTTATCAGCTGCCATATGCTCCACAGGAAGTTCTTTTCTTTTTTAATTTCCTTTCTGTCTGACCACAGTGCTCTCTGCTGACACCTCTGTCCATTTAAGGAACTGTCCAGAGTAGGAGAAAATCCCCATAGCAATCCTATCCTGCTCCAGACAGTTCCTAACATGGACAGAGGTGTTAGCAGAGAGCATTGTGGTCACACAGAAAGGAAATTCAAAACAAAAAGTACCAATCGCCAAGGCCTCTTAAAGGCTTCTCGAGGCTCTCCACAGTGCCTTTCTGAGTGTAATGCTTCAGACAGAGCACCCCTCCCACAGGTGCTGAGCTCTTTCGAGTAGTAGCCAAATATGTTTTTAAGGTTTTATCAAGCTAGGTTTCCTCATGGCTTGCTGTCAACAGGTTGCCCTACACTCGATGTTGCTGCTTTGCACAATTGATGTACAGGTTGACGGCTATTGACACATATTGCATTTTTGAGTTTCTATGTTTATCTTGCCTTTGATGCCACTGTTTACTTAGTGCCCACTGTTTACCATTGATTGTGTACGACATTTTACCTTACACTGACCTTTGTTTGGTTACATGAAACGTTAATAAAGATATACTTTGAAAAGAAAAAAAAAAGAAAAAAGATGTAAAGTAATGTCTGCAATAAGTGAAAACATTATTAAATAATCTGTTCAAACTGAAGATGGATCGTGCTAAATGTTATACCTTCAATTTGTTTTTTTTGTCATCAGATCAAATCATTTGCCACTCTTTGTTCAGATGCATCCACTTCGGTCAGATTGGAGCCACCATGGACTAAAAGGAATAGTCCCATCTGTCCTACACTACAGTTTGCTAGGATACAATTTTTTCATTCCAGATGCAATAGGTAAATGTTGTTTTTGCATGCATAAACTATTAACAAAAATAATTATGCTTGTTTACCTTTTTTTCATTCCTCAAAACTTTCTACACTATCTGCCCAAGCAATAATTAGTCGCCCTCTCTAACAGCTTTACCTTTAGTCTAATGCTTTGCACGACTTCAGCCTGACCCCAAAAGAACTTAAATTGTGGGACTTGCTTGAGATTGGCTGTCAGCTCCCTCTCCAGATCTTTATTATACACATGAACATTCAACACAGCCAAATATTCATGTGTTATCAATGGAGAGAGGAATGGTAGGTCCTTTGTTTATCTGAGAATAAAAGAATCAGGCAAGTAAAATCCAACATGCCTGACCCATCTCTTCCCCAATATTATCTGCTGGAGGGAGAGTCAGAAGGCCCAAATACACTGTAGAGACTTGTTCATTCCTGCCAAAGTCTGCAGATTCAGATGACTTTTAACTAAAACATATGGGTTCCTTAAAGGGGTACTCTGCCCCTAGACATCTTATCCCCTATCCAAAGGGTAGGGAATAATATGATCGCGGGGGTCCCGCCGCTGGTGACCCCCGTGATCTTGGCTCCGGCACCCCAGACATCCGTTGCATGGAGCGAACTTTGCCGTATGATTGGCAATGCGGGGTGGAGGGTCAGGATGTCATGGTTATGCCCCACTCGTGACATCACGGCCATGCCTCCTCAATGCAAGTCTATGGTAGAGGGCGTGACTGCTGTCATGTCCCCTGCCATAGACTTGCATTGAGGGGGCGTGACCATGATGTCACGAGCGGGTCGCGGCCGTGACGTCACAAGTCTCCGACACTGCATTCGATACAGCCTGCAGCAGGGAGATCATGTGGGTCCCCTGCGATCAGACATCTTAGATGTCTAGGGGTGAAGTACCCCTTTAAGTTAGGATATAAGGGTCCAGAGCAGTATTTCCAAACCAGAGTGCCTCCAAAACTACAACTCCAGCCAGAGGCTGTCCAGCTGGAGACACCCTAGTATGAAAACACTGGTCTAGACAAACATCTAAGATTATTGTTGATCACACTACAATATAGCTGTTTATAGTACCCTAACAAAACAAATTCAGCAATACACAAGATTGTTCTTAAAGTTTTCTTTGTGAGATGGTGGGGTTTTCCTCAAGTTCCTGGAAAATTTCTATATGTGATCGAAGCTTATGTGCCCCTAGTAAACTCACTATGCTATGTATCCTCATAGAGCTCAACCTCCCTTTCTAGACACCTGTTGTGGGTGGGGAGAGGCAATCAGGGTAAATTTAACTTTGAAACCACTTTAAACCTCTCACCAGTGATACAGAACAGACTGATCCGGCCTAACATTGCATAGAAATTCTTAGACAGCAGAATAACCCACTGTCAGGCCCAAGGCCTGATTAATAAAATCCTATATGTGTATTATAATTATAACTGTGTGATGTATTATCCAAGCCAGGGGTGAGAGGTCATTCAGACTGTGTTTTGTGTATTGCATTTTATTGGGGGGTCTGGCTGCTTGTTTACTTCTCCTTTGAAGTCAAAGGCTCTTTTGAAGTCATGCACTCTGGTCCCATCATATAATCAAACAGATAAGGGGCCAGGAAGAGAGATGCCCCACCTGGTGGGACCAGAGGGGTGGGGGGAATGGATTCTCCCTCCCAAGAAAGCAGATGATATTTAAAACAATTCTAGACTCAAAGTTGGGTGTTCAATGCTGGGCAACAAGCTGACAAGACCATCCTAAAAACAGCTGGAACTCACTCATGGACTGATATCATCATGCTGTTAGAACTTCATCTTTTGTTTTCTGAACTTGCCTGGCTAAACTCTTTTATATATTTTTGTAACTGTATGTCATTTCTTTCTATATTTTATATAGTCAGCACTGTGATACCTTTTATCAGATTAAATGTTTCATTAATCAGCTCTGGTCTTTGATCTCTAAATATATGAGCTCACCTTTCTGAAGGCAGCTCTGGTAAAACTCGTTTATCTAAGGGTTAATTTGGTGACTTGCTGGGACTTGTAGTGGATACCCAGAGGTCTGGCGACTTTAACCCTTGCACCATCACACTCTCTCTAATGTCTTGGCTGGACCGATAGGGTGTGATCGTGACACCCACCACAGACACTTATTTCAAGCTAATTTTGTTCCAGTGAGCTTATAAACAAGTGGAAAATAGAAACATATTATGCACTTCAGTATTTCAGTAGATGTAATTATACAAGTGTGAAAATGAGTAAAAGGAGCACAGCAGATGTTCATTCGGTTTTTATTACTATAGTTTAACACAGGAAAACAACTTAAAAAGAACACAATGATAACAAAGTCTGTCTGTGAGTCTGTAAGTGGTGATGACTCTACCCTTTCTCCTCTCAGGGTTCTTAGATTTACTCTCTGAAGCCTGCTTATCTTAGCTCAAGTGATGCAAAAAAGCAGTGTGAAATCTGTTTATCTTGACCCAAGTAGTAGAGATAAAGTCATCTGCCAATGTAATGCTGGATTTTCATTGTTCTTTCTTTGAGTAATTGAAGAAATCAATGTATACTATGTATGAACAATAATTGTAATTTCTACTTCTCGTCTTCTGTTACAGGGGGTACTCTAGCCGATGAATTCATAACAGAAGAAGAACTTTTTATCAGATGGCTGCAGATTGTCACATTTCTACCTGTTATGTCATTCAATACTCCCCCGTGGGTTTGCTGTGATAACTGGGTACATTTTTTAGAGATTACTGAAAACAGAATTTACAAGGAATATTTTCCATATTCTCAGTATATAGACCTTGTGTATAGATTTTATATTTTTATAAAAGATCACTCCCCTTATTTCTCTATTCACAGATTATCGGTATCATAAATAGCACCTATGCAGACATAGAAAGAAATAAAAAGCCCCATGTTTACCATCAGATAATTTATGAGAGCTCTTCAGTTTAAAGGTTATTTGGTTTCTATGAGTATCTTTCACTGGAGTGCCAATTTCTCTAATGGATCACACTTTGGACTTTATTTTAAGTCCAAAAAGCAGCATCTTCTTCAGATTAGGGAAAACAAAATAAATCCTGCATGATTGAGCACTACTGAGCTCTACAGTATATTCCTTACTTGTTCCTTGTAAATATATGAGCACTGGATTTTCTCTAGACACACAAACCCCTAAAACATTGATTTACCCTAGGATTCTAGTCAAGGAATACCTTTGATCAATGACCTTCTTTTATCTAACACACTAAGTAGAGATGAGCAAATTTTTGAAAAATTCGATTCGGCCGATTCGACAAATTTTCCAAAAACAATTGGTTTGGTCCAAATTTATTCACTACGCATCTGTATTAAAAACAGCTATTTCTGGCCTACAGAAAGCTTTAATAGGGGTGTTGAACACTTTGCCTTGCTGTAACACGCATAGGGTGTGTGCTGGGTTAGTGAAATAATACTGTTATTCAGTGTGACTGTTACGCCGATCGCTCCGGGTCCCTGCTCCTCCCCGGAGCGCTCACGGCGTTCTCCTCTCTGCAGCGCCCCGGTCAGACCCACTGACCGGGAGCGCTGCACTGAAATTCACGATGGGGATGCGATTCGCATAGCGGGACGCGCCCGCTCGCGAATCGCATCCCAAGCCACTTACCCATTCCGGTCCCCGGCTGTCACGTTCTGGCGCGCGCGCCAGCTCTCTAAGATTTAAAGGGCCAGTGCACCAATGAGTGGTGCCTGGCCCAATCAGTCTAATTAGCCTCCACCTGCTCCCTGTCTATTTAACCTCACTTCCCCTTCACTTCCTTGCCAGATCTTGTTGCATTGTGCCAGAGAAAGCATTTAGTGTTGTCCAAAGCCTGTGTTCCAGATCTTCTGCTGTTGCCCCTGACTACGACCCTTGCTGCCTGCCCTGACCTTCTGCTACGTCCGACCTTGCTCTTG
The DNA here is from genome assembly GCF_029499605.1 of Hyla sarda. Classification (NCBI taxonomy): domain Eukaryota; kingdom Metazoa; phylum Chordata; class Amphibia; order Anura; family Hylidae; genus Hyla; species Hyla sarda. The sequence continues at coordinate 237,860,815 of NC_079194.1, forward strand.
CCTTGTCCTTTTGTACCGCGCCTATCTCAGCAGTCAGAGAGGTTGAGCCGTTGCCGGTGGATATGACCTGGTTGCTACCGCCACTGCAAGACCATCCTGCTCTGCGGCCGGCTCTGGTGAATACCAGTAGCAACTTAGAACCGGTCCGCCGGCACGGTCCACGCCAATCCCTCTCTGACACAGAGGATCCACCTCCAGCTTGCCGAATCATAACAGTCACATGCAGATCAGAGGCATTGCTGTTACGCCGAGCGCTCCGGGTTCCCGCTCCTCCCCGGAGCGCTCGCTTCACCTCCTCCGCTGCAGCGCCCCGGTCACGTCCTCTGACCCGGGGCGCTGCGATCCTGCTGCTAGCCGGGATGCGATTCGCGATGCGGGTAGCGCCCGCTCGCGATGCGCACCCCGGCTCTCCTACCTGACTCGCTCCCCGTCTGTTCTGTCCCGGCGCGCGCGGCCCCGCTCCCTAGGGCGCGCGCGCGCCGGGTCTCTGCGATTTAAAGGGCCACTGCGCCGCTGATTGGCGCAGTGGTTCCAATTAGAGTTATCACCTGTGCACTCCCTATATTACCTCACTTCCCTTGCACTCCCTTGCCGGATCTTGTTGCCTTAGTGCCAGTGAAAGCGTTCCTTGTGTGTCCCTTGCCAGTCTTTCCAGACCTTCTGCCGTTGCCCCTGACTACGATCCTTGCTGCCTGCCCCGACCTTCTGCTACGTCCGACCTTGCTTCTGCCTACTCCCTTGTACCGCGCCTATCTTCAGCAGCCAGAGAGGTGAGCCGTTGCTAGTGGATACGACCTGGTCACTACCGCCGCAGCAAGACCATCCCGCCTTGCGGCGGGCTCTGGTGAAAACCAGTAGTGGCTTAGAACCGGTCCACTAGCACGGTTCACGCCAATCCCTCTCTGGCACAGAGGGTCCACTACCTGCCAGCCGGCATCGTGACAGTAGATCCGGCCATGGATCCCGCTGAAGTTCCTCTGCCAGTTGTCGCTGACCTCACCACGGTGGTCGCCCAGCAGTCACAACAGATTGCGCAACAAGGCCAACAGCTGTCTCAACTGACCGTTATGCTACAACAGTTGCTACCACAGCTTCAGCAGTCATCTCCTCCGCCAGCTCCTGCACCTCCTCCGCAGCGAGTGGCCGCTCCTGGGATACGCTTATCCTTGCCGGATAAGTTTGATGGGGACTCTAAGTTTTGCCGTGGCTTCCTTTCCCAATGTTCCCTGCATCTGGAGATGATGTCGGACCTGTTTCCCACTGAAAGGTCTAAGGTGGCTTTCGTAGTCAGTCTTCTGTCCGGAAAAGCCCTGTCATGGGCCACACCGCTCTGGGACCGCAATGACCCCGTCACTGCCTCAGTACACTCCTTCTTCTCGGAAATCCGAAGTGTCTTTGAGGAACCTGCCCGAGCCTCTTCTGCTGAGACTGCCCTGTTGAACCTGGTCCAGGGTAATTCTTCCGTTGGCGAGTATGCCGTACAATTCCGTACACTTGCTTCAGAATTGTCCTGGAATAATGAGGCCCTCTGCGCGACCTTCAAAAAAGGCCTATCCAGCAACATTAAAGATGTTCTGGCCGCACGAGAAATTCCTGCTAATCTACATGAACTTATTCACCTAGCCACTCGCATTGACATGCGTTTTTCTGAAAGGCGTCAGGAACTCCGCCAAGATATGGACTCTGTTCGCACGAGGCGTTTCGTCTCCTCGGCTCCTCTCTCCTCTGGTCCCCTGCAATCTGTTCCTGTGCCTCCCGCCGTGGAGGCTATGCAGGTCGACCGGTCTCGCCTGACACCTCAAGAGAGGACACGACGCCGTATGGAGAACCTCTGCCTGTACTGTGCTAGTACCGAACACTTCCTGAGGGATTGTCCTATCCGTCCTCCCCGCCTGGAAAGACGTACGCTGACTCCGCACAAAGGTGAGACAGTCCTTGATGTCTACTCTGCTTCTCCACGTCTTACTGTGCCTGTGCGGATGTCTGCTTCTGCCTTCTCCTTCTCTACAGTGGCCTTCTTGGACTCTGGTTCTGCAGGAAATTTTATTTTGGCCTCTCTCGTCAACAGGTTCAACATCCCAGTGACCAGTCTCGCCAGACCCCTCTACATCAATTGTGTAAATAATGAAAGATTGGACTGTACCATACGTTTCCGCACGGAGCCCCTTCTTATGAGCATCGGATCTCATCATGAGAGGATTGAACTTTTGGTCCTCCCCAATTGCACCTCGGAGATTCTCCTTGGACTTCCCTGGCTTCAACTTCATTCCCCAACCCTGGATTGGTCCACTGGGGAGATCAAGAGTTGGGGGTCCTCTTGTTCCAAGAACTGTCTAAAACCGGTTCCCAGTAACCCTTGCCGTAACTCTGTGGTTCCTCCAGTAACCGGTCTCCCCAAGGCCTATATGGACTTCGCGGATGTTTTCTGCAAAAAACAAGCTGAGACTCTACCTCCTCACAGGCCTTATGATTGCCCTATCGACCTCCTCCCGGGTACTACTCCACCCCGGGGCAGAATTTATCCTCTCTCTGCCCCAGAGACTCTTGCCATGTCCGAATACGTCCAGGAGAATCTAAAAAGGGGCTTTATCCGTAAATCCTCCTCTCCTGCCGGAGCCGGATTTTTCTTTGTCTCCAAAAAAGATGGCTCCCTACGTCCTTGCATTGACTACCGCGGTCTTAATAAAATCACGGTTAAGAACCGCTACCCCTTACCCCTCATCTCTGAACTCTTTGATCGCCTCCAAGGTGCCCACATCTTCACTAAATTGGACTTAAGAGGCGCCTATAACCTCATCCGCATCAGAGAGGGGGACGAGTGGAAAACGGCATTTAACACCAGAGATGGACACTTTGAGTATCTGGTCATGCCCTTTGGACTGTGCAATGCCCCTGCCGTCTTCCAAGACTTTGTCAATGAAATTTTTCGTGATCTATTATACTCCTGTGTTGTGGTATATCTGGACGATATCCTAATTTTTTCTGCCAATCTAGAGGAACACCGCCGGCATGTCCGTATGGTTCTTCAGAGACTTCGTGACAACCAACTCTATGCCAAAATTGAGAAATGTCTGTTTGAATGCCAATCTCTTCCTTTTCTAGGATATTTGGTCTCTGGCCAGGGACTACAGATGGATCCAGACAAACTCTCTGCCGTCTTAAATTGGCCACGCCCCTCCGGACTCCGTGCTATCCAACGCTTTTTGGGGTTCGCCAATTATTACAGGCAATTTATTCCACATTTTTCTACCATTGTGGCTCCTATCGTGGCTTTAACCAAGAAAAATGCTGATCCCAAGTCCTGGCCTCCTCAAGCAGAAGACTCCTTTAAACAACTCAAGTCTGCCTTTTCTTCGGCTCCCGTGCTCTCCAGACCTGACCCTTCCAAACCCTTCCTATTGGAGGTTGATGCCTCCTCAGTAGGAGCTGGAGCTGTTCTTCTACAAAAAAAATCCTTCCGGGCATGCTGTCACTTGTGGTTTTTTCTCTAGGACCTTCTCTCCAGCGGAGAGGAACTACTCCATCGGGGATCGAGAACTTCTAGCCATTAAATTAGCACTTGAGGAATGGAGGCATCTGCTGGAGGGATCAAGATTTCCTGTTATTATCTACACCGACCACAAGAACCTCTCCTACCTCCAGTCGGCCCAACGGCTGAATCCTCGCCAGGCCCGGTGGTCTCTGTTCTTTGCCCGATTTAATTTTGAGATTCACTTTCGTCCTGCCGATAAGAACATTAGAGCCGATGCTCTCTCTCGTTCCTCGGATGCCTCAGAAGTTGATCTCCCTCCGCAACACATCATTCCACCTGACTGCCTGATCTCCACTTCTCCTGCCTCCATCAGACAGACTCCTCCAGGAAAGACCTTTGTTTCTCCACGCCAACGCCTCGGAATCCTCAAATGGGGTCACTCCTCCCATCTCGCAGGTCATGCGGGCATCAAGAAATCTGTGCAACTCATCTCCCGCTTCTATTGGTGGCCAACTCTGGAGACGGATGTTGGGGACTTTGTGCGAGCCTGCACTATCTGTGCCCGGGATAAGACTCCTCGCCAGAAGCCCGCTGGTTTTCTTCATCCTCTGCCTGTCCCCGAACAGCCTTGGTCTCTGATTGGTATGGATTTTATTACTGATTTACCCCCTTCCCGTGGCAACACTGTTATTTGGGTGGTCGTTGATCGATTCTCCAAAATGGCACATTTCATTCCTCTTCCTGGTCTTCCTTCTGCGCCTCAGTTGGCTAAACAATTTTTTGTACACATTTTTCGTCTTCACGGGTTGCCTACGCAGATTGTCTCGGATAGAGGGGTCCAATTCGTGTCTAAATTCTGGAGAGCTCTCTGTAAACAACTCAAGATTAAATTAAATTTTTCCTCTGCATATCATCCCCAGTCCAATGGACAAGTAGAAAGAATTAACCAGATCCTGGGTGATTATTTGCGACATTTTGTTTCCTCCCGCCAGGATGACTGGGCAGATCTCCTTCCATGGGCCGAATTCTCGTATAACTTCAGGGTCTCTGAATCTTCCTCCAAATCCCCATTTTTCGTGGTGTACGGCCGTCACCCTCTTCCCCCCCTCCCTACCCCCTTGCCCTCTGGTCTGCCCGCTGTGGATGAAATTTCTCGTGACCTTTCCATTATATGGAGAGAGACCCAAAATTCTCTCTTACAGGCTTCTTCACGCATGAAGAGGTTCGCGGATAAGAAAAGAAGAGCTCCCCCCGTTTTTTCCCCTGGAGACAAGGTATGGCTCTCCGCTAAATATGTCCGCTTCCGTGTCCCTAGCTACAAGTTGGGACCACGCTATCTTGGTCCTTTCAAAATTCTGTGTCAAATTAATCCTGTCTCTTATAAACTTCTTCTTCCTCCTTCTCTTCGTATCCCTAATGCCTTTCACGTCTCTCTTCTCAAACCACTCATCCTCAACCGTTTTTCTCCCAAATCTGTTCCTCCCACTCCTGTTTCCGGCTCCTCGGACGTCTTCTCGGTCAAGGAGATTTTGGCTGCCAAAAAGGTCAGAGGAAAAAATTTTTTTTTAGTAGACTGGGAGGGTTGTGGTCCTGAAGAGAGATCCTGGGAACCTGAGGACAACATCCTTGACAAAAGTCTGCTCCTCAGGTTCTCAGGCTCCAAGAAGAGGGGGAGACCCAAGGGGGGGGGTACTGTTACGCCGAGCGCTCCGGGTTCCCGCTCCTCCCCGGAGCGCTCGCTTCACCTCCTCCGCTGCAGCGCCCCGGTCACGTCCTCTGACCCGGGGCGCTGCGATCCTGCTGCTAGCCGGGATGCGATTCGCGATGCGGGTAGCGCCCGCTCGCGATGCGCACCCCGGCTCTCCTACCTGACTCGCTCCCCGTCTGTTCTGTCCCGGCGCGCGCGGCCCCGCTCCCTAGGGCGCGCGCGCGCCGGGTCTCTGCGATTTAAAGGGCCACTGCGCCGCTGATTGGCGCAGTGGTTCCAATTAGAGTTATCACCTGTGCACTCCCTATATTACCTCACTTCCCTTGCACTCCCTTGCCGGATCTTGTTGCCTTAGTGCCAGTGAAAGCGTTCCTTGTGTGTCCCTTGCCAGTCTTTCCAGACCTTCTGCCGTTGCCCCTGACTACGATCCTTGCTGCCTGCCCCGACCTTCTGCTACGTCCGACCTTGCTTCTGCCTACTCCCTTGTACCGCGCCTATCTTCAGCAGCCAGAGAGGTGAGCCGTTGCTAGTGGATACGACCTGGTCACTACCGCCGCAGCAAGACCATCCCGCCTTGCGGCGGGCTCTGGTGAAAACCAGTAGTGGCTTAGAACCGGTCCACTAGCACGGTTCACGCCAATCCCTCTCTGGCACAGAGGGTCCACTACCTGCCAGCCGGCATCGTGACAATTGCTATTAGAATCGCTGTCACAGAGTGGCACAATGACAGAACCTGGAGGTGACATCTGTATAAGGAGACCATATAGTGGCTGAATGACACAGCATGGAGGTGGCAGCAGCAAGAGCAGACCATATATTGGCTGAATAACACAGTCTGGAGTTGGCGGCAGAATGAGGAGACAATATAGTGCCTGAATGACACAGCGTGGAGGTGGCAGCAGCAAGAACAGACCATAAAGTGGCTGAATGACACAGCCTGGAGTTGGCAGCAGCATTAGGAGACCATATAGTGGCTGAATGACACAGCCTGGAGTTGGCGGCAGCAAAAGAAGGCCATATAGTGGCTGAATGACACAGCCTGGAGTTGGCGGCAGCATGAGGAGACCATATAGAGGCTGAATGACACAGGCTGGAGTTGGCGGCAGAATGAGGAGACCATATAGTGGCTGAATGACACAGCCTGGAGTTGGCGGAAGCATGAGGAGACCATATAATGGCTGAATGACACAGCCTGGAGTTGGCGGCAGCATGAGTAGACCATATAGTGGCTAAATGACAACCTGGAGTTGGCGGCAGCATGAGGACACCATATAGTGGCTGAATGACACAGCCTAGAGTTGGCGGCAGCATGAGAAGACCATATAGTTGCAGAATGAGACAGCCTGAAGGTGGCAGCAGCATGAGGAGAACATATGGTGGCAGAATGAGACAGCCTGGAGCTGGCATCAGCATGAGGAGAACATATGTTGGCAGTATGAGACAGCCTGGAGGTGGCATCAGCAGCATCAGGAGTCCTGAAAGTGACCTGGTGACATAGTGGGGCGGTGGATGGCAATACCAGTAGCCGGTGACAAAGGTGGGTGAAAAAAGGAGAACTTGGCATCAGATGTGTGGCATCAGGCGCATGGCAGGATCAGAATAGTAGCTGAGGCAGGTAGGCAGAAGAAGACAGTCTCTTTTCTAAAAGTGTTACTCTGATGCATCAGGCATTGGTGGGTGGAATTTCCTTTCTGCCTGACCACAAGTGCTCTTTGCTGATACCTCTGTCCATGTCAGGAACTGTCCAGAGCAAGAGAGGTTTGCTATAGGGATTTGCTCCTACTCTGGACAGTTCCTAAAATGGACAGAGGTGTCAGCAGAGAGCACTTGTGGTCAGGCAGAAAGGAAATTAAAAAAGAAAATAACTTTGTGTTTATTATACAGCAGCTGATAAGTACTGGATTGGGATGTTTTTTTTAAATAGAAGTAATTTAAAAATCTGTTTAACTTTCTGGCACCAGTTGATTTAAAAGAAAATGTTTTCCAGTGGAGTACACCTTTAAGTTTTAGCTACTGCATATCCTCAATACTTACTTGTGGTCTGATGCAGAGGAATGTCTGTAACTGGGGATCAGCACCTTAAATATGTTTTGCACTATCCATATTTGTGAAATGTAGGTGTGGCACCATGGTCAATCTACTGGATAGAAATCCTGGCTGATCTATGCCTTATTCATCTTCACAAAGGTTAATCTCTCCACATTTTTCATGGACAGACCAGTTCTCCTTGGGGTTACTATGGTCCCCGCCGCACTAAAAATCCGCTCTGATGGCACACTACTGGCTGGGCAGGACAGATTTTCAGGGCAAACTCTGCTAGTTGGGGCCACAAATCAAGTTAGGCTGCCCAGAAGTCCAGCGGATCTTCAAGGTGTGTTGGCATGGTCATGTCAAGGTATTCCACCACCTGCTGGTTCAGGTCCTGCTCCAGGTCTACCTGCTGCTGATGAGTTGCTTCACTTATCAGTGACTGTAAACTCAGGCTGCTGCTGATGAAGCTGATACTGCTCCTGCCACCCCACCCCTCCTCAGCAGCCATGGCAGTGGAAGGTGAGCGCAGAGGGCCCCTCGAGTCAGACCTGTGAGAGGGTACATAGGATGTCTCTGTAGTAGGTCAGTTTGTCCTCCCTCTCAGTGGGTGTAAAAAAGGCCCCCATTTTGTGCCAGTAGCTAGGGTCCAATATGGTGGAGAGCCAGAAGTCATCCCGCTGCCGAATGGTGACAATTTGGCAGTCACAACGCAAGCAAGTGAGCATGCATCGTGCCATTTGTGCAAGTGACTCGGAGGGACTCCCTGCCTCCATCTCCACTGTATACTGCCACGGTGTGTCTGGGTCCTCTGTCTCGCCTTCCTCATAACCCTCTAGCTCCTCTAGCTGCTCCAGCTCCTCCTCTCCTGTCAGATGACTAGAAAAACTGCCCATCTTGCGAAACCTAAACTGTGCTCATCTGTGCCCCTCCCCCTCCTCCTCCTCTTCCAGTTCAGCCCCCACAGGGCTCATGTAGACGCCACATCTCCAGTGCCCTGACCAGCCATCGTTTCCGACACGTGTTGTAGTAAATGAAGCAGTGGAATGACGTCGTTCATCCCGTAATCCTGGCGACTGACTAATAATGTGGCTTCTTCAAAGGGCCTGAGCAAACGGCAGGTGTCACACATGAGCTGCCACTGGTTGACTTTGAAGTTACACAGGGGAGTCCCCCTATCCACTTGGATCATCAAGAAATCGGTGATGGCTTTTCTCTGTTCATATAGTCTGTTCAACATATGGAAGGTGGGATTCCAATGTGTGGAAACGTTACAAATCAGACTATGTTGGAGGATATCGTTCTCACGCTGCAGCTCAAGGAGGGTGTACTTTGCGGTGTACGAGTGGCTGAAGTGCATGCAAAGTTTCCTTCCCATTGTTAGGATGTCTTGCAGATGGGGGGAACATTTCAGAAACCGCTTGACAACCAAATTGAACAAGTGTGCCATGCAGGGCGCATGTCTCAGGCTTCCTTGTCTCAGCGCAGACAAGATGTTCTTCCCATTGTCGGTCACCATGGTTCCCATTTCCAGTTTTCATGGAGTAAGCCATGATTTGTTTTCTTGATGAAGGACTTTTAGCAGTTCCTCCCATGTGTTACTTCGTTCGCCAAGGCAAAACAAGAGAAGAACAGCGTGACACCGCCTTGCCCTGCACACATGGTATGCTGGAGGGGCACTGAGACTTGTCCGTGCAGTGGAGGCTGAGGACACGGTGGAGGATAAGGAGGCGGAGCCGCACACTGTCACAGGACCAACGGCCTGAGAGTGTGGAGGCGGAAGCGGCGTGACCTGTCCAAGTTGCTGTTGTGGCTGTGCAGGAACCACATTCACCCAGTGGGCCATAAACGACATGCATTATCCCTGACCGTAGTTACAGCTCCAAATATCGGCGCTGACGTGCACTTTGGTACACACCGACAGGCTCAAGGACTGGCCCACCTTCTGTTCCTCAAAATTGTGCAGGGCTGGTACTGCCTTCTTCGCAAAGAAATGACGGCTTGGGACTCTCCACCTCGGCTCGGCACAAGCCATCAATTCTCTGAAAGGTGCAGAGTCCCCCACTTGAAAAGGGAGGGACTGCAGCACCAGCAATTTGGACAGGAGCACATTCAGCTTCTGCACCATTGGATGAGTGTGCGCATCCTGTTGTCTCTTGGACATGGCTTTGCCGATGGATTGCTGGCGGAATGACTGACTTGAAGTAGGAGGAGCAGGATCATCTGGAGCGACAGAACGAGGGTATGACACCTAGCTCCCTTCGGCTGAAGTGGTGGAGCCTTGGCTTGCTGAAACAGGGAGCAGCGCGCCACTGGGTGATGCAGCAGGCTGGACCACCACATCGGAGCCACGGTTCTCCTAGGCCGTCTTATGGTGACGCTGAATATGTTGACGCAGGGCTGTTGTGCCAACATTGGGACCCTGGCCATGCTTCACCTTATGCCGACACATCTTGCATGTGGCCAGGTTAACATCCTCCGGATGCTTGATGAAAAACTGCCGCACCGCCGAGTAGCTGATTTTCCCACCAACGGTCCGCCTTGATTGACTGCTACTGCCGCTAACTCCAGGAACCCCTGTTCCACTACCTCAAGGGATGGTAGGCTGCCGCGAAGCAGGTGGTCTACCCTGGGCACGTTTGGTTCCAGACTTTCCACTTACGCCACCATGCTGACTGCCAACCATGCTACCACCTTGCTGGCTCAGCTCCTGCCGCACAGGCAACCTGCAACCCTCTTCTCCTGATGATGAAGAAGCCCCTTCTGCACCTGGCTCCCAATAGTGATTGGCTTCATCATCATCGAGTTGTGTCTGCACGTCACTGATGTCCTCCTCAGGTTCCTCAACAGTGTCTGCTTCAGGAGCCTGAACGTTTGCAACACAGCATAAGATACTTCTGTGGGGAAGGGAATAGCATAGGACAGAGGCAATGGGAGGACAGGGACTGCTCCTGGGCCATGCCAACTGAGGGTTGTGTCTGAGGAACCCACCGACTGTTGACTGGGGGTGTCAGATGTCACTTGTGAGGAAGTGGATGACCGTGTTAAACAATCGATGACGGCAGATGGGTTGCTGGTGGAGACACGACCGCTAGCTGATACCAGGAGCTCAGGCTTCTCGTTGCGACTCCTGCTGCCACTCACCCCAAGTCTTCTACAACGTCTGCCTGATGAATTTAGGCCTCTACCACTCCTCTGTGCATGTCCTAGCAATTCTTGGCCTGCAATACTTAGTGCCTATATGAGGGGAATACAATATGCTCAAGTACACTTAAAACAGTATTTTTCTACAACACCAGCAGGTGTGTACTTTTGGATGGCCTTTCACAGTATCTTGGCCCTTAAGACTTTAACATGAACAAAATGGTACACCACTTAGATGTATGTATGTGGTATGCACTTATGAGAGGAGGACAATGCGCTCAGGTATGCTTAAAACTGTATTTGTCTACAACACCAGCACGTGTGTACTTTTTCCATGGGAATTTACAGTATCTAGGCCCTTAAGACTTTAACAGGAACAAAATGGTACACCACTTAGATGTACGTATGTGGTATGCACTTATGAGGGGAGGACAATGCGCTCCAGTATTCTTAAAACAGTATTTGTCGACAACATCAGCAGGTGTGTACTTTTGCCTGGGCTTTTAAAGTATTTAGGCCCTTAAGACTTTAACTGGAACAAAATGGTACACCACTTAGATACTTTTAGTGCTCTCCTTAACTGGCTGGCTACTATTAGCTTTTCAGTTGTTGTACACACCAGTGCTGCAGCACACAGTCCCTGTGTACTACACCCAAAATTGCACTTTCTCTCTCAATCTCACTCCCTTCCCTATCAGTGCTTCTAGGCTGGATTTGGGCTTGAGGTGAATCGCTGCTGTAAAAAAGCTTTTCTATGCAACACACTGCTCTCTGTCCCTCTCTCTCTTTAATTGAATGCTGATGTGACTGGTCGCAAGATGGCTGTCGATTATATTGGGCTGTGACATCACAGGGGTGGCTGGCTGCTGATAGGCTGCATGTGATTCAGGGTCATCCCACCTACCTTTCTTCCCGCCTCCCCAGGATTCCTTGCCCATGTCCTCACACGTGGATCTGCCATTTTAGAGGCCCTGGAGCCTGGACCGCACAAAATTGAGTTTAATGAAGTGATTCGCGCAATTGAATTGCGGCGATATTCGCGTTCATTATGAATCAAATTTTTTCTGAAATTTGTAACAAATTCGGATTCATCAGATTTGATTCGCGCATCTGTAACACTAAAACTAGGTTCACAATGCACAATTTTCGAGCATAATTCCACTTTGAAATTAGGCTTAAAAATTCCAGTGCAGCAGAATCCCATTACTGTCTATGGGATTCTGCTGTACAGTCCACATTGTGGAAATTCAAAGGCAGAGTTTCCGCCACTGAAATTTCTCAGTCAACTTAGAAACTGCTGTTACATGAAAACATTGACATAAAACATGAGAGTAAAAAACGGGGGGCTTGGAGGTACTCAATCTACCAGTTTGTCCGAGAACTCTGTCTGGGTGATATCCTCATATACAAAGTTTTTTTTCTTCTTTTTCAAAACTCTCTATGAGAGTGCTTTGGAATTTCTTTAATATGAAATAAAGACTCTCCTCTTCACTGGCACATAAGCTTTAAAAAGATTTACATAAGAGTACATATTATTAGACAAAAGTAGATGATGTAGTCAGTATATTGCATCGTTTTTAGAGGAACAGTTCATTCATTGTTTGGTCATTTTTTAGGTAATGAACCTAACAAGACGATATATACAAAGACATCAAGATTGTGTTGCTCCTCTCTTATTAAAATATTCAGAAGACTGGCTGAACACAGGGATCCCTATCTTCAGACCTGTCTGGTGGCTCAGTCCTGAAGATCCAGTGGCTTTCACTGTAGACAATGAGTTTCTGATTGGAGATGAGGTGAGAGCAAAATACTAGCATCAATCCCGGCTGTCATTTTGACTGTCTAGTGGTAGATTTGCAAAGCAATAGAGTATAGTTATGGGAAAAAAGCAACAAATGTCCAAAAAGCTCAAAGGAGGGGGGGGGGGGAGGGGAGATATGTAGATGAAGGGAGGGAGATAACTTTTGAACCTTGTTTTTTTCACATTAATCCAGAAGAAGGCAAGAAACCCATATGTTATAAATCAATCTGCCTTTTAAAAACAAAAATCGCTAATCAGATGGAGATAAGAAATCAGATAAACATCTTGTCATGTGTTTACATAGACGTATTAGTGCCATACAATGTGGAGGTTACACAGACCTATGTTAATGAGCTCAACATTTAAGTAGATTATTCACCTCAAGAGAAGCCAAAAAAGATTGAAATTGAAAACGTAATGGGAGACGAGATGTTGCATATAACTGTGCTAGTAAATAAATCCCACAATGGGGAAAATCACTTCAAAAAAATTCAGCCAATAGGTAAAAGAATCTTCCGTTTCCATGTGTTTTCTTTTATGACCCATCTAGTTTTATAAATGAAGGTTGCTGGATGCTGTATCGGGGCAGTGTTTGAAATATTGCCCATTGTTCTCTGGTTGTTAACATTCCAAAGTTTATTGGTTAAAATCAGTCATGTTAAGCAATGATCCCCTTCAAACAGCTTTATGAATCATATTAGTATCTGTTGCTTTGATGTTGATTTTATTCAATGTGCTGAATGCTCAACACATTCACGTCAATAAATTATCGTCCAAAGTAATGGCAAGAGGTGCAAAAGATGGATTTTGAAGTTGGAGCCAATTAATAATTCTTTCCACTACAAAAATAGAAACCCAGGAAACATCTGCACTTGCCACACTATTGCATATGTACAGAGTAGGATTGTATACTCTACATGCTTCAATTCTATCCTTTTGTACAGCAATATATGTTTATTGCACCTGTTACTGCCTTTCTATGTCCCCAAAGTTGCAAAGTCAGACATTTAGTCAAGTGTTTTAGTTTATTTTTGATCATTGGACTTAGACTTAGTCATAACCTATGTAAAAAACTAAAAAGGATGAGAGAGCGCTCCAAAGTATATACAGGCACTTGATAAAGGTAATCAGACAAATGCCTACTCACAAGATCATGTTGTGCAAGCTAGAGGCACAACACTCGAATAGCTTCGTGACTGCAGATCCTGACTGGGTGTGCAGTAGAGGATGGTTCCTTCGTGGGCTGCTGCTGGCTTCCTCTGCTCACATCAATGAGCATGTAGTTGCAAGATAGAAGGCATGTTGCAAAACACGGTGGGTGAGGAAGGATTAAAGCGCTGTCCCGGATCCAAGGTAAGAGAGAGACATTTTATTTATTTTAAAGTTAAACATGTAACGCGTTTCAAGGGCGAGCTGCCCTCTTCATCAGACATGTCTGATGAAGAGGGCAGCTCGCCCTTGAAACGCGTTACATGTTTAACTTTAAAAGAAATAAAAAGTCTTTCTCTTACCTTGGATCCGGGACAGCGTTTTAATCCTTCCTCACCCACCGTGCTTTCCAACATAACCTTTGTAAGGCTCTGCTCATATTATACTTGTTCATATATGCAAGGTATAGGCTCGACATATGCCGCACGGATTCTCTGAAACTGACTGATTAATGCCAAGCCAGACTTCTCCCCAGAAGGGAAGAGGACCCATCTGCAGACAGCACTGTTTCGGAATATTCGGAGACAGTATGCATTGTCAGCTGTGAGGTCTTATCTGGACAGGGCTGTGTCTGTGGTACAGAATGTACCACAGGTGACTCCAGTCAAGGTGTAGAAACATCTAAGAGATGATCAAGAGAAATTTCAATTGTTCAATTTCAAGTGTTAAAGAAAAGAATATTAATATTTTTGTCTATGCTAAATTTTCATTTATCCTTGTAATAAATTAGCAAAAAATATCTAAAATTCTGTTTTCACATTCTCATGAGGTATTAAGTGTAGAATGATGGAGGGAAAACTAAATGTTTGGTATTTTATCACAAGGCCACAACATAAGAAAATGTGAGAAAAGTTAAAGGGTCTGATATTTTTTATTACAATTTTTTTTTCTAATCTCAAGCAACCACATTAAAAGTAAGAGCCATCTGATTTTATTCTATTAAAATGTGAAAAAAAAAATATCGTTAACCCCTTTACTCCTTAGCCTGTTTTGACCTTAAAGGGGTTGTGCGCTGCCCTGCATTTCGGAGCTCCGAAAAAAACAATTTGGAAAATTTGCCTTTATTTAGATTTTACATTTTCTGCTCATACGACAAATAGTCATGCCGCACCAAATTAATGATTAATTCACATCTACAATATGTCTACTTTATGTTCCCATCATTTGATAAGCATTCTTTTACTTTTTTAGAATGTTAGAAGGTTTATAAATTTAGCAACAATTTTTCTGATTTTCAAGAAAATTTCAATATCTGATTTTTCAGGGACCAGTTCAGTTCTGAAGTGAAATTGAGAGGCCTGTATGTTAGATACTCCCATAAATCACCCTGTTTTGAAAACTGCACCCCTTAAAGTAGTCAGAATAGCATTAACCCCTTAAGGACCGGAGGTTTTTCCGTTTTTGCATTTTCGTTTTTTGCTCCTTGCCTTTAAAAAATCATAACTCTTTCAAATTTACACCTAAAAATCCATATGATGGCTTATTTTTTGCGCCACCAATTCTATTTTGTAATGACGTCAGTCATTTTGCCCAAAAATCTATGGTGAAGCGGGAAAAAAAATCATTGTGCGACAAAATTGAAAAAAAAACGCTGTTTTGTAACTTTTGGGGGCTTCCGTTTCTACGTAGTACATTTTTCGGTAAAAATGACACCTGATATGTATTTTGTAGGTCCATACGATTAAAATGATCCCCTACTTATATAGGTTTGATTTTGTCGGACTTCTGGAAAAAATCATAACTACATGCAGGAAAATTAATACGTTTAAAATTGTCATCTTCTGACCCCTATAACTTTTTTATTTTTCCGTGTATGGGGCGGTATGAGCACTCATTTTTTGCGCCGTGATCTGAAGTTTTTAACGGTACCATTTTTGCATTGATAGGACTTATTGATCACTTTTTATTCATTTTTAAATGATATAAAAAGTGACCAAAAATGCACTATTTTGGACTTTGGAATTTTTTTGCGCGCACGCCATTGACCGAGCGGTTTAATTAATGATATATTTTTATAATTCGGACATTTCCGCACGCGGTGATACCACATATGTTTATTTTTATTTTTATTTACACTGTGTTTTTTTTTTTTTATTGGAAAAGGGGGGTGATTCAAACTTTTAATAGGGGAGGAGTTAAATGATCTTTATTCACTTTTTTTTTTCACTTTTTTTTTGCAGTGTTATAGGTCCCATAGGGACCTATAACACTGCACACACTGATCTTCTATGTTGATCACTGGTTTCTCATAAGAAACCAGTGATCAACGATTCTGCCGGATGACTGCTCATGCCTGGATCTCAGGCACTGAGCAGTCATTCGGCGATCGGACAGCGAGGAGGCAGGAAGGGGCCCTCCCGCTGTCCTTTCAGCTGTTTGGGATGCCGCGATTAGCCGCGGCTATCCCGAACAGCCCGACTGAGCTAGCCGGGAACTTTCACTTTCACTTTTAGCCGCGCGGCTCAGCTTTGAGCGCGCGGCTAAAGGGTTAATAGCGCGCGGCGCCGCGATCGGCGCTGCGCGCTATTAGAGGCGGGTCCCGGCTTCACTATGACGCCGGGCCCGCCATGATATGATGCGGGGTTACTGTGTAACCCCGCGTTATATCAGAAGAGCAGGACCAAGGACGTACCGGTACGTCCTTGGTCCTTAAGGGGTTAAAGAAGTTTATGAACCCTTTAGGCGTTTTATAGAAATAAAAGCAAAGTGGCTTCGGAATTTTAAAATGTCTTTTTTTTGCAGATTTTTCATTTTAATAAATTTTTTTTTCTGTAACACAGCAGGTGTTGACAAAGAAATGCAACTCAAAAGGTATTCCCCGAATTCTGAAATATTTAGAAATATCCCATATGGGGCCATTACGTGTCTCTCACACATGCCTCAGACATGAAAGAGTGCTGTGTGGATTTTGGAGCCTCCTTTTAGTTTAAGATATTTTGTTGGCATCATATAAAGTTGTCCTTTGGGTGCTAAAACTTTTTTGGGAGACAAGTTGACGATTTCATTGGTACCATTCTGGGATACATGTGATACTCTGATCGTTTTTTTATTTTATTTTTCATGAGGTGGTATACATAAAAAAAATCTATTCTGCAGTTGTTTTTCATAAAAAATTTTTAGGCCATTCGCCATGCGGTCGAAATGACATGTTAACTTTACTCTGCAGGTTGATACAATTATAGCGATACTAAATTTATACACTTTTTTTTATATTTTAGTTCATTTATAGCATAAAAACTATTTTTGTAAAAAAAAAAAAAAATCATGTTTGTAAGTCGCCTTATTCTGTGAGCCATAACTTTTTTATTTTTTCACTGACGCAATTGTGTGAGGACTCTTTTTTGCAGGACCTGTTGATGTTTTTGGGGGACTATTTTTGGGTGTGTTTTGGGGTGAATTATATATATATATATATATATATAAAAGACAGTGACCGCAGCGTCTATAGGGTTAACTCAGGATTGGAGCGCAGATTGCATTGACGAACCAAAAGCAGTGATCGCCAGCCCCTGCGATTGGTCCCTGGACAGCTTCAGCTCGGCTCAGCGGTGCAGCACTTTAAACTTGAAAAATATCAGGTGATGCAAGAAGTCATCCCTAATCACCACCTACATGTACCTGATATTGCGGGAAGACGTTAATGATCCTTTCAATGGAAATAACCCATTCTATGACTGCCCTTTATCTGTTTCCTATTCACAGAAAGATTTAAAGGGGTACTCCACCCCTAGACATCTTACGCCCTATCCAAAGGATTTCTGTGCAGCACCCTGAGTGCGGGCGGCGGCGGTCGTGATGTCACAGCCACGCCCCCTCAATGCAAGTCTAAGGGAGGGTCGTCACGACCCCCCCCGCTGCCCGCTCCAGTCGTTCAGAACTAAATTGATAATTTCTTTGACTATCCGAGATTCTTAAAAAAAACATCTATATTGGGGGGAGATTTATCAAAACCTGTTCAGAGGAAAAATTGCTGAGTTGCCCATAGCAACCAATCAGATCGCTTCTTTCATTTTTCAGAGGGCTTTTCAGAAAGGAAAGAAGCGATCTGATTGGTTGCTAAGGGCAACTCAGCAGCTTTCCCTTTGAACAGGTTTTGATAAATCTCCCCCATGATTTTTTTTGTCTTGTAAGTACAGCATATTGGGATGGAGCCCAGTACTACTCAGGTGTACTGTAACGTTTTCCAGTGCATTCTTCCCACCATAGGGATTTGTTGTGACTTTGTCTCTCTGTCCATTCTCAGATGCTTATTGCTCCGATCACCGAGAAAGGCAAAATCCAGCGAGATGTTTTCCTGCCTGGAAAAGATTATAAATGGATGGATCTGATCACATCCCAGGTGTTTGATGGAGGCACGGTACTACGGAACTATAACTGCAGCCTGCATGAAATTCCAGTTTTTGTTAAGAAAACATGATAGGTTAAAACAGTTATCACGAAATATGTATATCCCTTCTAAGAAGAATGAGTAGAAGTGTCTCTTGTTAAGAGATAAGTGCGTTCTAGTAGCACTCAAAGAAAATACTTGGAATGTGACTTCGAATAGTCTTATTATTTACAGTAGGAGTTAAAATGTATCAGTATATATATATATATATATATATATATATATATATATATATAGATAGATATATGAAATAAAATCTTTCTGTGCTACAATGCTGAAACAATTTAAACCATATAATATTTATTGCCAGTCTTAGCAAATCAACTACAACTACCTCTCAGTATTAACAGAAAAGATTCAATGCTGCTTCTGTCTTCCATGTCTGATTTATACCAAATTATTGATGTTTGGTTATAGTCGTATTAAAGTAACATACTTTACTTATATGGTTGTTTTGCTGGTTTATTTTTCTTTTTTTTAATGTATTTTTCTTTTATTTTTATTTTCTTCTTTTCATTGCCTTTTTCATTTCCTGTGCTACAAATAGTGGTTTTGACAAGATGGTAAGGATAGGTCTAATTTAAGGAAAAGTATAATATTCCTTAAATATAATATATTTAAGGAAAAGTATAATATACCGAATCTTATTATAGATTAGTGTTCCAAAAATTGACTCAATGACAAAAAAAAAATAATGAACCTAAATAGAAATGGCGATTGCTGAAAAACTCGGACTGCAGTTATGTCTCAGGTAGATATGTTAATGATTAAAGGTGTGATTTGGTTAGACAATGGGTCTTGCCAAAAGGCTTTTAGAGGCTACTTTTGGCTTCTCTGAGTAAGTTTACCTGGTGAGAGATCGTTGACATCTAGACAAGCCTCTGAAGCACTCAAAGACATTTTGCCTAGTTAACAGACTGTGAGAGGGGGTGCGTCATGGGACTGAGAATCAGGATGGTCATTTTGAGTAACTGCCTGAAATCTAGACCTTACTGACTAAGCTTTTAGGAGGTATTAGGAGCAGTGGTTACAAGGAGCACCCATGGTGAACAAACTCCAGATGACCCCGACACAATTTCCTTGTCCACCATCCAGACGCAGATGACACCTTCATTACACACCACTTGGACCATTTCCAGGTGCATAGCAGAAAGAAAGTTTCTGTCAATTGCCACTGTCACTGTTATTTCCATTTGCAGTGGTTTCATGAACGTGAAACCTGGACTGCTTCATAATGGAACCATACCATCTTTAACCCCTTAAGGATGCAGGACGTAAATGTACGTCCTGGTGAGGTGGTACTTAACGCACCAGGACGTACATTTACGTCCTGTGCATAACCGCAGGCATCGGAGCGATGCCCGTGTCATGCGCGGCTGATCCCGGCTGCGGATCGCAGCCAGGGACCCGCCGGCAATGGCCGACGCCCGCGATCTCGCGGGCGTCCGCCATTAACCCCTCAGGTGCCGGGATCAATACAGATCCCGGCATCTGCGGCAGTGCGCGATTTGAATGAATGATCGGATCGCCCGCAGCGCTGCTGCGGGATCCGATCATTCATAACGCCGCACGGAGGTCCCCTCTCCTTCCTCCGTCCGGCTCCCGGCATCTCCTGCTCTGGTCTGTGATCGAGCAGACCAGAGCAGAAGATCACCGAAAACACTGATCTGTTCTATGTCCTATACATAGAACAGATCAGTATTAGCAATCATGGTATTGCTATGAATAGTCCCCTATGGGGACTATTCAAGTGTAAAAAAAAATGTTAAAAAATGTAAAAGTAAAAAAAAAGTGAAAAATCCCCTCCCCCAATAAAAAAGTAAAACGTCAGTTTTTTCCTATTTTACCCCCAAAAAGCATAAAATGTTTTTTATAGACATATTTGGTATCGCCACGTGCGTAAATGTCCGAACTATTAAAATAAAATGTTAATGATCCCGTACGGTGAACGGCGTGAACATAAAAAAAAAAAAAAAAAAAAGTCCCAAATTCCTACTTTTTTAATACATTTTATTTAAAAAAATTATAAAAAATGTATTAAAAGTTTTTTATATGCAAATGTGGTATCAAAAAAAAGTAAAGATCATGGCGCAAAAAATGAGCCCCCATACCGCCGCTTATACGGAAAAATAAAAAAGTTAGAGGTCATCAAAATAAAGGGATTATAAACGTACTAATTTGGTTAAAAAGTTTGTGATTTTTTTAAGCGCAACAATAATATAAAAGTATGTAATAATGGGTATCATTTTAATCGTATTGACCCTCAGAATAAAGAACACATGTCATTTTTACCATAAATTGTACGGCGTGAAAACGAAGCCTTCCAAAATTAGCAAAATTGCATTTTTCGTTTTAATTTCCCCACAAAAATAGTGTTTTTTGGTTGCGCCATACATTTTATGATATAATGAGTAATGTCACTACAAAGGACAACTGGTCGCGCAAAAAAAAAGCCCTCATACTAGTCTGTGGATGAAAATATAAAAGAGTTATGATTTTTAGAAGGCGAGAAGGAAAAAATGAAAACGTTAAAATTTAATTGTCTGAGTCCTTAAGGCCAAAATGGGCTGAGTCCTTAAGGGGTTAATGACAAATTCAGGTTATCTTTAGGATCCAATGTCAGGTTCAAGTATAGAACCTCATGTTAAATGTGACTATCCTGCCTTTCATGTGCAGAGACACACTGCCCTAACTGCTGGTGTGGTGGTCTGTGGAGCCATGGCATGCAACAGTTGGTCTCGCCTAGTAGTGATATAGATGGACACCAACAGCTCAACAGTATATACAGGACATCCTGCAGCTTCATTTGTTGCCTCTTATGGTAGGGCTGGTGTTTTTTTAGCATGATAATATTTACCTACACACAATAATAGTTTCCCAGTAATATCTTGACTAGCTTGCAATACTTCCTTGGTCTGCCTGGTCGCCAGATTTATCATCAATTGATCATTTATGGAACTAGTTGGGATGCCAGCTAAGTAATTTATGAATGTGCAGGATCTACATATGCCTCAATAATGAACACAGTAAATGTCGTCAGAGAAAATTGCCACAATCGTTTCTTTTGGTCACCTGCTTAAACATCTTAAAAAATGATTGTCTTGGATTGCATTTTATTTTTTAAAGTATGAGTCAATCAGATTACAATCCGAGCCCTGACCGCCCAAACCCTCCCCCCCCCCCCCCGCGATCTCCTGAGCCGAAGATTGCCGAACGGCTCACCCATAACGCTATATGGAGGGGGCATGGCAGCCTCCGCTTTGGGCAGGGGTCATGACGTGCACCTTTGCCAGAGAGCCTGGGCTCCAAACAGGAGATCACGGGGGGATAGGTTTTGTTCTTGATACTTGTGCTTTAATTAATGACTTGAAAATCTTTTTAGCTAACAGTCACGTTGTATCACATAATTCCACCGTCACATATCAGAAAACATTGCTCTATTTGTCATTTATCATAAAATACATTCCTTTCCCACACCATATGCACGCCAGATTTGTCAGATTTTACAGATTAGCGGTCTGATTTTAATCAGTCCAAGTAGCAAGAAAACAATTCTTCCAGGTATTTGACTCCCCCTCTTTCCTATTAAAATCCCACTCAGGTCAAACAAGCAGATGCTCACTGTACTTTAAATGTTGAGTTCTATTCCTTACTGAACATTTTAACTGTTAGAACTAATTAGATTTTTACTTTTTTATATACAATTCTTATTCATTCATTTGCAGCCATATCCAAAAGTGTATTTCTTCTTTGGTCAAGGGAATAGCTGCCGGTGGGACAGAGGTTGTAGCTGCCAAATTTAATGTTCTTGTGCAATGACAACAAAATAAAGTTGCTTTGGCACAGCTTGGAATGTTACAGCTTTTAAAGCCAAAATAATGGTCATTTGGTAACTTCCCCTTTAAATGTTGCCTTTTAGCAGCTTTACTGAATTTAGTGATGTTGAGGTGCTATCAAGCATGTGTACATGTCATGACTATAGCAGATGTGAATGTTTACAGTTAAATGTGTTTTCAGATTAAAGTTACTGAAACTTTTAACTAAAATATTCACAGGTTGGCTTATTGTGGTGCAGTGTGAAAACTTTTCTTTATTCACACACGACACAGCGCCTGGAAGGATGTGGAAGGAAAACTTCTCGTGATGAGGTGGTAAAGCAGCACTAACTCTGACCAAGGAAGAGATTAGTGTATTGCAGAGAGAACCTTGTCCAGCCTTCTTCTCTCTGGCATAGACAATACACTTCATCTTGGAGATGAACAATCACTTGATTGTAGGCAGGATTTTACCTAGGTAGAAGACATGGCCTATGTGTGGGTATGCCTAACAATGGCAGGGCTAGAAAATGGTTTCAGTCCACCCATTCTCCTGAGAGTGGGAGGCGGAACTAGGGACTTCTACAATAATTGGTTGAAGGGATCATATGACAAAAGCATAATTCATCTAGATACATATAATGCAGTTTTTATTAAACCTTTACACTCTGTAAGACATTAGTGTAGCAACAAAGTAATACAATGCAGAACAATTGTTGATTTTGGGAGGTACTAGTCTTATGAGGACCCTCTTCACCACTGTCATGTGAGTGCATCTAAAAGAGGTTAACACAACTTCACAGCTTTATCTCACAATGGACCTTCATTGAGACTGTTAATTGAGCATGACACATACACCAAACAGTCTACAGAACCAGTAACACCAGGACTTATACCACCTTCCGAATATGGGTGGTAAGTTCCAACATCACACACACACACAACATACTCAATGTATCATCTGTGACTGAGATACTTAGGTGTTCTTCAAGGCAAAACTATTAAAGTTATAGGCTTTAGTATTCAAAGGCACAATGCTTAATAGTAAAAAAAAAAAAAAAAAAAAAAAAATAATAGACTTATGTAAAAGGTGCAGAAACATTTATAAAAATAAAAAGGAGAAAAAAATAGTTAGACATATGGGTAGGAAATGTACACAAATCAAATTGGATTGGGTTTCGAACTCGTGTCATAATTTTTTTTATCTTTAGACATGGGTTGAACCCGTGGGCCCACCATACACCGGTGGTTCACCACAAATTCATATTTTCTAATTTACACTGACTAGACTTACATAACGGAACAGTCACAACCTCAAGAACATCGAATCCCAAGAGTCAAGCGGAGTTGTACACAGATGTTATCTGCATCCTAAAAATAAGTCTGGGACATTTGTGAGACAGTTCAAGGTTAGTAAAGGAAATAGGTATTTGTGAGTAATAACCCATTTATTGTCTTGTTTCCAGTAACAGTAATATTACATCTCAAAAGTCTAGTTTTACCATGATGCTACTGAACACCAGGACCTCCCAACAAGCCCTGTTGTCATTGGAGTTGTCACAGTTGTTTAGATGTTTATGCCTGCCCATTCTTCTCCTTCTAACACATCAACATTAGGAACTGACTTTTTGAAGGCAAATATATTCCACCACTTGCCAGGGGCCACTGTCATGAGATCATTAATGTTGTTTACTTCCCCTCTGGGTTGTGTTTTTCTTATGGCTGATGGGTAGGCCCCTTTCTTATAGTTGTACTTTTCTGTTTAGCGCTGACAGACATTTTTCAGGAAGTTTGATTTTTAAATACGCTTTTACCATAAATTGCTGAAAATCAATATGTCTGCCAACTGAATAGAAAAATGCCAATATTTTTGTAAACAAACAGAACCAAATGATCAAATTCCAGCTACGTAATACATTACAGTTTATGAATTATGTGGAAATGCCTTAGTATAGGGATCCACAAAATATGCCACCATATAGAAACAAGGTTTGAGGAGAGTTGTGGATTTCTACTTACTGACTTTTCTAACACCCATGTCACGATTCGGCTTCCAGGTAGTGGATCCTCTGTGTCAGCGAGGGATTGGTGTGGACCGTGCTAGTGGACCGGTTCTAAGAGGCTACTGGTGTTCACCGGAGCCCGCCGCAAAGCGGGATGGTCTTGCTGCGGCAGTAGCAACCAGGTCGTATCCACTAGCAACGGCTCAACCTCGCTGACTGCTGAGAAGGCGTGGGACAGAAGGACTAGGCAGAGGCAAGGTCAGACGTAGCAGAAGGTCGGGGCAGGCGGCAAGGTTCGTAGTCAAGATGGATAGCAGAGGTTCAGGTAACACAGGCTTTGGACACACTAAACGCTTTCACTGGCACAAGGCAACAAGATCCGGCAGGGGAGTGCAGGGGCAGTGATCAGATATAGTCTGGGAGCAGGTGGGAGCCAATTAAGCTAATTGGGCCAGGCACCAATCATTGGTGCACTGGCCCTTTAAGTCTCAGAGAGCTGGCGCGCGCGCGCCCTAGAGAGCGGAGCCGCGCGCGCCAGCACATGACAGCAGGGGACCGGGACGGGTAAGTGACCTGGGATGCGATTCGCGAGCGGGCGCGTCCCACTGTGCGAATCGCATCCCCGACGGCCATGACAGTGCAGCGCTCCCGGTCAGCGGGACCGACCGGGGCGCTGCGGAGAGAGAGACGCCGTGAGCGCTCCGGGGAGGAGCGGGGACCCGGAGCGCTAGGCGTAACAGTACCCCCCCCCTTAGGTCTCCCCTTTTCTTTGTCCGGTAACTGCCTCCCCTGGGATGAGGACACCGGGAAAGAATGGAGGGTTTCCTCAACGGCAGGCAGCACAGCAGGAGTGGGAATGGGGAGGGAGGGCAGAGGGTGAAGCCTGGCACGGGGCAGTGTGACACCAGGACGGGGGCCATGAGGAGGCACTGAGGCTTGCCTGACGGGACTGGGAGGGGGGGAGAGGCACTTCCTATGGCAGGCAGAGTCCCAGTTCTTGATCTCCCCGGTGGTCCAATCAAGGGTGGGAGAATGAAGCCGGAGCCATGGCAGACCGAGGAGGACCTCAGAGGTACAGTTGGGAAGGACGAATAACTCAATCCTTTCGTGGTGGGGTCCAATAGACATCAGGAGGGGTTCTGTGCGGTAACGCACGGTGCAATCCAATCTGACTCCGTTGACCGCGGAAATGTAGAGCGGCTTGACGAGACGGGTCACCGGGATGCTGAATTTATTCACAAACGACTCCAAAATAAAATTCCCAGAGGCACCAGAGTCCAAGCAGGCCACGGCTGAGAGGGAGGAGTTGGCTGAAGGAGAAATCCGCACGGGCACCGTGAGACGTGGAGAAGCAGACTTAGAACCAAGAGACGCCACACCCACGTGAGCTGGGTGCGTGCGTGCGTTTCCCAGACGTGGAGGACGGATAGGGCAATCCACCAAGAAATGCTCGGTACTGGCACAGTAAAGACAGAGATTTTCTTCCCTACGGCGATTCCTCTCTTCCTGGGTCAGGCGAGACCGATCCACTTGCATGGCCTCCTCGGCGGGAGGCCCAGGCGTAGATTGCAACGGATACTGTGGGAGAGGTGCCCAGAGATCTAAGTCTTTTTCCTGGCGGTGCTCTTGGTGTCGCTCAGAAAAACGCATGTCAATGCGGGTAGCCAAATGGATGAGTTCTTGCAGGTTGGCAGGAATCTCTCGTGCGGCCAGCACATCCTTGATGCGACTGGATAGGCCTTTTTTAAAGGTCGCGCAGAGAGCCTCGTTATTCCATGATAACTCGGAAGCAAGAGTACGAAATTGGATGGCGTACTCGCCCACTGAAGAATTACCCTGGACCAGGTTCAACAGGGCAGTCTCGGCAGAAGAAGCTCGGGCTGGCTCCTCGAAGACACTCCGGACTTCAGCGAAGAAGGACTGGACTGTGGCTGTGGCAGGATCATTGCGGTCCCAGAGCGGTGTGGCCCAAGACAAGGCCTTTCCTGAAAGAAGGCTTACTACGAACGCCACCTTAGACCGTTCTGTAGGAAACAAGTCCGACAACATCTCCATATGCAGGGAACACTGAGACAAAAATCCACGGCAGAGTTTAGAGTCCCCATCAAATTTGTCCGGCAGGGACAAGCGGAGGCTAGGAGCGGCCACTCGCTGCGGAGGAGGTGCAGGAGCTGGCGGAGGAGATGGTTGCTACTGTAGCAGAGGCAGAAGTTGCTGTAACATGGCGGTCAACTGCGACAGCTGCTGTCCTTGTTGGGCAATCTGCTGCGATTGCTGAGCGACCACCGTGGGAAGGTCAGCGAGACTTGGCAGCGGCACCTCAGCGGGATCCATGGCCGGATCTACTGTCACGATTCGGCTTCCAGGTAGTGGATCCTCTGTGTCAGCGAGGGATTGGCGTGGACCGTGCTAGTGGACCGGTTCTAAGAGGCTACTGGTGTTCACCAGAGCCCGCCGCAAAGCGGGATTGTCTTGTTGCGGCAGTAGCAACCAGGTCGTATCCACTAGCAACGGCTCAACCTCGCTGACTGCTGAGAAGGCGTGGGACAGAAGGACTAGGCAGAGGCAAGGTCAGACGTAGCAGAAGGTCGGGGCAGGCGGCAAGGTTCGTAGTCAAGATGGATAGCAGAGGTTCAGGTAACACAGGCTTTGGACACACTAAACGCTTTCACTGGCACAAGGCAACAAGATCCGGCAGGGGAGTGCAGGGGCAGTGATCAGATATAGTCTGGGAGCAGGTGGGAGCCAATTAAGCTAATTGGGCCAGGCACCAATCATTGGTGCACTGGCCCTTTAAGTCTCAGAGAGCTGGTGCGCGCGCGCCCTAGAGAGCGGAGCCGCGCGCGCCAGCACATGACAGCAGGGGACCGGGACGGGTAAGTGACCTGGGATGCGATTCGCGAGCGGGCGCGTCCCGCTGTGCGAATCGCATCCCCGACGGCCATGACAGTGCAGCGCTCCCGGTCAGCGGGACCGACCGGGGCGCTGCGGAGAGAGAGACGCCGTGAGCGCTCCGGGGAGGAGCGGGGACCCGGAGCGCTAGGCGTAACAACCCATTATTGCCCATGTGCAAGTTTCTGGCATATATGATGCACTTGGTGGTTCTTCTACTGTTTTTACTGCACTCTCCACAAATTTCTATATGTGTGTGCCTCAATAAATGCCAGTCAACCTAAAGTCTAATATTGCCTTAGATAACATCTTGGGAGTCCGATATCTTATCTGCAGACACTTGCTAGCATTCAACATCTGTTATCAGCATGTTCTGGCACAACCTTAAATTGTTGCTGTCAGCATTAGTCTCTTGCATTATCTCAAGTTTTGAGGCTATTGGAGTAAATTTTTTACATAGTTAACCATTACTGACCTTAGAAATACTTGTACGTCAATACTAAAGCAATATTAATCCCATTTGGAGGCAATGAATATCTATTCAAATGTTAGGGGGTATAAATACAATGCAAATACAACATAGTTAGACCTTTTTCCGGTTGAGGATCTCAAAATCAACTACCAAACCTACTGCCAGCTTTTTCGAAGTCACTTTCTTAAAACAGTGGTAGAGTGGTGAATCTTTCAAGAAGACCATGATTTTTATGCAGCACAACGCTCCATTGCATGCACCGAAGTAATCCACTGCATGGCAAGCCAGTAAAGGCCTTGATGAAAAAATAATGATATGGCCCCATTCCTTACCTGACTTAAATCCTATTGAAAACCTATGGGCTTAGGGTGCATTTACATCGTAAATACGTACATACGTTTGGGGGATACAGCAGCCGAATCTGGTGGGAAAATCTGAAAATCGTCCGCTGCCGTATCCCAGCCGGGCCAGTGTCGACTCCTATTCATTTGAATGAGTCGGATGGAATGGGCTAGTGACTCTGGTTGGCTCATTTTTGGACCGTATAAGTTGTTCAATAATAGTCAAAAATACAACTTTCCTCAAAATTGTGCACACTGTGTTTTGGGACCATGAAAATGATGACAAGTTAACTTTGAATGAGGCCAGCCAAAAACCTTTTATTGTTGGACCATATGGCAGGGACCCATACTGCAACCAGGGCAAAGAGGTTTTAATTAGTGTTGAGCGGCATAGGCCATATTCGAATTCGCGAATATTTGCGAATATATGGACGAATATTCGTCATATATTCGCAAATATTCGCAATATTCGCGTTTTATTTTCGCATAAGCGGAAAATTCGCGAATGCGAAAATTAACATATGCAAAAATTAGCATATACAAAATTAGCATAAGCGAAAATTCGCACAGTAATATTAGAGCCTTCTTTACACCACACAAGCTGGAAGCAGAGAGGGATGATCACTGTGATGTGTACTGTGAAAAAAAAAAAAAAAGAATATTCGTAATTACGAATATATAGTGCTATATTCGCGAATATTCGCGAATTCGCGAATATGCGATATTCGCAAATAAAATTCGCATTGCGAATATTTGTGAGCAACACTAGTTTTAATATTAACATGGATCTGTTCTTTAACTCTGTGAGGATGCAGGACATACTTGTACACCCTAGCTGCCTGGTTCTTGGCTCACCATGGCCTATACATGTATGTCCTGAGTCTCATTCGGACTATGAAGTGAGCACAGGAGCTTTGCTTGCTTCATAGACCACAGGTTCCAGCTGCTGATCATGCACTGATGATGCCTGCCAATAACCCTTCAGATGCCGTGATTACTACTGTTCATGGCTTCTGAACTATTAGGGGGGCTTTAAGAGACTCAACATACCACCCACTGTGTAATAACTTGGGGTCTGATAAGTCAAGATAGTGGCCAGGAGCCTGGCTTGCCTGCTCCAGGGCCGGTTCAGGGATCTTCGTGTATAGTCTGCCTAAGTAGATCACAGATAGCATTGAAGAGTAATAGCAATTGTGGTGGCGGATGAGAGGACACTGTCTTGTGGTAGTGTAGGGTATTTAGGGTGTTGCTGTTCAGAATAGTTAAGGGTGCTGTTAACCCTTGTCACTCGTGATGCCAGGGTGAGGGTTAAATGCTGTGTTTCTTGATAGGCCTATTGCCACCCTGCCCAAGAGCAATAGGTGATTCAGAAATAAATTATTGTCTACAACCGCTGTTAACTGAAAACTTGCAGGAACTTTTACTGAGGAGTTTCTGTGCATGTAATAATAGTAACAGTCCAGATAACAGAGTCTCTTTACATACAGCTTGGCAGCGATTGACAGTCGGTTGGGATCAGATAAGCCCAATTTAGCTTCTGAATGATTGTATTGCAGAGATCCGCTGGATTTAGGGGAATAATTAGGTCCAGTGATCTTGCAATGTGCAGCGGGGAATTGCTTAGTAAGTCCGCTTTGCTATAGGCCTAGGCCTCAAGGCTTTGGCCTAGTAAATCGTCTCAGCGGAGGTCCTATCTCTTCCAGAGTCAGCAACCCAAGAGAGGGATCAAGATGGCACAGGTCCCTTATATGGGTAGGGGCCGGCCGTTTTGGATTGGTCCGTAACGACTGTCACTCACCGTTACAGTGCATTGTGGGTGCATACGTCACGGGAACCTCCAAAGGTCCTGTAGCAAAACCATAGAGTTTCAACCTGATCACGTGACCCGAAGGTCCTGCCACGCTCCGAACAGGTAGATAACAAAATATATACATCTATATTCCTATACTTATATTTATATTTAATAAAACTGCTATACAGTCATTAACTAAGTATGAGGTGACAAGGGGAAAACTACAAAAGAGAGACCCTGACGTCCTAGGGACTCTGACTATGGGGACCTCTATACAGGTAACGTATAAAATACGGTACTGGGACACCACAAATCCCCTTACTTAAAATAAGTCGACCTCGATGCCTGTCCCCTAAGGCAGAGGAACTAGGACTCGAACATGATTATACTTATAATTTTGCTATACATCCTGACAAAACCTAAGTAAACATTACACACATTCACATTCTCTAGATACTTTTACTAGTATCTTAACTAGACAATATTAAAGCTATCTAGATATTGAGGAAGCTATCTAGACATCGATGAAGCTATCTAGACATTGAGGAAGCTATCTAGACATTGAGGAAGCTATCTCACCTTTAGTTTCTAGCTCCTTTAACATTTACATATAGCTCTCTAAAACATTTCTGAGGCTAACTATACATTAGTACAGCTCTCTATAACCTTTAGTCTCAAGCTGTCTAAACATTTTGAAATCTCACCACATTTTTTTTTCTTTTTGCCACGATGTGTCACCTGTTAGTACACAGAAGGGTATATTGGCTTGCCCGAGGCTATCTACCAATAAGGACGGCTACTAGGGTCTATCGGCTACACGCTACTTACCCCTGAAACACGACAGTATAACCTACCTAGGTTACCTTTAGAAATACGTGAAATAAGAGCAACTACTGGCCAGGTAGAGCATCTCACACACGTAATAGAGAGAAGAAAATATGAGTGTACCTAACAGTGGCAGGAATTGGGTATCAATAGGATACAAGTGTTTCTTGAATGTGAGATATATTTTGTTTTGGTGTATGTACTGAAGTAGACTGAGGTAGTACATTTAAGTGAGTAATCTAGAGTACTGAAAATATATAGGTAGGGCGTTGAAGTGAGTTATCAAAGGTACTATGTGAGCAGGTACTGAATGTGAATCTTGGTACCTTAAGGGTAGTTTACCCTGTGTAGTCCTTTGAGACCGCCGCAACACCACCTCCGAGTCACCAGGAGCCTCTTCACTTGGTGATTCTGCAGGAAATTCAGTCCCCGAGGGACCAGCTGGAGGGCTGGAAACAGAAACAATATCTTCGGTTGGACTGGGAGGTTCTGTGAAATCAGATGGAGACGGTGCATCAAGACTTGAAGCAGCCACAGGAGTAGGACGGATGCCTGGTGTAGTAACCGATGGTGGTTGATAGGGAGCAACAGCTATTGGTAACTGGCTGGGTGAAACGGCTACTGGCACCTGATGGTGCGGAGCAACCAGTGGCGGCTGGCTGGGTGGAGCTGGAAACGGTATACCCCAATACATGGTAGGCTGATGAGAGGGGAACAGAGGAATGTCCATGGTGGGATGGATTCCTTCTCCCGGCACATATTCTCTCACTGGCCTTGTCGGAGGCGGAGTAGGTGGAGTAGAGGGAGTAAATGGAGGCGGCACAAGCATGTCTTCTTTCAGGCACACTTTTATTCTGTTTCTGTGGACCACCTGCGGCTCGAACCCTTCTTTCTGTATCTCATATACATCCGTTTCAGGGTAAGGGACTGCAGTAATGGTATAGGGTTCTGTTTCCCATAATGAGTCCAATTTATGGGTCCTAGGGAACTTTCGGAGCCACACCTTATCTCCAACTGTAAGGGCTGAGCCGAAGCATGTCGATTATAATCCTTCTGCTGACTCTCATGAACTTCACCCATTTTCTTCTCAACAATGTTTTTGGCCTCCTCTATTCTTCGTTGATGCTCCGACACCCAGCTTTGGGAGACCTGAGGGGAATTGTTGAACGGTGCCTGCAACCCGAAGGTCCGATCCTTGGGCAATTGACCGTTTCGGCCCATCATCAGGAAAAAGGGCGTATACCCTGTAGAACAGTGGACAGTGTTGTTGTAAATTTCTAGGAGTTCAGGCAACAACCGGGGCCACTCTTTGGAACAGAGGCAGTTCTAAGCATTTGGATGAACACTTGATTAATCCTCTCGCAGAGTCCATTCCCTTGGGGATGGTAGGCCGTTGTCCGGAGCTTCTTGCAGTCATGCAACTGGCAAAGTTCCTGGAACAACTGGGCTTCAAAGGTGGTACCCCGATCCATGAGGACCGATTCTGGACACCCCAGAGGTTGGATCCAATGACGATAGAAGAGCTGAGCAGCTGTTTTAGCGGTAAGGTCCTTGACAGGGACCACGACCACCCACTTGGAGTAATGATCCACCATGGTCAGAGCATGGCAGTAGCCAGATCGAGTGGGGACCAACTTCACATGGTCCAAGGCAACAATCTGGTTCGGCCTTTCTGTACAGATGGGATGTGAAGGGGCCCTTGCGTACCTTCGGGGATTCTTGATAACATTGCATACGGAGCATTCAGCGCACCATTTCTCGATGTCTCCCCGCATCCCTATCCAGTAAAATCTTCTTCTAACGGTGGCTTCAGTCTTATGGACCCCGAAATGCCCAGACTGGTCATGATAGGCATTCAGGACCATGGCTGCATCTCTTCTAGAGACCACAATCTGATGTATGCGATCTCCGAAAACTGGGTCCAGGGAATTTCGGTATACCAACCCCTTGTGCAGGAACAGGCGATTCCTCTGTCGCCACAGTTGTTTCAATTCAAATTCCCCTTGTGTCTTGTGCAGTCGAGTGGGCACTTTCTTATGGAGGCAATAGTCCAAGAGGTCCCCAATAACCCGGCTTTCGTCCTGAAGTGTCTTCCAGGTAGATAAATCTTCAGGGACTTTGAGAGATTCAGATTTGTCTCCCTTCTGGGCAGTTAGAGCACTCTGGCTCATGAACCTTCTGTAGAAAGGAGGCATCTCCACATGCTCCCACACATCTTCAGCAGGAGGTGCTTCCCCCGGGGCCATACGAGAAAGTACATCCGCATTAACCTTAGTTTTTCCACTGCCACTGCGGTACTTGATGTTGAAATCATAGTTGGCCAACCGGGAGGCCCAGCGTTGTTCAAGAGCTCCCAACTTAGCAGTGTTCAAATGGGCCAAGGGGTTGTTATCAGTGTAGACCGTAAAGGGAGTAGTGGCCAGATAGTCTTTAAACTTCTCAGTAATGGCCCAGACCAAGGCCAGGAGCTCCAATTTGAAGGAGCTGTAGTTGGCGTCATTCTTTTTGGCGCCCCCGAGATGCCGGCTGGCGTAGGCAATTACCCTCTCTTTGCCATCTTGTACCTGAGATAGGACTGCTCCCAGACCTTCGAAGCTTGCGTCTGTATATAAACAGAACGGCAAGCTGTAAACGGGATACGCCAGAATAGGGGGTTCCGTAAGGAGGTACTTCAGGGCTGGAAAAGCGTTTTCTTGGTCTTCAGCCCACTGTATTGGTAACCTCCCATTATAGTTCTCCCGGGCAGTGCCTCTCAGTAACTAAGTCAAGGTCCAGCAATTTGGGCAAAGTGGGGGATGAAGCGTCGGTAATAACCAGCAAATCCCAGGAAACTTCGGACATCTCGCACTGTCTTGGGTGTAGGCCACTCTCTTACAGCACTCACTTTATCCGGATCAGGCTGGACTCCTTGGGCACTGACGACATGTCCCAGGTAGTGGACTTGCGGCTTCAACAAATGGCACTTGGAGGGTTTAACCTTGAGTCCATGTTGGATAAGGACTTGAAAAACTTATTTCAGGTGGTCCAGGTGTTCCTGATACGTCCGGGAATAGACAATGACGTCATCTAAATACAACAGAACACTCTGGAAGTTGAGATGTCCTAAACATCACTCCATTAAGTGTTGAAAAGTAGCCGGGGCATTGCACAGTCCATAGGGCATGCTTTTGAACTCGAAGAATCCCATGGGAGTCACAAATGCTGTCTTCTCTCTATCCTCCTCCGCCATTGGTACCTGATAGTAACCACTTGCCAGGTCCAGTGTGGAAAAGTAGGCGGCAGACCACAGTGCAGTCAAGGATTCTTAAATACGGGGGAGAGGATAGGCTTTAGTGTTGCTCGCGAATATTCGCAATTCGAATATTATTCGCGAATATCGCATATTCGCGAATTCGCGAATTTCGCGAATATAGCGCTATATATTCGTAATTACGAATATTCGTTTATTTATTTTTTTCTTCACAGTACACATCACAGTGATCATCCCTCTCTGCTTCCAGCTTGTGTGGTGTAAAGAAGGCTGTAATACTACTGTGTGAGACTGATGTGCGAAAATTCGCATATGCGAAAAGTAGCATATGCTAATTTTCGCATATGCGAATTTTCACGTATGCTAATTTTTTATACGTTAATTTTCACATATGTTAATTTTCGCATACGCGAATATTCGCATATGCGAAAATAAAATGAGAATATAACGACTATGCGAATATATGACGAATATTCGTCCATATATTCGCGAATATTCGCGAATTCGAATATGGCCTATGCCGCTCAACACTAATAGGCATCCTTGTGAGTTATGCCGTTCAATTTCCGGTAATCTACACAAAAGCGGATAGTCCCATCTTTTTTCTTCACTAGGACCAAAGGTGCGGCCCAAGGACTCAGGCTTTCCTGGATAACATCAGCCTCTTTCATTTCCACGAGCATCTTCTTTATTTTTCTGATACATTCCAGGAGCCACAGGGCGATGCCTTTCCTTAATGGGTGGACTGTCCCCAGTGAGAATCCGATGTTTAATCATCGTGGTCCTGCCAAAGTCTGTGGGGAACTTGCTGAAAGCCTCTTGATATTTTTTAGCGACTTGGATGACTCCTTCCACCTGTTCCCTGGGGGTGTCTTCGTCCCCTATTTGCAGTTGGACCCACCAAGGCTCCGCTGGACTCTGATCAGGTCCTCGTTGGGCCACTTGTGACTTCGTGACCACATCTCTTGCGTCGAGATGGTGCAGTTTAGCCACAGGGGTATATTTGGGTAGCCGGACGGCAACTTCAGAGAGATTTATTAGACTTACCGGAACTTTCCCATTTCGTACAGTTACTAGGCTTCTAGCGGCTCGCACCAAGGGACAATCTTCCAGCACGATGGTCTCCAAGAGCACTTGGTAATCTTGATTTTTCACCCCAGGTCGGGCGCGACACCAAATAACTGTCTCCGTCTGTGGTTGCAGACGCGTATGTCCTGAATCCTGACTCAACAGATTTCTCCTTGGTGATTCACAAACTTTTGTTCTCCTTGGAGGATTTTGAGGTGGTGTTGAGCAGCTCGCCTGCCTGGAGGTGACATGTGAGGGAGAGATGCATGCAGTGCATAGACAATATCATCAAAACAGTGCCTCATGATATTCATTCCTAAGATGAAGTCAGCTGCCCCTTCATCTCTAACACTGGTAACAATCCGACCCTGCCTTTCTAACACATGCTCTCCTACCTTCACCGTGGGCTCCCAATAGCCATGTCTGGGTACTGGTTTCCCATTCCCTGCGATTACTCTAAATTCCGCTTCTCTAGGCTCACACAACTTTTCTGGACCCCAATACTTATAGAATACTCCCTGAGGAATGGTGGACACCTGAGACCCCGTATCTATCAGAGCTTGCAACCGGATACCCTCAACTATCACCTGTAGATAAGGGCAAGGAGCAACATACATAGACAGTCCTTTCTTGTCGCCGGTTGGTTCTGGACCTTCAGCAGCTACTCCTGGGGTGCGGTCCTCGACGCCCGTTTAAATCCCAGCATTGGCTCTTCCATTGTCCATTCTTGTTACAATAACTACAGACAGTAACTACAGGTGGTCTCACAGGAGGGGTATTAGGTGGATCAGCAGGGCGGGGGTCAGGTTTCTTAGGTGGAGGTGTCGAGGATCTAGAAGGATTGGGCCGCACAGCCATTTCTTTAAAGGCCTTGGCTAACTGTTCAATGTCCTGCTTAATGTCTTGTAGATCAGCTGTCCAAGGGCTAGAAGAAGGTGTTGGAAGGGCAGACTGAGAAGGGACAGGTGACTGGGGCGAGGGCCCCGGAGATTCTGTAGCGGAAACACTAGCCTTTTCTGTCTGAGGGCCTGATTCGATCACTTTAACAGATAGTCTCTTAAAAGTTGGGAAAGCCATGTCGGGGTTTTGCACAGCCAGGATCCTAAGTTGGGCTTTGTCCCATTTGTTCAGTGCCCCTTCTATAAAACGGTCCATCAATACTCGGTTGCCCTGACCGGGCGTAATGCCGTCCAGCTTCTGTACCGCCTCTAATGCACTTTGTAAAGCTACTACATATGCTCTGAGAGTCTCACCTGGTTTCTGATGTCGCTCATATAATCTGAGGCGTACCTCAGAGGGGGAATGAGATTCAAACACCTGAGAAAGTCCTTCGAAGATCTGCCCCACTGTGGCTTTGTCAGACGCTGGCCAGGTGCGAAGTTCCTCCAAGGCGGGTCCCTGGAGCTGTCCCAGAAGCAACTGTATCTGTTGATGGGGCGGTAGTGCATAAAATCCGAAGAGGCTGTAGAACTTCTCCTTAACCCCTTAAGGACCAGGCGTTTTTCATTTTTTGCACTTTTGTTTTTTTCCTCCTTACCTTTAAAAAATCATAACTCTTTCAATTGTGCACCTAAAAATCTGTATTATGGCGTATTTTTTGCGCCACCAATTCTACTTTGTAATGACATCAGTCATTGTACCCAAAAATCTACAGCGAAACGGAAAAAAAAAATCATTGTGCGACAAAATTGGAAAAAAATGCCATTTTGCAACTCTTGGGGGCTTCCGTTTCTACGTAGTAAATTTTTTCGTTAAAAATGACACATTTTCTTTATTCTCTAGGTCCATGCTGTTAAAATGATACCCTACTTGTATAGGTTTGATTTTGTATTGCTGAAAAAAATTCCTAAATACATGCAGGAAAATTTATATGTGTTACGCCGAGCGCTCCGGGTCCCTGCTCCTCCCCGGAGCGCTCGCGGCGTTCTCCTCTCTGCAGCGCCCCGGTCAGGCCCGCTGACCGGGAGCGCTGCACTGACATTGACGACGGGGATGCGATTCGCATAGCGGGACGCGCCCGCTCGCGAATCGCATCCCAAGCCACTTACCCGTCCCGGTCCCCGGCTGTCACGTTCTGGCACGCGCGGCTCCGCTCTCTAGGGCGCGCGCGCCAGCTCTCTAAGATTTAAAGGCCAGTGCACCAATGATTGGTGCCTGGCCCAATCAGTCTAACTAGCTTCCACCTGCTCCCTGTCTATATAACCTCACTTCCCCTTCCTTGCCGGATCTTGTTGCCTTGTGCCAGAGAAAGCGTTTAGTGTTGTCCAAAGCCTGTGTTCCAGACCTTCTGCTATCTCCATTGACTACGAACCTTGCCGCCTGCCCCGACCTTCTGCTACGTCTGACCTTGCCTCTGCCTAGTCCTTCTGTCCCACGCCTTCTCAGCAGTCAGCGAGGTTGAGCCGTTGCCAGTGGATACGACCTGGTTGCTACCGCCGCAGCAAGACCATCCCGCTTTGCGGCGGGCTCTGGTGAATACCAGTAGCAACCTAGAACCGGTCCACCGACACGGTCCACGCCTATCCCCCGCTGACACAGAGGATCCACCTCCAGCTTGCCGAATCATAACAATACGTTTAAAATTGTCATTTTCTGAGCCATATAACTTTTTTATTTTTCCATGTTCAGGGGGCTATGAGGGCTCATTTTTTTGCCCTGTGATCTGAAGTACAATTTTTGCATTGATTGGACTTTTTATTCATCTTTTCATAATATAAAAAGTGACCAAAAATACGATATTTTAGACTTTGGAATTTTTTTGCACGTATGCCATTGAACGTGCGATTTAAAAAGCAGTATATTTTTATAATTCGGACATTTCTGCACACGGCGATACCACATATGTTTATTTTTATTTACACTGTTTTTTTTTTTATTCTTGGAAATGCCAGGTGATTCAAACTTTTATTAGGGGAAGGGATCATTGAAAGGCTTAATGATTTTTTTTACACTTTTCTTATGCCATATTATAGCCCCCAGGGAGGGCTATAACATTGCATGTACTGATCTTTACCACTGATTGATGCATCTCCATAGGAATGCATCAATCAGTGTTTTCGGCGATTGAATGCTCAAGCCTGGATCTCAGGCTTGAAGCATTAATTCGGCAATCGGACTGCAGGAAGGAAGGTAAGAGACCTTCCTCCTGAAGTACAGCTGTTCGGGATGCCGCGATTATACTGCGGCGATCCCGAACAGCTCCCTGAGCTAACCGGCACATTTTACTTTCACTTTTAGCCACGTGGCTCAGCTTTGAGCGCGCGGCTAAAGGGTTAATAGGACGCGGCACCGCGATCAGTTAGCGGCAGGTCCCAGCTTCACTATGGCGCCGGGGCCGCCGTGATATGATGCGGGGTTACCGTGTAACCCCGCGTTATATCACGGGAGCGGGACTAGGGGCGTAAGTTTACGTCCTTGGTCCTTAACATGTTAAAGTCTCTCAATGTGAAAGGGTCACCATTGTAGGTGGGAAGCACAGGATTCCCCAGGAAGACAGGTGCAGCAACAGGGGCTCCCAATACATAGGGAGAGGCTGGAGGTGGACCTGCTGGATCATGCTCTGCCTGTGACGAAGGTCTTGCTGGAATCACAGGGAGAGCACGGCTTTGTGAGGTAGAGAGTGTTGGCGAAGGCGGCAGTACCCTTCTGACTAGAGGTGGAGCATCGCCCCCCTGCTGCTCAGGTGGGGTCTGTGGCGCTGCAGGATCTAAGACAGGCTCCCTCTGAACACCTGACTAGTGATGTAATGTCTCGGGCCACACTGCAACCTGGGAAAACCTGAGACAATAGTAATTTTGTATGCTGTTAAAAATAAACATCGGTGCAAAACTCACAGAAGAATTGCGAGATCACCATGAAACACAGGTACAGACACTATGTTATAAACCACACTAACTTTACCGCCCCTGTAGCATAGTCAAATAAAAAGAAATCCCATAATATCAGTTAATAGATGTGAATGAGCCCCTCCCTCAATAAAAAATTTTATGAACCACAGCGTAAATGTAAAACAAAAATACCAAATTCCAAAATTGCTATTTTTTTGTCACATCACATCCCACCAAAAAATAAATAAAAAGTGATCAAAAAGTCATTTATATGCAAAAGTTGTATCAGTAAAAACTATGTATAGATAAGAAAACCATAGTAGCCAGCACTCACCATTTAGAGGACTTTATTGTAGATATCGGTGCATATAAACAACTTCGGTGGACAGGGTGTTAGGAGCAGAGGTATCATGACAGCACTGTTTTGCGCAGCTCGAGCGCTTCCACAAGCCGATACGGTCAGTAAAAACTACAGTTCATGGCGCAAAAATGAGCCTTATACAACTGCGTATACAGAAAAATAAGTAAGTTATGATAGAGGGCAATTTTAAACATACTTATTAAGTTTAAAACGTCAGACTTTTTTTTAAAAGCAGTACAATAATAAAAAAAAAAACATGGGTATCATTTTAATCATATTTAGACCACAAAATATAAAATGTCAGTTTTGCCACCAAGTGCACTGCGTAAAAATGAAACCCCTCACAAAAAAATTTTGATTTTTCCGCCAGAAATTTTTTTTTCCCCGTTGTTCCATACATTTTATAGTAAAATGAAAGGTGTTATTACAAAGTACAATTGGTTGCACAAAACAAAAGCCCTCATATGGATTTGTAGATGGAAAAATTATGGCTCTCAAAAAGTTAAGTGGGAAAAAACAAACTCAAAAGTAACAGTTGGCTGTGTTCTTAATTAGGTTAAATAAAACTTAAAAGCAGGGGGCACAGTGACCCTGGTTTATCAAAATGTATGGGAGAAAAACTGGCAAGATTTTGGCCACCAATAACAGCTCAGCTTTTACAGTGGGGAAAAAAAGTATTTAGTCAGCCACCAATTGTTCTCCCACTTAAAAAGACGAGAGACCTGTAATTTTCATCATAGGTATACCTCAACTATGAGAGACATAATGAGAAAAAAAATCCATAAAATCACATTATCTGATTTTTTTAAGAATTTTTTGCAAATTATAGTGGAAAATCACTATTTGGTCACCTACAAACAAGCAAGATTTCTGGCTCTCACAGACCTGTAACAACTTCTTTACGAGTCTCCTCTGTCCTCCACTTGTTACCTGTATTAATGGCACCTGTATGAACTTGTTATCGGTATAAAAAAAACCTGTCCACAACCTCAAACATTCACACTCCAAACTCCACTATGGCCAAGACCAAAGAGCTGTCGAAGGACACCAGAAACATAATTGTAGACCTGCACCAGGCTGGGACATATCGCCCAGCGAATGAGGGGGCCTGCCACCTTTGAAAGGGCGGCGAGCCCCCTCACACGACACGCACCTGAGCAGCGGCGCTGCGCCGCCCCTGCCCACTCTTCTAAAGCAGCCGTGGTGCATAATAGCACAGCGGGCACTTCAGACAGTTTGCCTGCTGGCCGATCCGGGTCTGACGAGGAATGTCGCACAAGTGACATACCTCCGCAGACCCGCGCAGAAGAACATCAGTGACATCACTCGTCAGGCCACTGCTGTTGAGGAGAAGCGCTGCGCAGGTCAGGTAAGTGTGTCTATGTGTCTGTGTGTGTGTGTGTCTGTGTGAGTGTCTGTGTGTGTGTCTGTGTGTCTGTGTGTTGGGGGGGCTATGCTACCTAATATGGGGAAACTATGCTACCTAATGTGGGGAAAATATGCTACCTAATGTGGGGAAACTATGCTACCTAATTGGGGGGGGGACTGAATGAGCTGCAGCATATGGGGGCGGGGGCAGGCACACTCTTTGCACAGGGGCCCACTGCTGTTTGTGTCCGCCTCTGCTTCTGGTTAGGAAAAAAAAATTACTTGAAAACTTACATCCTCCCCCAGGTTCTATATGTCTTACAAACAGTCCCTATGGCAGTCCCAAACCCTTTCTTCACGTCCTTTCGCAGTTTACCTGTTTTTTTGTGGTCTGGAAGTAGGCCCCGACTGCCACATATGCTCCTGATATTAAAGCCCTTCCAGGGAGGTATGGGTCTTCCCAACCTTCCCAAATACTACCAGGCGATCCACCTTTTGAGATGGCTTCACCTGACTTGTCCTCCACCTAGGCTCCTGTTTAGGGATGTGGAGAGATCCCTCCTAGATGACAAGACCTATGGGGCACTCTGGTCCTTTCTTGCAGACTGCATACTACTGAAAACCTTCAACCTTCTAACTTGTGGGACCATTAAAGTATACAGAAGTACCTAATTTCCTTGGGCAGCAGCCACCGGATCTCAAGGATAGCCCTCCCCCTATACTTTAATTTGGTAAAGCAATTCCCAGACACATGGAGACAGTTCCGGGCCCTCACCCTAGAAGATCTTTATCTGGATAGGACAACTGACCCACAGACACTACTTCCCACCCTCTCACCCTCTCACTTTATATTTTCCTACCCAGCTACACTCGAAGCAGGTGGTTAGGAAACCGAGGTCCAGCCTACCCTCTGTCCTCCCTCTTTCTTGTCTCGATAAATACTACATGCTTCCTCTGCTCTCAGATGGTACCATCTCGTACCTATACAGGAAATCCTTGCAAACTCCACATCTCAATGCAGGCATGCTGTCCCACATCTGGTTCACATGCCTTAAAATCAAACCCTTTTGGGATGAGGTCGATCATTGAATCTATCACCAAAAATAAAATACCTCTTACTACACCACTCATACTACTCTGGCCTCCAAACCCTTCTTTTCGCCCCAGAAAGCGGACGGCTATGCTGACAGCTGCCAAACTTTTGATACCAGCTAATTGGCGATCCACAACCCCTCCTACAATTTCTTCATGGATAAACAATATGGATAGCATATGTAGGATGGAGGAGTTGGCAAGTTAGGAGCTGAGGAGACATGCCACTTTTCAAAAAATATGGACCCCTATGGAAATCATATCGCTTAGCTAACTTTGTTCCTAACACGTCAGCACCCCACCTCCCTGATAGAAGTTAATAGCACAGACCCTGTTTTGAGCTGGAAATATGTAGCTACAACAACAAGAATTTTGCCCCATGAGAAGGAGAGGGTAAATAAACTACTAAATAACAGTGTGCCCATAAGGCACCAATTCCCTCTTATTGCCTGCTCTTATAAAACTTAACTTTTAACCGGTTTGCTTATAATTTACCCAGGAAATTAATAATTAAAACCACAACTAGTTCCACCATCTTATACTACTATCCAACCCTATATTGTATTGCTGTTCTTGTTAAACTAGTTTAGGGAAGATGTACAGCACTAACCAGTGTTGACTGATAGCAATTCGTATTTATTTCACTATAAGGCAATTGCACCTGCAGGTAGCAGAGTGACGCTCCACATGTCCGTTTGGGGCTTTTATGCCCTCTGAGTCTGACGTCATAATCAGTTGCATAGTGTAGCTGTCAGACCAGCGGGAGATTACTTAATATTGCTGCCTGCACATTTCAGGGAACATGAAGCAGAGTGTTGGGATCTTAGGGTTCCCTTACACTGCCAGTTGCTGATTTTAACATTGTAAATGTCACATTGTCTCTAACAGTGTAAATTCAGTCAGTTCTTTAGGCATCATGTTACAGAGCGGGAAGAGGTGAGCAAATTGGAATAGTTTTGGAGCAAATGTTTTAGGATAACTTGTCATTTATTCATGAAAATTTCTGCTCTTTCTGGACTATGTAGTCATGTGGGCAGTCCTACTAAATAATTGGCATCTCTCTGTGTATAAGTGTGCATATAGAGAAAGTTGTCAGTCATTGAGTAGGACCGCCCACTTGACTACTAAGAATAAGGTAAGATTTATATGAGTAATTGATATATTGTTTTGCCTGAAAAGTTCCAGGATAACTTGTCAATCTGCTTGGCTTCGTTTGTATGGTCCCAACAAATTTTTGCATTTTCAATGTGACTTATTCCCTTTAATACAGAGAAACCAGTTCAGGGAACGTACTTTTTCCAGATTCTCTTAACCGGGAAAACAGGCTGAATCCAACCCTAACTTGTGTGTAGTGTATGAATCTTAGTGTTTTCTGTGTATAGAATATAGCACATTACAGTCAAAAATGAAAAGCTGTTCACTTTTGTGTGACCTTCTGTTATATCTGCACAGCGAACCGAAAAAATTACCTTGGAATTTTGTAAAAAGTAGAAACAGATGGAACAATAAAGGAGAATAATTGGAGAAAAAACATGTTTTCCATGGTGTTATGTGAAAACTTCCATGTGCTTTACGTCAGGAACTCAAGTGTCAGCTTGTGATTTCACACATTTTAAGTAAATTATCACTCTTGCACAAATGGATCAAAATAGAAATACATACATTAAGGTTTTATGTATGTAGTGACGTATTAAGTTAATCTAAGACCTCGCATGTATTGTACCATAGATACCATTACACCCTCTGTAGGTAAGCATGTAGAGATTTATTGGTATATTTCAGGTGCTTAGTTCTACAATAAGGATACATATATGGAAGAAGTATAAATCATGGCATTTACCCCAACAGCTCAGGAAATCTTCAAGGCTATATTTAGCCCATTGCAGGACAGGTAAATTCAGACATGCAGGAGGGTCTCAGGGGTGTCACAGTGTCATGACTGACAGGATGGACAGGGAGAGTGAGCCCTAAGCTGTCCCTAGAAACACGCTCCCTGCCTGCTTGCCCATCCGCTCTAAACGGTGGAACGACAACCACAGCACCGGTCACTACCTGCGCTAAAGTGCATGGGCGTAAAGGTACACAATAAATACTGTACATTGTCAGGGGGAGGCTAGAAACATAAGGAGAAAACAACCAAACAATCAGATAAACCAGACAGGATATAAACATACAAACAGGGCAGGATATAGCATACTAATATACAGTTCAGAAACAAGAATCAAGATAAATGGCACATATGAATAAATGAGCAAGACCTAATATGGAATGAGTAAATAGCAGAAACCAGGAGATGCAGGGGATGAACAGATTAACTGAATGTAAAACACTTAACAGGTCAGGAAACAGAACACTGTTCACACTGGAAACAGAGCACTTAACACAAACAGATAAAGTTCAGAGGACACAGATCAGTGAGAAAGCACAAACGACACTATAGACAAATGGTAATGCACAGAGGACACTCTAGATTAGAAATCTAGAAATCTTATAGACTATGATCAATACATGTACTAAAAACACAAAAGATCAGAAATCAAGAACTCTCTAAACTCCCCACTCCAAACATGGAGAGACATCAATACTAACTCCAAATAGGCTTCTAGCCAGCGGGCACACTCCACCGTGTGATCAGGATACTGGCCTAGAAGGAAACAAAAATAAAATACATGGAACACTGAACTCCAACAGTCTAAGAAAAAATACAGGTCAGAATACCAAACAGTAATAATACAAAACCAAACTCCATAACATGGAGGAATACGGGTCAGGACTCAAAACAGGAATACTACATACAGAGCACTGTACAAGCAAGACTCACAGTGTGAACACAGACTAAGATAACAAGGTTAAAGCTGAACTGACATACATAATCCTAAAAACCGACAGATGTTCTAAAAAACAAAGAATACTAAAATCTATCATAAACAGAACTATTAATCATGGTCAAAACTCAGACATTAAACATAGCAAAGTTAAAACAATAACCAGCACAGAGTTCAGGAGAGCTTGGGTTTAAATAGCCACACCCAAACTGTCATTGGCTAAGAGGTTTAACTATTCCCTAGCCAGAGAGAAAAGCAAAGAAACTGCCACACCACAACCCAGTGTCTGAACAGACACCAAAACAGAAAGATAGAAAAACACAAAAATGGACATTACAGTACCCCCCTTTA
Organism: Hyla sarda; assembly: GCF_029499605.1. Classification (NCBI taxonomy): domain Eukaryota; kingdom Metazoa; phylum Chordata; class Amphibia; order Anura; family Hylidae; genus Hyla; species Hyla sarda. Next base: position 237,904,846 of record NC_079194.1, read on the forward strand.
AAGAGGGGCCACCGGACCCTCTAAAAAAACACAAAAACAGACATTATACACAGTCTTAAAGTCAGTTTTCCTTTCAGTAGAGCAGAAGGTCATTGTGCACTGAGCTTGGCAATGTTCAGAAGCCCCATAGAGAATCAAGGGAGTGTTGGCCATGCATGCGTGCTGCAGCTCTGTTCCTTCAGGGGGGCATATGACTTCCATTCTTAGCATCAGTGGGCAGGGGCATTGCTAGAATCTAAAAAGATCTGGGGCAAGGACCCCATCTCAAAACTTTAAAAATGCTGACATAGATACATCCCCTTTTCTTAATGTATGAGCGGTATGCCCCGTTAGTTTACCATACAGTGGTAATGTCCTCACTTAGAATGTCCCAACTGTGCCCCCACTTACTAATAATGCCCCCTATTCCCCTATTTAGTAATCATTTCCCCACTGTGCCTGCATGCAGTAATAATCCCCCCCCACATCCCTCGTAACATAGCAATAATTCCCCCTGTTCCCCATGAACTAATTATGTCCTCCTGTAATAGTAATGCCACTCTGTACTCCCATTCGGTAATAACACTCATCTGCTGTAACAGTGCTCCTTTGTGTCCCCTGTAATTATAAATCCCCATCTAGTAATGCCCCTATTGTGCCACAATGTGCCCCCTTTGTAACAATGTAGTAACAATGCCCCTGTGTAATAATAATCCCCCCTTTGCCCCATGTACTAATCATGTCCGCCATGTCCTTATACATTATATGAATACATCGTTATTAATGCATAGTTGGTCATTGGGTCTGGTTCACACCACAGAATCTTATGCCGGAATTTCCGTCAAATATCACATGGGCAGCGCTAGTACTATGCGGACTGCATTGCTGTACCCACACATGACAATGCATTTTTGAGCGGATCCATAAAAAGAATTTTTATGTACACATATTCTTTTGGTAGATCTGCTCAGAGTCCCAGTGATCAGATCTCTTCAATCAGCTAGCTTTTTCCCTATCCTTTGCATAGTGGATAACTTTTGATGATGAGAATACCCCTTTAAGGTCTTTTATCAAGTTTCCCTGTTATCTTTGCCTTTGAGAAGAAAAGGACAACAAGGAAGAGTAACACAGGTTAGACCGTCCACAGTGGACTGCATGCTATGGTTAGCAACAATGTCAACATGGTACCAGTGGTGGAAGGAGAAAATGCTACCACTACAAATCAAATTGGGCTTTATGAAGCTGTTATATGAGGGGTTAATGGTAACCCTACAGTTCGTGATGCCAGGCTGAGGGCTAGTATGCTGAGGTAATTCTCCGTCCTATCACCGCCCTTCCCAGTAACAATAGGTGCATGTAAAAAATGACTGAAGGTCCACAAGGTACTTGAACTTGAACTTGGATAACTTTACTGAACGGCTTGCGGTACATCCAATGCACAATAACAGTCTCAAGAATACAGTCTCTATATAGTGCAATGACTGACGGTTACTGCGGACCTTGACTTTAGATAAGGTCCGGTGATCTTGCAGAGTGCTTAGGGATTGATACACTCTTAATTTAGAATCGTTCAGCCGTTGCCACAAAGCTCGGGCCTAACTCACTGCGGGAGATAGCTGTATAGGTCCTTCCTCATCAGGAGCGCAGGAGCAAAGAGAGAGAACAATGGCTGCCGCTTCCTTATATGGGCATGGCCGTTTTCACTGGTCCAATTAACTGTCACTCGCCGTTACAACGAGTGATGGGAGATCTACATCATAAGGGCCTTAAAAGGTCCTGAAGCACAAAACCATAGAGTTCACCTGATCACGTGACCCGCAGGTCCTGCTACGCTATGGACAGGTAATTAACTATTTATTTACATTTATACAATCCTATAGGTATAAATCCCAAATGGTTACTGGATAATTACTATCTGGATGAGAGGTGACTAGGGGTGAACTAAACAATAAGGACCCCGATGTCCTAGGGACTCTGGCTAAGGGTACCTATATACACAGGTACCGGATAGGATACGGTACCGGGACCCCACAAAGCTCTCACATCTATTGCAACCTCTATGTACCCTCAAGACTTTTTCTGTAAGCTGTCTGTGGTAAAATTCTAAGTACCACAGATTAAATGGGTACTCTGCCCCTAGACATCTTATTGTGGGGGTTACGTCGCTGGGGACCCCGGATCCGGCACCCCAGACATCCGGTGAACTTTGCTCTGTGCCGAATGATTGACGATGCAGGAAGGAGAATTGTGATATTATGGTTATGCCCCGCTCGTGATGTCACGCCCATGCCCCCTCAATGCAAGTCTATGGAAGGGGGTGTGATGGCCGTTGTGATGAGCGGGGTGCGGCCAGACGTCACGAGCCTTCGGCGCTGCACCCGACACTCTAAACGAAAGCCGGGTGCAGGAGGGAGATCAGCTTCTGGGGACCCCCATGATCAGAAATCGTATCCCCTATCCTTTGTATAGGGGATAAGATGTCTATGAGCAGAGTACCCCTTTAAGGCTATATTCACACAGCAGCGATTCCGCATAGATTCGTGAATTTTGGAGCCGCAATAATTTGGCTGGAATTTCACGTCTTTTATTCATTTGCAAAATCTATGCTGAATTTTTACGGAATTTGTGCGGAATTCATGTGAAATTTCCACATGAATCCACAGTGCCTATAAAAAGAGGGCCTGTATTCAATGCAAAAATTTAATGTTACACAAAATTTGCACAAAATCCGCATTTAGCGCAACAAAAAAACAAAAAAAAACATTGACTTCAATGGGCTTCCGCATCAGAATTCTGCAAAAATATAAGACATGACTTACCGTATATACTCGAGTATAAGCCGACCCGAGTATAAGCCGAGACCCCTAATTTCAACCCAAAATCCCAGGAAAAGTTATTGACTCGAGTAGAAGCCTAGGGTGGGAAATACCTCATCCCCCCCTGTCATCATCCAGACCCGTCATTAACATCCTCATCATCATCCCCTTGTCATCATCCCACACATCCCCCCTTCATCATCCCCTTATCATCCCACACATCCCCCCTTCATCATCCCCTTGTCATCATCCCACACATCCCCCCTTCATCATCCCCTTGTCATCATCCCACACATCCCCCCTTCATCATCCCCTTATCATCCCACACATCCCCCCTTCATCATCCCCTTATCATCCCACACATCCCCCCTTCATCATCCCCTTGTCATCATCCAACACATCCCCCCTTCATCATCCCCTTATCATCCCACACATCCCCCCTTCATCATCCCCTTGTAATCATCCCACACCCCCCCCCTTCATCATCCCCACCCCCCTTCATCATCCCCACACCCCCCTTCATCATCCTCTTCTCATCATTCGCCCTCAGTGGTCTTCAACCTGCGGACCTCCAGAGGTTTCAAAACTACAACTCCCAGCAAGCCCGGGCAGCCATCGGCTGTCCGGGCTTGCTGGGAGTTGTAGTTTTGAAACCTCCGGAGGTCCGCAGGTTGAAGACCACTGCGGCCTTCAACATCATCCAGCCCCCTCTCACCCCCTTTAGTTCTGAGTACTCACCTCCGCTCGGCGCTGGTCCGGTCCTGCAGGGCTGTCCGGTGAGGAGGTGGTCCGGTGAGGAGGTGGTCCGGGCTGCTATCTTCACCGGGGGCGCCTCTTCTCCGCGCTTCCGGCCCGGAATAGAGGCGTTGCCTTGACAATGACGCAGAAGTACGTTGGCAATGAACGCACCTCTGCGTCGTTGTCACGGCAACGTGACTATTCTGAGGCCGGGCCCGAAGCGCTTAGAAGAGGCCTCCCCGGTGAAGATAGCAGCCCGGAACCACTATCCCACCGGACCACCTCCTCACCGAACAGTCCTGCAGGACCGGACCAGCGCCGAGCGGAGGTGAGTACTCAGAACTAAAGGGGGTGAGAGGGGGCTGGATGATGTTGAAGGCCGCAGTGGTCTTCAACCTGCGGACCTCCGGAGGTTTCAAAACTACAACTCCCAGCAAGCCCGGACAGCCGATGGCTGCCCGGGCTTGCTGGGAGTTGTAGTTTTGAAACCTCTGGAGGTCCGCAGGTTGAAGACCACTGCGGGTGGGGGAGTTCACTCGAGTATAAGCCGAGGGGGGTGTTTTCAGCACGAAAAATCGTGCTGAAAAACTCGGCTTATACTCGAGTATATACGGTATATTTTTGCGGAATGTAGAATTGGGAATTTTAGTTGCGGAACATCTGCAGCAAAAATTATGCTGTGTGAATGGAATTACAGAATGTCATTGAAGTAAATTGTCTTTAAAAGCATGTAGAATTTCCATGCGGATTTCAATACAGAGATCCATGTGGACATTCTGCCATGTGAACATAGCCTAAGCAGATCCTGGTAGCCAAAGAATTCCCTAAAAAGTGTGCTCAAAAAATGGCTTTCAACAGCTTTGTTGCCATGGTTTTGGTCTCCCTAACATTTCAAGTTGACTGCTTAAAAGGGGTACTCCACTGCCTCAGCGCCCAGAACAATTTGTTCCAAACACTGGGTGCGGGCTGTCGTGCTCGTGACATATGGCCATGCCCCTCATGACATCACGCTACACCCCCTCAATGCAAGTCTATGGGAGTCTAAGGCAGCCGCAACGCCCCCTCCCATACCCTTACATTGAGGGGGCGTGGTGTGATGTCACAAAGGGTGTGGCTGTGACATCACGAGCCCACACACAGCATTTGGAACAAAATATTCTGGATTACCCCTTTAAGTAGTAGGTTTTGCTATCCCCCCAGAAACATGTTTTATACCAATGATGCCAGCTAGCCACATGACAGCAGAACTGGATTTTACCTGTAGCAGTTGCCTTTCCCAGGTCCAAACAGTATCTTTTAGTACTCAGATACTTCCAGGGCTTACAGTAAGAACTCAATTGTGTAACAACCAGCCATTTGATATAAAAAAAACTATATTAAAGTGAAGTTATAGGGAAAATGTGTGCAACCTCATGGTGCCTCTTTGCATCACTACCCCCTAGATGTAGCGATCTGCAGTTTTTTAAAATCACAGATATAAATCCCTATGTCTCCATCAAGGGCACATGAAGTTACAGTGTGGTCACACACCAGCCATGGAGCTGTAAAACGGTAGGGTGCACGAGATCTTAATCTGAAAGGCCTATACAGTTCAGCTGAGGTTTCAAATTTTCCTTTACTTCCCCCTGTTCAGCAGATTCAGCCGTAGCACTATTGTCATAGGATTAGACATACAAACATTTAGTAACATGGAGAGCCCTTGGCTGTGCCAACTTGATGTTTTACTATCACATAAGTAAAGTTCCTTAGAGCTAGTTAAATGTTCTGTAACACCATCTGCACCAGGAAATGTGCTAAATATTTATTATGCTAACACATACGTGCTCTGAAATATCACCATGTCCAAAAACAGAGCAACCACCCATTGATATGTCTCAGGTCAAGTTTCTTCTCCTGGCAAAGTCTGACCAGTGCATTTAATCATTTTATTTCCCTACATGAAGGTAAAGGAATCAAAGTGCGCGGTCATATATGGTCTTAGCCAATCATACACCGATATATTCATATTGGACACAGTCCTAATAGAAAAAGAAACCCAGCACTGAAGTCTAACCGTCCACGGCACTCAGGTATAAATGCTGTTCGGACCCTCTCGGTGCTCACATATAATGAATCGGTAACAAGTCCATGCAAAAGATGAAAAAGATGGAGCACTCACCAGGTCTTGCGGGGTGAATCAAGCTTCTTTATTCATGTGAATATGCTTGACAACATGAGTACACGTTAAGGAGAGCAGGTAGGCAGGCGGGGAGAGAGATAGGGCGACGGTCCGTATTCGCGCTCGTAGCCCTTCGTCAGGACTTATGTTCATATTGGACACATGAGCCTTCACTTCCATCACAGTGATTTTTGGAGGGCCATACCTAAAGTTAGTTATGTGAGGGCTTTGTTTTTTTGCAGGGCGTGTGCATTTCTTATGGTATCATTTAACGTATCAAATAAATATGTTGGTAAAGTATTATTTTTGAGTTTAGTTTTTACACAGTTCGCCAAGTTGTATAAAGTATAAATGACATGTTAACATTATTGCGAGGATCAGTATGATTATACCAATATCAAGTGTATGTTGGGGAGATTTATTCTCTTACATTGAGCCCATAACAAGCAATCAGTGTAGCTTTCACGTCTCATATTTCTCTGTTAAAATTAAAGTTTAGCTGTGATTGGTTGCTGTGGACAACAAAGAAAATATTTTATGTTGTTATAGTATACTTCTTTAAAAAAAAAAAAATCAAAGCAATTTTTGTTTTGATTTGCTTTGTGTTCTGAAAACCCAGAATGTTTTTAATTTTTCCATTGGTGGACCTGTCTGATGGTATGTTTTCTGTGCAGGGAATTGTAATTTTATTGGCTACATAAATATATCCTTAGGTAGGGAGGTAGATCGATCCCCCCGTAGGTAAATATGTTGGTAGCCAGAAACCAGGAACATAAGTAGCCAGGAAGGTAGGTAGGTAGCCAGGTAGGAAGTTGGTAGTCAGCCCCCTTCTCAATGCCCCCCCCCCCCCCTCGCATGTCAGGATGAAAAAAAACAACTCATGCTTACCTTTGTCCAATGCATTGTTCATTAGAATGGCCGGACCATATCTTTCATCATCCACAGTGCAGGCGATGATAAGTGACGTCATAGTGCCTGCAATGCATGGGGGCAGAGGTCACAGTCTCCTGTCAGTGTATGCCACAGGCCCTGCGGCTTACACCAACAGGCAGCAGCCGATAACTGAATGTGCATACAGCTGAAAGCAGCATTCCTTCCCCTGGGTAAGTGTCCTGGATCCCCATTAGTGAGCAAGCACGTGTGCCACTGGTGTAGACATAACCTTATGGTGTATTTACATATTCAAGTTTTTAATTACAATTATTGGATACAAAGCCAGGAACAGATCATAAATGGAGGACTCAATATTTTAGGAGCATTCACATAACACATAGCATAACACATGAGTAGAGATATGTGTGGATTCCCAGAATGTGACCTGTACTAGAGAAATGAAGTTGCATTAAAGGGGTACTCCGCCCCTAGTCATCTTATCCCCTAAGCAAAGGATAGGGGATAAGATGCCTGATTGCGGGGGTCCTGCTGCTAGGGACCCCTGCGATCTTCCTACTGCACCCAGAGATCGTTTGCGCGTCGCGTGCAGCGCCGAAGGCTTGTGACGCCATGGCCACGCCCCGCTCATGACGTCACGGCTGCGGCCCCCTCAATGCAAGTCTATGGGAGGGGCGTGTCCGTGACATCACTAGCCTCTTCCCCGCATTGCCAGTCATCCAGCACAGAGCGTAGTTCGCCCTGTACACTGGATGTCTGGGGTGCCGCTTCCTTTGGATAGGGGATGAGATGTCTAGGGGCGGAGTACTCCTTTAAGGTTTAGTTTTTTTTATTTAGGTTTTTAAAATAATTTAGTACATTTTGTGTAATACGGTTTGCAATTTACCATACAGTAAAAGCCCCGAACTTAAGAAAAGTTTCTAGCAAGTTTGTTCTTTACTTTGTGTAATGTGACAGGGAAGAATATTAATAAAGACATATGTTCCTCACTGTTTGGGAAACCCTGCTAAGAGATGTCATTTAATGCAGCAGGAAACAAAATTGTTTCTTGTTTTAAGACCTATAAATAAACTCAGCCACTCTGGGGTATGGGAACATGATCAGGCGCCGAGCTGCAAGCAATACACTTCTCTAAATCACTTTGGTCTCAAATCCAGAAGTCAACATTTAGAAGTTGAGGGGGTTTTCAGGTGGGCTTTGCAGATCCTCAGTGTAATGTGATAAATAATTTGGACATAAATTCCAAGGGCCAAAAATAAACATTCCTCATCTGGTCTGATAGATTGTTTACAACTTAGAAATGCCTCTGCCGGCTACCGAATCCGAGTGGAAGTAAGTCATGTCTTTAAAATACCAGGTGCATGGCAGGAACCCAATGGTAATTATACAACAGCTTGTTTTAAGAGTGTGGCCCCTGAATGGAATGGGAAATCCATTAGAGGGTTTGCTTGTAGCTAAATTTAGTCTTTTCCTGTCATATTTCATTGTGGCTCACTGTTAAATTGTAATCTAGGAAGCAAGTTTGTCTATTGTCACTGGTATATGTCTCTCTTCAAATTGAAAGCACTATTTACATTTCCTTATTTAAAGTGTTACTGTCATGAAAAAAATACTTTTGAAATGTCATGGAGACATATAAAAAGCTTTGATCAGTCCAGGTCTGGGTGCCCGCTGATCAGTAAAACAGGCGGAGAGAAGCTGTCAGCTGAACACATCTCTCACTGTCTCTCCTTGCTGGAGTAGATGAGCTCACTTTCTAGAGAATCCATCTCCTGCAGTGATGAAAGAGAAGGAGAGAGAAGTGCTCAGCTGGGTGCTTCTCCACACTTGTTCTAGCAATCTGGTTAAAACTTTTCCCTTTTCTCTGACATGTCACTTTTTTTTTTAACTGTAACATTTAAAAAAATTATTTTATGGACAGATGTAATTACAAGAGGGAACAATAAGAGTTGAGTGAACTTTCAAAAAGTTTGGTTTGCCGGAGTCACCGAACTTTTCAGAAGTCATAAGTTCGGTTGGGCTTGGTTTGACTCAAACACAAATAAAGCCCCTAAACACATTTATAACACTGCTTACCAGCTCTAAGACCCTGCCTAACACTATTAGGAGTGTATTCAAATAGTTTCTAAGTGTTTTTAACCCCTTAAGGACCCAGGGTTTTTCCGTTTTTGCATTTTCATTTTTTCCTCCTTACTTTAAAAAAAATCATACCTCTTTCAATTTTGCACCTAAAAATCCATATGATGGCTTATTTTTTGCGCCACCAATTCTACTTTGTAATGACATCAGTAATTGTACCCAAAAATCTACGGTGAAATGGAAAAAAATAATAACTGTGAGACAAAATTGAAAAATAAACGCCATTTTGTAACTTTTGGGGGCTTCCGTTTCTACACAGTACATTTTTCGGTAAAAATGACACCTTCTCTTTATTCTGTAGGTCCATAAGGTTAAAATAATACCCTACTTATATAGTTTTGATTTTGTTGTACTTCTGGAAAAAATCATAACTACATGCAGGAAAATGTATACGTTTAAAATTGTCATATTCTGACCCCTATAACTTTTTTATTTTTCTGCATATGGGGCGGTATGAGGGCTCATTTTTTGCACCATGATCTGAAGTTTATAGCGGTACCATTTTTGCATTGATAGGACTTATTGATCGCTTCTTATTTATTTTTTCATGATATAAAAAGTGACCAAAAATGCACTATTTTGGAGTTTGTAATTTTTTTGCGCGTACGCCATTGACCGTGCGGTTTAATTAATGATATATTTTTATAATTCGGACATTTTTCGCACGCGGCGATAATACATATGTTTATTTTTATTTTTATTTACACTGTTTTTTTATGGGAAAAGGAGGGAGATTCAAACTTTTAATAGGGGAGGTGTTAAATGATCTTTATTCACTTAATTTTTTCACTTTTTTTTGCAGTATGATAGCTCCCATAGGGACCAATAACACTGCACACACTGATCTTTTACATTGATCAGTGATTTCTCATAAGAAACCACTGATCGATGATTCTGCCGCTTGACTGCTCATGCCTGGATCTCAGGCACTGAGCAGTCATTCGGCGATCGGACAGCGAGGAGGCAGGTGGGGATCCTCGAGCTGTCTTGTAAGCTGTTTGGGATGCTGCGATTTTGCCACGGCTATACCGAACAGCTCCCTGAGCTAACTGGCATGGTTTCACTTTCACTTTAGACGCAGCGTTCAACTTTCAACACCGCGTCTAAAGGGTTAATAGCGCACGGCACCGCGATCAATGCCGCGCGCTATTAGCCACGGGTCCCGGCCATTATGGCGGCATGCGGTAACCCATTGTAATTATTACAGCTCTCCCATTTTTTGGGCTTATTCACAGCAAAATAAAGCTGCATGAAGTTTCCATGGTTGTCGATAGAGGACTGCCTTTTCTGTGAGTAGTGTAGCAACAGGTTCTTAGTCTAGCAAGTGTTCCAATAATTATCCCTTTTTTGGGAGTTGTTACAGAATTGGTGTTCTAAAATAGTGAAGATTTAAGAAGAAATAGCTCTTGGATGAAAAGCTGAAAAAATTATCCCTTTTCTGGGGATGATGGGTTGTGCATTTGTATGCCTGACTGGAAGTAGGGTGATGGTGGATTGGTGTTACTAGTAATAGCCAGCTTATAGTATGTGGTGGCTGAGTGATGTTTAGAGATGAGCGACGAATGCGAATATAGCAGCGATTCTATTGCGCAAATCGCTTCATTAAACTCCATTTACTGGGGTGCAGGCTCCAGGGCACCTAAAATGGTGAATCCACATGTCAGTACATGGGGCAAGGAAAACTGGGAAGGTGGGAAGGCAAGACATGAGAAGAAGTAGGCGGGATGACCCTGAATCAACAGCCAGTCACCTCTGTGATGTCACAGCCCTATATAATCAGCAGACATAATTCCAGCTCCTCACTTCATTACAATACACTGCAGAAGGATCATAGGATGCAGAGCCTGTGTGAGTGTTACAGCAGAGAAAAGTGCAGTCCAGAGCATTTAACATCCTCCTAGTCACATCAGCTTTCTCTTGGACGGAGAGCATTGTTTTTTTTAACTCAAAAGGATTTTTACTGCAGCTGCAGGCATTAACTTTCTTCAGCATAGTATTACAGAGAGGGGCACATAGCTGTGTGTTGCCTCATACATTTCAACAAGCTGTCTCAACTTCATAAACCTTAGCAGAGGAGGCAGGAATAATTTTTCCACTCAATTCAGTGTCTTTGTTCCACAAAAAATCATCTTCTGGTTATACTAGTCTGTAGACGATATAATACCCAGCAGTCCATTCCTAATAGTCTTTGACAGAGTGCAATTTTGTGTTTAGTACACAGCTTTTTTTGGCTGCAGCACTGTTGTGTACTGCTGGTGATTTTTCTGCCCTCATAAGTGCATAATGTATACGTACATCTAAGTAGTGTACTATTTTGTACCTGTTAATCTGTCAAAGGCCTACATATTGTGAAAGGACAGAAAAAAGTAATCACCGGCTGGTGTTTTCCAAAAATACAGAGTTTTTAGGGGTACTGTAGCGCATTTTACTGCCCTCATAAGTGCATACCGCATACATACATCTAAGTAGTGTACTATTTTGTACCTGTTAATCTGTCAAGGGCCTGCATACTGTGAAAGTCCAGGCCAAAATAATCACCGGCTGGTGTTTTACAGAAATAAGTTTTTTTAAGCGTACTGTACCGCATTTTTCTGCCCTCATAAGCGCATACCGCATGCATACATACATCTAAGTAATGTACTATTTTGTACCTGTTTATCTGTCAAGGGCCTACATACTGTGAAAGGACAGACAAAAGTAATCCCCGGCTGGTGTTTTACAAAAATACAGAGTTTTTAGGCGTACTGTAGCGCATTTTTCTGCCCTCATAAGTGCATACTGTATACGTACATCTAAGTAGTGTACTATTTTCTACCTGTTAATCTGTCAAGGGCCTACATACTGTGAAAGGACAGAAAAAGTAATCACCAGCTGGTGTTTTACAAAATACAGATTTTTTAGGGGTACTGTAGCGCATTTTTCTGCCCTCATAAGTGCATACCGCATACGTACAGTACAGACCAAAAGTTTGGACACAGCTTCTCATGCAGAGTTTTCTTTATTTTCATGGCTGTGAAACTTGTAGATTCACACTGAAGGCATCAAAACTATGAATTAACACATGTGGAATTATATACATAACAAAACAGTGTGAAAATATGTCATATTCTAGGTTCTAGCCACCTTTTGTTTTGATTACTGCTTTGCACACTCTTGGCATTCTCTTAATGAGCTTCAAGAGGTAGTCACCTGAAATGGTCTTCCAACAGTCTTGAAGGAGTTCCCAGAGATGCTTAGCACTTGTGGGCCCTTTTTGCCTTCATTCTGCGGTCCAGCTCACCCCCAAATGATCTCGATTGGGTTCAGATCCGGTGACTGTGGAGGCCAGGTCATCTGGTGCAGCACCCCATCTCTCTCCTTCTTGGTCAAATAGCCCTTACACAGCCTGGAGGTGTGTTTTTTGTCATTGTCCTGTTGAAAAATAAATGATGGTCCAACTAAACGCAAACCGGATGGAATAGCATGCCGCTGCAAGATGCTGTGGAAGCCATGCTGGTTCAGTATGCCTTTAATTTTGAATAAATCCCCAACAGTGTCACCAGTAAAGCACCCACCCCCACACCATTACACCTCCTCCTCCACACCAGCACACCTGTGAAGTGAAAACCATTTCAGGTGACTACCTCTTGAATCTCAAGAAGAGAATGCCAAGAGTGTGCAAAGCAGTAATCAAGGCAAAAGGTGGCTACTTTGAAGAACCTAGAATATGACATATTTTCAGTTGTTTCACACTTTTTTGTTATGTATATAATTCCACATGTGTTAATTCAAAGTTTTAATGCCTTCAATGTGAATCTACAATTTTCATAGTCATGAAAATAAAGAAAACTCTGAATGAGAAGGTGTGTCCAAACTTTTGGTCAGTACTGTACATCTAAGTAGTGTACTATTTTGTACCTGTTAACCTGTCAAGGGCCTACATACTGTGAAAGTACAGGCCAAAGTAATCACCGGCTGGTATTTTACAGAATGTACCGCATTTTTCTGCCCTCATAAGTGCATACCGCATACACACATCTAAGTAGTGTACTATTCTGTACCTGATAATCTGTCAAGGGCCTACATACTGTGAAAGTCCAGGCAAAAGTACTCACCGGCTGCTGTTCTAAACAAATACTATTTTAAGCATAGTGAAGCGTATTGTACTCCCCTCATATATGGACTAAGTATGTCAGGCAGAGAAGTGCCAGGATGTGCACAGAGGAGTGGCTGAGGCCTAAATCATTCAGGCAGAGGTCGCAGCAGACTAGGGGCGAGTGGCAGCAGGAGTCGCAGCGAGAGGCCTGAGCTCCCGTTATAAGCTAGCGGTCGCTTCTCGACCAGCAACCCATCTGCCGCCATCGATTGGTTAACACGCTCATCCACTTCATCACCAGTGACATCTGACATCCCCAGTCAACAGTCGGTGGGTTCCTCAGACACAACCCTCAGTTGGCATGGCCCGGGAGCAGTCTCTGTCCTCCCATTGCCTCTGTCCTATGCTGTTCCCTCCCCTAAAGAAGTATCTTATGCTGTGGATTCAGCTCCACTATTCAGTGAGGACGATCTAATAGAGGACCGTCAGCAGCTACTGCCCAGTCAAGAAGTGGAGGAGACATCTGCGCTTCCCCGCTAGGCGGGCAAGTAGTGATGAGGAGAGTGACGTGGGAGCTGGTTTTGCCAGTGTTCAGGGTCCTGAAGCAGACACTGTTGAGGAGCCTGAGGAGGACATCAGTGACGTGCAGGCACTTGTTGATAATGATGAAGCCGATCGCATTGGGACTTCATGATCATCAGGAGAAGAGAGATGCAGGTTGCCCATGAGGCAGCAGCTGAGCCAGCAAGGTGGTAGCATGGTTGGCAGTCAGTATGGTGGCAGAAGTGGAAAGTCTGGAGCCAAACGTGCCCGGGGGAGACCACCTGCTTCGCGGCAGCCTACCATCCAGGGAGGTAGTGCAACAGGGGTTCCTGGAGACAGCGGCAATAGCAGTCAATTAGTGCAGACTGTTGGTGGGAAAATCAGCTACTCGGCGGTGTGGCAGTTTTTCATCAAGCATCCGGAAGAGGTTCACATAGCCACATGCAAGATATGTCGGCAGAAGGTGAAGCTTGTCCAGGGTCCCGATGTTGGCACCATGGCCCTGCGTCAACATATGCTTCGCCACCATAAAGCTGCCTGGGAGAACCGTGGCTCCGATGTAGTGGTCCAGCCTGCTGCATCACTAGCCAGCCAAGGCTCCACCACCTCAGCTGAAGGGAGCTGTGTGTCATACCCTCCTCCTGTCACTCCAGATGCTCCTGCTCCTCCTACTTTTAGTCAGCCATTCCGCCAACAATCCATAGGCAAAGCCATGTCGAAGAGACAACAGTATGCGCCCACTCATCCAACGGCGCAGAAGCTGAATGTGCTCCTGTCTAAATTGCTATTGCTGCAGTCCCTCCCTTTTCAAGTGGTGGACTCTGCACCATTGACTTGTGCCGAGAACTGATGGCTTGTGCCGAGCCGAGGTGGAGAGTGCCAAGCCGTCATTTCTTTGCAAATAAGGCAGTACCAGCCCTGTACAATTTTGTGGAAGAGAAGGTGGTCCAGTCCTTGAGCCTGATGGTGTGTACCAAAGTGCACGGCAGTGCCGACGTATGGAGCTCTAACTACGGTCAGGGACAATACATGTTCTTTACGGCTCACTGTGTGAATGTGGTTCCTTCACAGCCACAACACCAACTTGGACAATTCACGGGGCTTCCTCCTCCACGCTCTCAGGCCATTGGTCCTGTGACAATGTGTGACTCTGCCTCCTCATTCTCCACTATGTCTTCAGCCTCCACTACCCAGACAAGTCTCAATGGCCCTTTAGCATACCATGTGTGCAGGGCACGGCGGTGTCATGCAGTTTTTCACATGGTTTGCCATGGCAAAAAGAGTCACACAGGGTAGGAATTGCTAAAAGTTATTCATGGAGAAATACAAGCACGGCTTACTCCACGAAAACTGGAAATGGGAACCATGGTGACTGACAACAGGAAGAACATCTTTCATGCACTGCGACGGAGAAGGCTGAGCCATGTGCCCTGCATGGAACACGTGATCAATCTGGTTGTGAAGCAGTTCCTGAAGTCTTCCCCCATTTGCAAGACATCCTAACAATGGGAAACTTTGCATGCACTTCAGCCACTCGTACACTGCAAAGCACACCCTCCTTGAGCTGCAGCATCAGAACGGTATCCCCCAACATAGTCTGATTTGTGACATTGCCACACATTGGAATTCCACCCTCCATATGTTGGACCGACTCGACTGTATGAATAGAGAAAAGCCATGACTGATTTCTTCGTGATCCAAGTGGATAGGGATACTCCACTGTGTAACTTCAATGTGAACCAGTGGCAGTTCATACGTGACACCTGCCGTTTGCTCAGGCCCTTTGAGGAAGCCACATTATTAGCAAGTGAGGATTACGGGATGAACGACGTCATTCCACTGCTTCACTTCTTACAACATGTGTTGGAAATGATGGTTGGTCAAGGCACTGGAGATGTGGTGCCTACATCTCACAGCCACATGAGCCCTGTGAGGGCTGAACTGGAGGAGGAGGGGCACAGTTGAGCACAGTTTAGGTTTCGCCAATTGGGCGTTTTCTCTAGTAATCTGACAGGAGAGGCGGAGCAGGAGCAGCCAGAGGAGATAGAGGGTTATGAGGAAGGCGAGACAGAGCACCCAGACACACCGTGGCAGTGAAGATGGAGGCCGGGAGTCCCTCCGAGTCACTTGCACAAATGGCACGATGCATGCTCACTTGCTTGCATAGTGACAGCTGAATTGTCACCATTCGGCAGCGGGATGACCTCTGGATCTCCACCTTATTGGACCCTCGCTACCGCCACAAAATATGGGCCTTTTTTACACCCACTGAGAGGGAGGACAAAATGATCTACTACAGAGGCATCCTATGTAGTCATTTGGTCGATGCCTATCGGCACCATTGTCCATCCTCTCGCAGGTCTGGATCGGGGGCCCCCCTGTACTCACTTTCCACTGCCCTGGCTGCTGGGGAGTGGTGAAGCAACTCATCATCAGCTGGTAGACCTGCAGCAGGGCCTGAAACAGCAGGTGGTGGCATACCTTGACATGCCCATGCCAACACACCTTGAAGATCCGCTGGACTTCTGGGCAGCCAAACTTGATTTATGGCCGCAACTAGCAGAGTTTGCCCTGGAAAAGCTGTCCTGCCCAGCCAGTAGTGTGCCATCAGAGCGGGTGTTTAGTGAGGCTGGGGCCATAGTCACTCTAAGGAGAACTCGTCTGTTCACTAAAAATGTGGAGAGACTGACCTTTGTGAAGATGAATCAGGCATGCATCAGCCAGGATTTCCAACCACTAATGCCTGATGCATGAGAGAAGATTGACCATGGTGCCACACCAACACTTCACAAATATGGATAGTGCCAAACAGATTTAAGGCACATTCCTCTGCATCAGACCGTTTTTCCCCCACCTTCGTCACCGAGTACTGGTATTGCCACCCACCACACCACTCTGTCACCGGGTCACTTTCAGGACTCCTGATGCTGCTGCTGCCACCTCCAGGCTGTCTCATTCAGCCACTATATGGTCTCTTCTCATGCTTCAGCCACCTCCACGCTGTGCCATTCATCCAATATATGGTTTACTGATGCTTCAGCCAGCTCCAGTCTGTGTCATTCAGCAACTACATGGTTTAGTGATGCTGCGGGGCCTAGGACATTACCTATATATGTTTCTGGTAGCACTAGGTACCATACATCTTCAATGGAAATCTCAAAATTCATCTTTTATTCTTAGAGATTGTGAGGCACTATTGTCTTCTCATCTGCACCCAACTCCAGGCTGTGCCATTCAAACACTATATGGTCTTCCCATGCTGCCACAAACTCCAGGCAGTCATTCAGCCACTATATGGTCTCCTCATACTGATGCCACCTCCAGGCTGTCTCATTCAGCCACTATATGGTCTCTTCTCATGCTTTAGCCAACTCCAGGCTGTGCCATTCAGCCACTATATGGTCTCCTCCAACTGATGCTACCTCCAGGCTCTGTCATTGTGCTGCCATTGTGACATGTTACTCCTTGTTAGATTTGGTCCTTTGTACCCCCATGCCAGGGCCCGGGACACTAAAACCTGGGAGTTAAAAGTTCAATAAAAAAAATCCTCAATTTCAATCTAAAGATCTTACATTTCTATTTAAAATTCTTAAATTTCAATGGTCTTCTCATGCTTCTGCCAACTCCAGGCTCTGCCATTTAGACACTATATGGTCTCCTCATGCATCAGCCACCTCCAGGCTGTGCCATTCAGCCACTATATGGTCTCTTCATGCTGCCACAAAATCCAGGCTGTGTCCTTTAGCCACTACATGGTCTCCTCCTACTGATGCCACCTCCAGTCTCTGTCATTGTGCTGCTATGTGACTCCTTGTTAAATTTGGTCCTTTGTACCTACATGCTGGGGCCCGGGACACTAAAACTTGGTAGTTGAAAGTTCAATTTAAAAATCCTTAATTTAAATTTTAAAATATTACATTTTAATTTAAAAATCATAAATTTCAATGGTCTCCTCATGCTTCTGCCAACTCCAGGCTGTGCCATTCAGACACTATATGGTCTCCTCATGCTTCAGCCAACTCCAGGCTGTGTCATTCAGCCAATATATGGTTTACTGATGCTGCTGGGCCTGGGTCTAGGAATAAAAATGTTGTTATGGTAACACTAGCTACTCTAAATCTTCAATTTCAATTTCAAAATTTGTCTTTTATTCTTAGGGATTGTGAAGCCCTGGTGTCTACTCATGCTGCTGCCAACTCCAGGCTGTGCCATTCAGACACTATATGGTCTCCTCATGCTTCAGCCAACTCCAGGCTGTGTCATTCAGACAATATATGGTTTACTGATGCTGCTGGGCCTGGGTCTGGGAATAATATTTTTTTTTATGGTAGCACTAGCTACAAAAAATCTTCAGTTTCAATTTCAGAATTCATCTTTTAAACTTAGGGATTGTGAAGCCCTAGTGTCTACTCATGCTGCTGCCAACTCCAGGCTGTGCCATTTAGGCACTATATGGTCTCCTCATGCTTCAGCCAACTCCAGGCTGTGTCGTTCAGCCAATATATGGTTTATTGATGCTGCTGGATCTGGGCCTAAAAAATGTTTATGGTAGCACTAGATACCCTAAATCTTCAATTTAAATTTCAAAATTTGTCTTTTATTCTTAGTGCTTTTGAAGCCCTAGTGTCTACTCATGCTGCTGCCAACTCCAGGCTGTGCCATTCAGACACTATATGGTCTCCACATGCTTCAGCCACCTCCACGCGGTGTCATTCAGCAAATATATGGTTTAATGATGCTGCTGGGCCTGAACCTACAAAAAATTTATGGTAGCACTAGCTACCATAAATCTTCAATTTAAAAATTCATCTTAAAATTTTAGGGATTGTGAAGCCCTAGTGTCTACTCATGCTGCTGCATGCTCCAGGCTGTGTCATTCAGCCACTATATGGTCTCCTCATGCTGCCAACACCTCCACACTGTGTCATTCAGCCACTATATGGTCTCCTCATGCTGCCAACACCTACACGCTGTGTCATTCAGCCCCTATATGGTCTCCTCATGCCTCAGCCTCATCCAATCTATGTCATTCAGCCACTATATGGTCTTCTCATGCTGCCAACACCTCCCCACTGTGTCATTCAGCCACTATATGGTCTCCTCATGCTTCAGCCAACTCCAGGCTGTGTCATTCAGCCAATATATGGTTCAATGATGCTGCTGGGCCTGGGCCTAGACCAACAAAAAATTTATGGTAGCACTAGCTACCATAAATCTTCAATTAAAATGTCATAATTCACCTTAAAATTTTAGGGATTGTGAAGCCCTAGTGTCTCTTCATGCTGCTGCATGCTCCAGGCTGTGTCATTCAGCCACTATATGGTCTCCTCATGCTGCCAACATCTCCACACTGTGTCATTCAGCCACTATATGGTCTCCTCATGCTGTCAACACCTACACTCTGTGTCATTCAGCCCCTATATGGTCTCCTCATGCTTTAGCCTCATCCAAGCTGTGTCATTCAGCCACTTTATGGTCTTCTCATGCTGCCAACACCTCCTCACTGTGTCATTCAGCCACTACATGGTCTCCTCATGCTGTCAACACCTCCACGCTGTGTCATTCAGCCACTATATGGTCTCCTCATACTGATGCCACTTCCAGGCTCTGTCATTGTACCTCTCTGCGGCAGTTATTCTAAAAGCGATGCCTGTAATCTGCATGTCATACTGAATACAAGTATTATTTCACTACCCAGCACACTCCATATGCGTGTTAGAACACAGCAAAGTGTTCTACACCCCTATTGAGGCTCTCTGTAGGCCATAAATAGCCATTTTTAATATAGATTCACTGTGAATAAATTCGCATCGAACTGAATTTTTTTGAAAAATTTGTTGAATCGTCCGTATCTAATTTTTCAAAAGTTTGCTCATTTCTAGTGATGTTAATAGCGGAGACTGGACCCCGTTTACCAGGTGTTTGTTGCTGGAAAGCCGTGGCAAGCTGGCTGCGTAGCTTTTCCTTACAAATCCAATTTAGCCTCCTTCTCATAAGGGTCATGAGGGTATAAGAGTGTGACTATCCAGTACTCTTCACTTCAAACCCACAATATGCTTGTTATTGTTCAAGCAGGAAAGCACACACCTAGCCATCGTTGCCAGCTTTTCTGAGGGCCCAGCTTGTTCCACCTCTATCCCATATTGCTAAGGTTGATGCTCCTTCTCATTAGTGTCAACTTAAATAAGGTTGTCGTCCCCTCTCTCTTCCATAGAGTCCATCTCCAAATTATCTTCCTCAGTCATCATTACCTCCTCATTCAACTCCTCCTTCTCAAGGAGAACATCCGTCCTGCTGCCATCAAGAATTAATGTCTCCTCCGTCCCACCTTCTACTATCATCGCCATCAGCATCTGCTCCAAAAGGAATATCAGAGGCATCACATCGTCAATGCCATTGTTTTCTTTGCTGACATATTTTGTATCCTCTTCAATCAGTGTCCCTGATTAGCTGCCAGTCCCTGAGCTATAAATCACACAGGCTCCAGAAATTGTCTTGCTGTTGCATGAGAAAGTCAGTCACCGCTTTGCGCTGTTGGTATAGGCGGTCCAACATGTGTAAAGTGGAGTGTCGCCGTGTTGGAATGTCACAAATAAGGCGGTGTTGGGGAAGACCATTTTGGCGCTGTAGGTGAAGCAAGTCATGTTTAAAAGTATACTAATGGCTAAACTGAATGCAAATTTTCCTGCACTTAGACACCACTGGCCTGACACCCGGACAAGTTGTCAAGAAATGTTTTACCGCAAGGTTTAGCACGTCTGCCAAACAGGGAGAGTGTGTCATGCCACCTAAATGCAGCACTTTCATGATGTTTGAGCCGTTATCGGTGACGTGAAACCTTTTGTTGCAGACAGGGCAGCAGCTCCTCTGCTGTGTGGCTTTGCTCGCCCAGGCTTAACAGGTGTAACACAGCATGGCAGGGCTTGATTTTGCAGCAATGAAGAGGGGTGGGGGAGGAGGAGGAGGAGAATAAGCTACACTCTTCCCCATGGGGTGCAAGATGTCCCAGGAGGAGGAGAATATGTGGGGGGTGTCAGCAGTTGAACCTGATCGGCACAACAGTGGAGGTGTGACTGCAGTTTCCTGTACTAACAGCAGTGTGAAAGACGCCTTAAAGGGGTACTTCGGTGGAAAATATATATATATATTTTTTTCAAATCAACTGGTGCCAGAAAGTTAAACAGATTTGTAAATTACTTCTATTTAAAAATCTTAATCCTTCCAGTACTTATCAGCTGCTGTATAATACAGATGAAGTTTTTTTCTTTTTGAATTTCTTTATTGTGTGATCACAGTGCTCTCTGCTAACACCACTGTCCATGTCAGGAACTGTCCAGAGTAGGAGCAAATCCCCATAGCAAACATATCCTGCTCTGGACTGTTTGATAAAAACTTCAGATCACAGCGCAAAAAATTAGCCCTCATACATCCCTGTATATGGAAAAATAAAAAAGTTATAGGGGTCAGAAGATGACAATTTTACACATACAAATTTTGGTGCATGTAGTTATAATTATTTATTCTTAATTATTAAAATAATAATTATAAAGTAAAATAAAACCTATATAAATTAGGTATCCTTGTAACCGTATGGACCTACAGAATAAAGATATCGGGGAGAGATTTATCATTGCTTTTAGAGCATTTTTTTTTTTATGTTTAGGCGCAGTTCAGGCACAAGCAGCATATTTTGAGACAGGCAGCTCTGTGAAAGTAAGTAAAAACACCTAACCTGCCAAATTCAGGACCCGGGAAAGTGTCTACTTCCCTCCCTCACAAGTGTCTAGAAAAAGTGTATGTGGTAGAGCTTTTCCCACCACAGCAGAACTGCGCAAAATTCATCATCCTGCTGTACCTTCTTGATAAATAAGATGCACGCTAGTCAAACCCACCACCCAAATAAACGTGGGAAAATAGCTCTACCGTAGACATTCTTTGATAAATCTGGGCCATTGTGTCATTTTTACTGAAAAGTGCACTGCAAAGAATTGGAAGCCCCCAAAAGTTTAAAAAAAAATAGTTTTTTTTCCTAATTTTGCCCCACAAATATTTTTTTCTGATTTCGTGGTGAAATGATTGATGTCATTATAAAGTACAATTGGTTGCGCAAAAAATAAGCCCTCATATGAGTCTGTAGGTGCAAAATTTCAAGCGTTATGATTTTTAGAAGGTGATGAGGGAAAAATGAAAATGCAAAAACGGAAAAACTCTGCATCCTTAAGGAGTTAAACACGCTTTTTGCGTGGCAGGGATGACAGCACAATGAGTACTGAAGGTGTTTGTGGAACAATATGAACTGCAGATATATGTAACTTCAACAATCATTCACAATACAGGCTAGATATGTGTAACTTCAACACGCTTTTTGAATGTCAGAGATGACAGCACAATGTGTACTGAAGGTGTTTACAGAACAATAGGAAATGCACTAGTACTGGATTTACACTACAGGCTAGATACAGATCACTGCACCTCACTGGCTACTGTAGCTGGTTGAGGAACACTATTCAATTCAGGTATACCCAGGTATAAGCCTTGAAAAAAGGCTTTGGATTTGTGGTACCAAAAGATGAGCCCTTCAGAGGCTGTGATTAGGATGTGCCCTTATATGCTGTTTTAGTGTATAGGAGCCCCTATAGGATTCTTGCATGGGGAATGAATCCTGTTCACACACACACACACACACACACACACACACACACACACACACACAAGGTCTCTCTTTATAATCTGTATCTCTATTTCTTCTGTCTCTCTCCCTCTTTCTCTCTCTCCCTGTCACTCTCCGTCCTGCAGTTTCGGTGCATGCAGTGGGTGACGTTACTGCCCTCTTATCTGTGTAAAGATGCCCTCCCCCTTGTGCTCTACTGGCCTTTATGCTGATTGACACAGTAAGGAGCAAATCAAATGATTTGTGTCATGACGAGCGCTCCTGTCTCTGCCTCTGGACCGGAGTGCTCGCCTCCTGCTGCAGCCATGCGCGCCCCGGTTCTTCACAGTGTCCCTGTGGTCTCCGTCAGGGATGTGGGTCGCGTCGCGTCTCGTCCCCGCACGCGATCCGCATCCCAGTCTCATTTACCTCTCCCCGCTCCTGTGTAAACTGGCCACGTGTCCCGGCGTGTGTGTCCCTGCTCTCTGGGGCGCGCAAGCTATGTTAAGTTTAAAGGACCAGTGCACCAATGATTGGTGCCTGGCCCAAATAGTTAATTAAGGGCCAAATTATAAAAGTAACATATAAGAAAGTGGAAGGGGGCACTCGTGAGGTATGTCTCAAGCCTTCTCATGTGCTGCGGTGAAACAGAATGACGTGTACTTCACTAATGGCAGTCCAGGTATCTTAATTATCCGACCACCTGCGGGGTGCACATCACAAAGCTGCAGTATCAAATAGAATACAAAGAAAAAAAGTAATATGCACTCACTGCTGGGTTACGGTCGTTCATCCTAGGAGTCCGGGGACACTGAGGAGATCGGCGTCTTCTAGGAACGCTCGGAGGCTACACCGGTAGTTTCGCGGGATCAACCCACTTCATCCGGCCTCTAGTTTGCGTCATCGCGTCTCCTTTATTTATACGTGTATGTTCTGTGGAGGTAACCGTGGATACCAGTAAACAAAGCTACGGGTAGTGTGGGGGACCAAACTTATAAAGTGCACTAAGGGTAATACTTGAATAAATATAAAAAATTCTTAAATTCAATGCTATTGTTAGGGCTTTATCAGTATTAGAATATTAAATTCTTAATAATATTTTTTATGAATCGTATAAAAAGGGTGATTGGTCGAGTCGGTTATTAAAACCTGCCGGTCCTTGCGCCTCACAGCGCAGGATCCATTTAGCCTCTCCTTGTAACAATAGGATATCTCTGTTTCCTCCTCTTTTAGGTACATTAACTACTTCTAGTCCGCCGAAGCGCAGGACATTAACATCATTATTATGGTAAGTAGCTAGGTGCTCAGCCAGACGGGGCACTCCGGTTCCTTTCCTAAGGGTATTTCTGTGTTCGCGTATTCTAATATATAGGGGTCTTTTAGTCTTCCCTATGTAATAGCAAGAAAAAGGGCAAAAATTTTTGTAAATTACATAAGAGGTTTTACATGTGATGAGTTGGTTAACCCTATGTGTGACACCTCCTAGATTACAACTGATAGCGCAATCATATTTACATAAACTACAATTCCCACATTTGTGGTTCCCTTTGGGAATAATTTCGTTGAACCAATTGTTCCTTTTCTTTTCTGTTTCTCTTTCAGATGTTATTTTCAACTGGTCGGCTATAGTACGGTCCTTACGGTAAGTGATGATAGGTCGCTGTTTTCTAGCTATTTTAAGGTCATTATCATTCTGCAAAATGTGCCAATGCTGTAGGATAGTGCTCTTAATTTTATCATTCATTTGTGAATTATTGAAGGAGAAAACGAACTTACGTTCTTGATGGTATTGACTCCTATCTGTCCTTTTCTGTTTTTTTTCGACTGCCATACAAGATTTCATTCCTTGTCATCTTCTCAACTTTCTGATATGCCGCTTCAATAACTTCTATAGGGTATTTTCTCTCTATTGGTCTCATTTTCAGCTCACGGGCTTGTTGAATATAGATCTCTGGCTGACTATTCAGTTTCTTTAGTCTAATAAATTGGGATAATGGTATCCCTCTTTTTACATGGTCGGGATGTGAGCTATCAAAACGTAATATTGTGTTTTTAGCTATGGCTTTCCTATAGCCTTCTGTATAGATGCCATCCGGGGAATTAGAATCTAGAAAATCTAACTCCTTATTGTTGAACACACTGGTAAACCTCATGCTAAGGTCATTTGTGTTCAGGTAATTTACGAACAAGTGGAAACTAGTTTCAGATCCTTCCCAAAACAGTAGAATATCATCCACGTATCTTTTATATCTCTTGATGTTGGATATAAAGGGGTTATCTGCGGAAAATATGTATTGATGTATTGATGGGTTCTCCACTGGATCTTTTTAACAAAGCCGTCATGAGAGATATGAAATGTATTTTATACCCCCTCAAGAGAAAACAACTTAACAACAGAAGAACAGGATGCTCTAAAATGGTTAGCGGTGCAGTCAGAGTTAAAGATAGTAAAAGCAGACAAAGGAGGAGCTATCATAATAATGAAAAACGACCAATACGAAGAAGAAGCGGCTAGAAAGCTGGCAGATTGAATCACTTATGAACCATTATCTAACAATCCTTCATTTAAAGTCATCAACAACCTACGAACACATTTGCGGAAATATGTGGAAAAAGGAATAATTACCACACGTATGGCAGAACGCCTCCTACCTGAAACCCCTAAGAAACCGATGTGGTATCATTTGCCCAAGATACATAAATCGCGGACCGATCCCCCAGGACGCCCGATAGTCTCTATCCAGATACATTGATTGGTTACTTCGACCACTCTTAGTATCCATTCCATCTTTCTTGAAAGATTTGGGCGACGTCTTAGAATACATAGGAGATTACCCATGGCAACCTACTTATAGTCTGACAAGTATAGACGTAGAAAGTTTATATACCCGCATCCCTTTGGATGCGGGTATACAAGCAGTTCGGTTGTTCTTGCAGCACACGCAGAAATCTCAAGCATTCACAGACTTTGTCTGTGAATCCATCGAGTTCATCCTCACTAATAATGTGTTCTTATACCATGAACAATGGTATAAGCAGAAAGTTGGAACTGTGATGGGGACTCCAATTTCATGTACCTTCGCAAATATTTTTATGGCATACTATGAGCATCAATACATCTTTTCCGCAGATAACCCCTTTGTATCCAACATCAAGGGATATAAAAGATACGTGGATGATATTCTACTGTTTTGGGAAGGATCTGAAACTAGTTTCCACTTGTTCGTAAATTACCTGAACACTAATGACCTTAACATGAGGTTTCCCAGTGTGTTCAACAATAAGGAGTTAGATTTTCTAGATATGAAAATTAAAAATTCCCCAGATGGCATCTATACAGAAGGCTATAGGAACGCCATAGCTAAAAAGACAATATTAAGTTTTGATAGCTCACATCCCGACCATGTAAAAAGAGGGATACCATTATCCCAATTTATTAGACTAAAGAAACTGAATAGTCAGCCAGAGATCTATATTCAACAAGCCCGTGAGCTGAAAAGGAGACTAATAGAGAGAAAATACCCTATAGAAGTTATTGAAGCGGCATATCAGAAAGTTGAGAAGATGACAAGGAACGAAATCTTGTATGGCAGTCGAAAAAAACAGAAAAGGACAGATAGGAGTCAATACCATCAAGAATGTAAGTTCGTTTTCTCCTTCAATAATTCACAAATGAATGATATCATCTGAAAGAGAAACAGAAAAGAAAAGAAACAATTGGTTCAACGAAATTATTCCCAAAGGGAACCACATATGTGGGAATTGTAGTTTATGTAAATATAATGATTGCGCTATCAGTTGTAATCTAGGAGGAGTAGCACATAGGGTTAACCAACTCATCACATGTAAAACCTCTTATGTAATTTACTAAATTTTTTGCCCCTGTTCTCGCTATTACATAGGGAAGACTAAAAGACCCCTATATATTAGAATACGCGAACACAGAAATACCCTTAGGAAAGGAACTGGAGTGCCCCGTCTGGCTGAGGACCTAGCTACTTACCATAATAATGTAATCGGCGGACTTGAAGTAGTTAATGTACCTAATAGAGGAGGAAACAGAGATATCCTATTGTTACAACGAGAGGCTAAATGGATCCTGCGCTGTGATGCGCAAGGACCGGCAGGTTTTAATAACCGACTCGACCTATCACCCTTTTTATACAATTCATAAAAAATATTATTAAAAATTTAATATTCTAATACTGATATAGCTCTAACAATAGCATTGAATTTAAGAATTTTTTATATTTATTCAAGTATTACCCTTAGTGCACTTTATAAGTTTGGTCCCCCACACTACCCGTAGCTTTGTTTACTGGTATCCACGGTTACCTCCACAGAACATACACGTATAAATAAAGGAGACGCGATGGCGCAAACTAGAGGCCGAATGAAGTGGGTTGATCCCGCGAAACTACCGGTGTAGCCTCCGAGCGCTCCTAGAAGACGCCGATCTCCCCAGTGTCCCCGGACTCCTAGGATGAATGACCGTAACCCAGCGGTGAGTGCATATTACCTTTTTTCTTTGTATTCCAAATTATAAAAGTACCCTGCCCCTTCCTGCCCTTGCCGGATCTTTGTGCCCTTGTGCCTCTGAGAAAGCGTTCTCTGTAGCCTAGTATTGCCTTGCCTGTTGCCGAACCCGTTGCTACCGTCTACTCGCCTTTGAACCCTTGCCGCCTGCCCTGACCTCTGCTACGTCCGACTACGCTCTTGCCTGCTCCCTGTGTACCACGCCATATCAGCTGCCAGAGAGGTCGAGTTGTTACTGGGGGACACGACCTGGTAGTTACCGCCGCAGCAAGTCCATCCCGTTTTGCGGCGGGCTCTGGTGAAGACCAATAACTGCTTAGAACTGATCCCTCAGTACGACCCGCGCCATCGCTTCTCTGGTCTAGAGGATCCACTACCTGTTCTGCCGGTTCTTGACAGTAATATCCGGCCATGGATCCCGCTGATGTTCCCCTGCCAAGCCTAGCAGACCTCACCTCCATTGTGGCCAAGCAGGCTCAACAGCTGGCTCAACTGACCGCTATGATGCAGCAGCTTCTGCCTTCTAAGCAACAGTCAGCCCCTCCGTCTGCATCTGCTACTTCACCTCCGCCTGCTGTAACCACCAGTTCCAGAATCCGTTTGTCCCTGCCTGACAAGTATGACGGAGATCCGCAGCAGTGCCGTGGGTTCCTGTCGCAGTGCTCTCTACACCTCGAGCTACTGTCCAACCAATTCCCTTCTGAGCGAGCCAAGGTAGCCTTTATCCTCAGTTTGCTGTCCGGGAAGGCCCTGGCCTGGGCTACTCTGCTATGGGACCACGCTGATTCAGCCACCTCTTTCGTCCAGAGCTTCTGCCAGGAGTTCAGGAATGTTTTTGAGGAACCTGCCCGGGTTACCTCCGCAGAGACTGCCTTATTAATCTTGACCCAAGGAAGTTCTACCTGGGTGACTATGCCATTCAGTTCTGCACCCTAGCTTCTGAACTGAACTGAAACAATGAAGCCCTTTGTGCCACCTTAAAAAAGGGACTTAACAGCGAGATTAAGGACGTTCTGGCTGCACGTGAGCTACCTTCCACCCTTAGTGACCTAATCTTGCTGGCCACTAGGATAGACAAGCGTTTCTCCAAGAGACATGAGGAACTCCTCCTGGAAAAGGAAAAGGCTCGTCCTAGACGCTACCCTCGTCTGGCTCCTGTTTTTCTGCGTCCACCTCAACCCGTTACTGGGCCTCCCGAAGTGGAACCCATGCAGGTGGATCGGTCACGTCTGACTCCGCAAGAACGAAGCCGTCGCAGAGACGAGAACCTGTGTACTTACTGTGCCAGTACCGAGCACTTCCTTAGAGATTGTCCTCTACGTCCACCGCGTTCGGGAAACGCTCGCACCTAGTAAACGTGGGAGAGGTGTTTCTAGGTGTGGACTCTTCCTGTCCACGCCTCATCATACCCGTGCAGTTGTCCCTCTCTTCCAAGTCCTCTTTCTCCGCTGCCGCCTTCTTGGATTCCGGTTTAGCTGGCAACTTCATCCACTCCTCCTTGGTAGACAAGTACCGTATTCCAATAGTCCGTCTACCCAAGCCACTCTTCATCTCTACTGTTAACGGAGAGAGACTCTCTGCCACGGTGCAGTACCGCACCCAGCCTCTGCAGATGGGCATTGGGATATTTCATACTGAGACTTTGGAGTTCTTTGTCCTTCCCTTCTGCACTTCCGAACTTCTCCTGGGCCTGCCGTGGCTTCAACGTCATTTTCCTGTCCTGAATTGGTCCACCGGGGAGATCTTGCGTTGGGGTTCCTCCTGTTCTGACCATTGTCTCAAGTCTGTACTTGTCAAACGTGACCCGCTAGTTTCTCCGCCTGCTGGCCTGCCCGAGCCATACCACTCCTTTGCGGATGTCTTCTGCAAGAAACAAGCCAAGGTCCTTCCCCCTCACAGACCCTATGATTGTCCGATCGACCTCATACCTGGTTCTACTCCACCCCGGGGCAGAATTTATCCTCTCTCACCTCCTGAGACTCTTGCCATGTCCGACTATATACGACAAAACCTACAGAGAGGATTCATAAGAAAGTCTTCTTCCCCTGCCGGAGCAGGATTCTTCTTTGTTACTAAAAAGGACGGTACTCTTCGGCCGTGCATAGACTATCGGGGACTCAATAGCATCACTATCAAGAACCGTTACACTCTTCCCCTGATTGTAGAACTCTTTGACCGTCTGCGAGGTGCCAAGTTCTTTACTAAGTTGGATCTTAGAGGGGCCTACAACCTCATTCGGGTACGAGAGGGTGATGAATGGAAGACTGCTTTCAATACCCGAGATGGTCATTTTGAGTATCTAGTCATGCCTTTCGGACTCTGTAATGCACCAGCCGTCTTCCAGGAGCTCGTGAACGACATCTTCAGGGACCTACTCTATACTTGTGTGGTAGTTTACCTGGATGATATCCTAATATTCTCCTCTGATCTGGACCAACACCGTACTCAGGTTCGCCTTGTACTTTCCCGTCTTAGGAAGAATCGTCTTTATGCTAAATTTGAAAAGTGCCTGTTTGATCGTACCAGTCTCCCCTTCCTGGGGTACATCATTTCTGCCAAGGGACTACAGATTTATCCTGCCAAGCTTTCCGCAGTCCTGGACTGGCCTCGTCCCTCTGGCCTAAGGGCCATACAGCGATTTCTTGGATTCGCAAACTACTACAGACAATTCACACCACATTACTCTACCCTTGTGGCACCTATCGTGGCTTTAACCAAAAAGGGAGCTAACCCTAAGACTTGGCTTCCACAGGCCGAGGAGGCCTTTTGCGCTCTCAAATCTGATTTTGCCTCTGCTCCAGTCCTGTCCAGGGTCGATTCCTCCAAACCTTTCTACCTGGAGGTAGACGCCTCCTCCGTGGGCGCCGGAGCTGTGCTCATGAAGAAGACTGAGAAGGGCAAGTCGGTTTCCCGTGGTTTTTTCTCTAAAACTTTCTCTCCCGCTGAGAGAAATTATTCCATAGGAGACAGAGAACTACTGGCCATTAAGTTGGCTTTGGAGGAGTGGAGACACTTACTTTAAGGATCTCTACACCCCGTGAACATTTTTACGGACCATAAAAACCTATCCTACCTCCAGTCGGCTCAGAGACTGAACCCCGTCAAGCCCGCTGGTCTATATTTTTTGCCAGGCTTGATTTCCTAATCCATTTTCGACCCGCGAGCAAGAACATCAGAGCCGATGTATTTTCCCGCTCCTCAGATATCTCTGGAGTAGAGGTCAAGCCCCAGCACATCGTATCTCCTGAACAGTTGGTCACCATGGCTCTTGTGGACCTGCAAAATCTCCCTCCAGGAAAGACCTTTGTTGCCCCTCGTCTCCATTTGAGAGTACTTAAATGGGGACATTCATCCTTGGTTGCTGGCCATCCTGAAATCCGTAAGACTACGCAGTTAATCTCCAGAAGATACTGGTGGCCTTCTATGGAAAAAGATGTGGCTGATTTCGTCCAGGCTTGCTCTGTCTGTGCCCGAGACAAGACCCCTCGCCAAAAGCCATCAGGGTTACTTCAACCCCTTCCAGTTCCTGAATCTCCCTGGTCCCATATCGCTATGGACTTTGTGACGGATCTGCCTCCATCCATCGGTAGAACTGTTATCTAGGTGGTCGCGGATCGCTATTCCAAAATGGCCCACTTTACTCCATTGCGCTCTCTACCTTCTGCACCATTGCTGGCTAAACTATTTCCTCCTGCATGGACTGCCTTCTCACATAGTCTCCGACAGGGGGGTACAATTTGTTTCTAAATTCTGGAGGGCCCTCTGTGGACAACTAAGGATCAAGTTGAACTTTTCATCCTCCTATCATCCCCAGTCCAACGGCCAAGTAGAGAGGATTAACCAAATCCTGGGAGATTACCTCCGACATTTTGTCTCCTCCAGACATGATGATTGGGTCGACCTTCTTCCCTTGGCGGAGTTCTCCTACAACCACAAGGACTCTTCTGCTTCTAATAAGTCACCCTTCTTCGTGGTGTTTGGTCGTCACCCGTTGCAACCCCTGCACATCTCTACCACTTCTGGAGTACCCGCGGTGGATGATCTGGTACAAGATTTCGCTTCCATCTGGCGTGAGACACGTCACTCTCTCTTATTGGCCTCCTCCCGCATGAAAATTCAGGCCGATAAGAGACGTCGGGTGCCTCCTCTCTATGCTCCCGGGGATAAAGTCCGGCTTTCCTCAAAATACATATGTTTCAGGGTACCCAGTAATAAATTGGGCCCCCGTTTTCTGGGACCCTATAAAGTCAAGAGGAGAATTAATCCTGTTTGCTACCAGCTTCATCTCCCCTCTACCCTAAGAATTCCTAATTGCTTCCATGTTTCCTTCTTGAAACCGGCAGTTTTTAATCGCTTCTCCCCTAAGGACATTTCCCCTGCTCCAGTGCCCGGGACCTCGGACATCTTCTCCGTGAGGGAGATCTTGGCTTCTAAGTTTGTCTGAGGGAGAACATTTTTTTTGGTTGACTGGGAGGGCTGCGGTCCCGAAGAAAGATCTTGGAAGCCAGAGGAGAACATCTTGGACCGCAGTCTCATCCTCAAATTCCAGGGTACCAAAAAGAGGGGGGGGTACTGTCATGACGAGTGCTCCGATCTCTGCCTCTGGATCGGAGCGCTCGCCTCCTGCTGCAGCACTTGCCTCCTGCTGCAGCCATGCGCGCCCTGGTTCTTCACCCTGACTGGGGGCGCAGTGTCCCTGTGGTCTCCGGCGGGGATGCAGGTGATCCGCATACCAGTATCATTTACCTCTCCCCGCTCCTGTGTACACCGGCCACGTGTCCCGGCGCGTGCGTCCCTGCTCTCTGGGGCGTGCGAGCTATGCTAAGTTTAAAGGGCCAGCGCACCAGTGATTGGTGCCTGGCCCAAATGGTTAAATAAGGGCCAAATTATAAAAGTACCCTGCCCCTTCCTGCCCTTGCCGGATCTTTGTGCCCTTGTGCCTCTGAGAAAGCGTTCCATGTAGCCTAGTATTGCCTTTCCTGTTGCCGAACGCGTTGATACCGTCTACTCGCCTTTGAACCCTTGTCGCTTGTCCTGACCTCTGCTACGTCCGACTACGCTCTTGCCTGCTCCCTGTGTACCAAGCCATATCAGCTGCCAGAGAGCTCGAGTTGTTTTTGGGGGACACGACCTGGTAGTTACCGCCGCAGCAAGTCCATCCCACTTTGCGGCGGGCTCTGGTTGAGACTAGTAACTGCTTAGAACCAATCCCTCAGTACGACCCGCGCCATCGCCTCTCTGGTCTATAGGATCCACTACTTGTCCTGCCGGTTCATGACAGTTTGGGTTTACATGTTATATGCTGATGTCCCTGAAGTAATCTCGCTGCCCTCTGCCTGCTCTGCTTGTTTTGCCTGCCAAAAATCATGCTTTCACGGTTTTTCACGCTATTCACCGGCTTGTACAAGCCAAATTAGTAAAAGCTTGAGTATTTGCAAAGCTGCAAAAGTCATAAAGTCGGGTCGAATCCGGGTTTACCCAATTCTGCTCGCTCATCTCTAGGCACAATATATGTGAGAGACTACTGTAGAAAACATACAAAGGAATCATTTACTGAAAGGACACCTATAATTTTAGAAACTGTACGACATGTCACTGTCAGAAGTTTTGATTAGTGATGGCCTGGGTGCTGAGACCCCCAGCAATTACTAAAACAAAGATGTTTCTTTTCCTGTCCACGCTGTGAGTATAAAGAGCTCAAGTCCTTATCTCCATGAAGAAGTTTTTCGTATTCATCAGAGAGAATAAGGCAGAACAAGGGTCTCGATGCAATACACTTATCTCTTCAGTGGCCTCCGTTCACAGTTAGTGCTGGGTGACTGCGACATCATCGAAAGTTTTCCTGTGCACGTCCCTACAGCTAGTGTGTCACAAACCAGAGTACAGTGATCCCTCAACATACGATGGTAATTCGTTCCAAATGAACCATCGTTACTTGAATCCATCGTATGTTGAGGGATCCGTGCAATAGTAATATAGAAAGTTATACTCACTTGTCCTCGCCGCTTCGGACCGTCACCGCTGCCCTGTATCGTCGCTCTCCATCACATCATTACATCCCTGGGGTGTCCCCGCCGCTCCGGACCATCGCTCTCCATCGCTGTCATCACGTCGCTGCGCACGCCGCTCCTATTGGATGATGGGACGGCGTGCGCGGCGACGTGATGACGACGAAGGAGAGCGACGACCATGCAGCGGAGCATGAAGAGGAAGGTCCGTAACATCGGGGACAGGTGAGTAACACTCACCGGAGCATGCGGGGCACATTAAATGGATATCCGGCGGCAGCTGAAGCAGTCTGCGCTGCCGGATAGCCGTTTATGCGATGGCCCGACATATAAAAGCATCATATGTTGATGCTGCCTTTAACATACGATAGCCTCTGTAAGGTCATCATATGTTGAAATGATAGTATGTCGGGGCCATCGTAGGTCAGGGGATCACTGTAGTCTGAATAAAGTAAAGTCTACATATTGCACTACCGTAAACCAACCTGTAAAGATCCTAATTTGTAGTTTCTATCTAGTAGTAAATTGAGGACATATTCAATTGTGAACATTAACATTTACAGCTGCATAAGTCAATATTCATACACATGCTACAAAGCAGCTTTCCAAAATCAGTTAAGCTGCTATAAAGGGGTACTCCCATGGCAAACTTTTTTTTTTTTATTAACTGGTGCCAGAAAGTTAAACAGATTTGTAAATTATTGGAAAAGAGACAATAATACCCAGTCCTCAAGGAAGGTAAACTATATGAATACAATTGAAGGAAACAAGGATCGTGCTTCAATTATAATAGGATATAGATTTTATTAAAAAATGAATATAAAATATTCCACCTCACAAGGGGCCTCTTGTGAGAGGAGTATACAATGACCTAAAATAGATGACCTAAAATAGACTATCCCTGGTAACTAATTAATATCACAGAATGCACTATTAAACTGGAACAGTTAAAGACAAATTGCACTGAAATAGTGAAGGCAAAATATACTGATATGGACTGAAAGAGTTAAAGACACTTGAATTGCCAGAAAGTCTATTGGAAATCAGTCCTTTTCACTGGAGAGATGATAATGTAATATTGTGACAAGTTCCTCTTAATGAATGACAATGAAACAATGTTTGGTGTGTTAAACTGAGGAAGTATTAAAGTTCACATTTGCTAGTTTCACTGTGTCACTGTGTCAGGACAGATAACAGGCAGCTTTGTGGTACATTACCGGTCCTGAGAGAGGAAGACTCCCGTGAGGCTGGATGGATCTAGCACTTGGATGGTCACTGCAGGTGGGCTACCTCCGAGTCCCGGCGCTGGCAGGCATCGGGGATGGACACTTTCAGAGGTGGCACAAGCTGGTGCAAAAGTCCTGCCGTGGAGATCAGGTCTGCAACAGACCGATAGTAAATGCCTCTGCCTCGTGAGGGTGGCGTGTGATGTCAGTTCCAGCACCTGCAGGATGTGCTTTGATTCCACGGCTCGCTGGGGATCCACTCCGAACTGGATGTATATTATGGACCAAAGCGGCAAGATCAACAGGATCGTCTCCGGACCGGACCAGCAAGGCCACAGAAGTACCGTATTTATCGGGGTATACCACGCACCGGCGTATAACACGCACCCTCATTTTACCAAGGATATTTGGGTAAAAAAAGTTTTTTACCCAAATATCCATGGTAAAATGAGGGTGCGTGTGTGCGCGTGTATACCCCGATATACCCCCAGGAAAGGCAGGGGGAGAGAGGCCGTCGCTGCCCGCTTCTCTCCCCCTGCCTTTCCTGGGGTCTAGAGCGCTGCTGTCGGCCCTTTTCACCCCCTGGTTATCGGCGCCGCTGCCCCTTCTGTCCCCCTGACTATCGGGGGACCGTCGTGCGTCCCCAGCGTCGTTGCTATGCACGGCGCGACGCTCTGACGTCATGCGCCGCGCCGTTCAGCGCATAGCAACGACGCCGGGGACGCACGACGGAGGCCTGGAGCAGCGCGGACCCGACTCAGGTAATTATGCCACCGGGGATGGGGGGAGGCAACGGGGCAGCGGCGCCGGCAATGGATGCCGCTGCCCCTTCTCTCCCCCTGGCTGTCGGCGCCGCTTCTCTCTCCCTGGCTATCGGCGCCGGCACCGATAGTCAGGGGGACAGAACGGGCAGCGGCGCCGATAACCAGGGGGTGAAAAGGGTCGATAGCAGCGCTCTAGACCCCAGGAAAGGCAGGGGGAGAGAAGCGGGCAGCGACGGCCTCTCTCCCCCTGCCTTTCCTGGGGGTGTATCGGCGTATAACACGCACACAGACTTTAGGCTAAAAATTTTTGCCTAAAAAGTGCGTGTTATACGCCGATAAATACGGTAAGTCCAGATAGAATTTAAGTGCCAAGCGCAGTCAGTGATAGTCCGCAAACTGACTAGACGCGTTTCAGGGTATATGAATGGACCCTTTCTTCAGTAGTCATGACTACTGAAGAAAGGGTCCATTCATATACCCTGAAACGCGTCTAGTGAGTTTGCGGACTATCACTGACTGCGCTT
The DNA here is from genome assembly GCF_029499605.1 of Hyla sarda. Lineage (NCBI taxonomy): Eukaryota > Metazoa > Chordata > Amphibia > Anura > Hylidae > Hyla > Hyla sarda. The sequence continues at coordinate 237,939,893 of NC_079194.1, forward strand.
GGCACTTAAATTCTATCTGGACTTACTTCTGTGGCCTTGCTGGTCGGGTCCGGAGACGATCCTGTTGATCTTGCCACTTCGGTCCATAATATACATCCAGTTCGGAGCCGGGACTCGGAGGTAGCCCACCTGCAGTGACCATCCAAGTGCTAGATCCATCCAGCCTCACGGGAGTCTTCCGCTCTCAGGGCCGGTAATGTACCTCAAAGCTGCCTGTTATCTGTCCTGACACAGTGACACAGTGAAACTAGCAACTGTGAACTTTAACCCGATAACGACCATGGACGAGTAGAGACGTCCAGGTTGGCGGCCGTTCCCGCACCTGGACGTCTATACTCGTCCATTATTCTCGTGGGCGCTGCCCAGTGCACCCACGAGATCGCGGCAGGGACTCGGCTGTATCACACAGCCGGGACCCTGCTGCACTGCCAGGACCGAAGTAAACTTCGGTCCCGGCAGTTTTAACTAGTGTTGCTCGCGAATATTCGCAATTCGAATATTATTTGCGAATATCGCATATTCGCGAATTCGCGAATTTCGCGAATATAGCGCTATATATTCGTAATTACGAATATTCTTTTTTTTTTTTTTTTCACAGTACACATCACAGTGATCACCCCTCTCTGCTTCCAGCTTGTGTGGTGTAAAGAAGGCTGTAATACTACTGTGTGAGACTGGCGTGCGAAAATTCGCATATACGAAAATTCGCATATGCTAATTTTCGCATATGCGAAAATAAAACGAGAATATAACGAATATGCGAATATTCGCGAATATATGAGGAATATTCGTCCATATATTCGCGAATATTCGCGAATTTGAATATGGCCTATGCCGCTCAACACTAGTTTTAACCCTTACAGCCGCGGTCGGAAGTGACCGCGGGCTGTAAGTGTTATGACAGAGAGAGGGAGCTCCCTCTGTCTCTCCTGCAGCACCCCGCTTCGCGATCGCAGGGTGCTGTGTGTGGCTGGCCGGGACCTGCCGCACTGCCGGGAGTGAAGTTCACTTCACTCCCGACAGTTTAACCCTTACAGCCGCGGCCAGAAGTGACCACGCGCTGTAAGGAGTTCTGACAGAGGGAGGGGGCTCCCTCTGTCTCCTCTGCAGCACCCCGCATCGCGATCGCGGGGTGCTGCTGCATACCTGGGCAGCCGGGGGTCCTACAAAGACCCCCAGGTCTGCCCTGGGTATTGCCTGAAAGGAGCCAGAGGCACGTCCTAATATGCTGCCTGCTAGTGAAAACTGGCAGGCAGCATATAACTGCAATGCTTTGGAATACTAAGTATTCCAAAGCATTAAAAAGTGTAAAAATAAAAATAAATAAATAAATAAAATAAAAGTGTAGAAATAAATAAAAATGTAATAAAAGTGTAAAAAAGTTAAAAAAAAAAAAAAAAAAAAAAAAAAAAAAAAATATATATATATATATATATATATATATATATATATATATATATATTAAAAATACATTTATTAAATGAATCTAATAAAAAAAATGCATAATGTGTAGGATCGCATTGGCGGACATCCGCAGCATTTAATATGCTGCGGATGTCCACCATGTGATCCTACACATTATGCAGCAGTCACGGTAATGAGCTCCCTGCTGCGGCTGGGTAGCTTTGTGTGTCCACTCATAGCGGCGGATTTCCCGCCAGCAGTCATGAGCGGACACACTGAGCTACCCAGCCGCAGCAGTGATGGATATATTCGCCATGAGCGGGTGCTTATTCCCACAACATGGCGGATATATCCATCAGGAACCTTAACTGTCACAGACAGACGCCTTATACTGCCAGCCGACCAAGGACCAATCAGAGTGGTCCCTGGTGCAGCCAATAACTTGTAGGGGTGCGGTATATAAATGGGGTCACTTGTGGGGGTGGGGGTACTGTTCTGCCCTGAAAGCCAAATGGCGCTCCTCTCCTTCTGAGTCCTACCACGCGGCCAAGGAACCATATATGGCCAAAGCGGGGGTATTTCCGAACATGGGACAAGCAGCTAAATAAAATATAGGGTGCATTTCTTTCAATATCAGAAGTGATGTACAAAAAATATGCCCCCCAAATGATGCATTTGTGAAAAATTGCAAATTTCGAATTTTTAACACTGACCTTGTAATAATTCCTGCCAAAAAACTATGGTGTTAAAATGCTCACTGTACCCCCTAGCGAATACCTTGAGGGGTCTAGTTTTTAAAATGGGGTCATTTGGGGGGTGGTCCTATGTTCTACTACCTTTTAATTTCTGCAAACCTTGCATAGCAAGATGTACTTTTCAAATTTTCTAAATTTTCAAAATTTCAAGTTAAATTGTTAGGCTTCTAACGAATTTAAAATGTTAATTAAAAACAAAAAAATGCTGTCATAATAAAGTAGACATCTGAAAGTATAAGTTTCATAAACTATTTGGTCAGTATGTATAAATATATGCAACCTATTAGTGTTAAAATAGCAAAAAATCGTAATTTTTTGTAAAAATTTCATGATTTTTTTGCATTGTAAAAAAAAACTACAAATGATATCGGCTTACTTTTACTATGTACATGAAGGACAACTTGTGATAAAAAAACTATATCAGAATTATCGTGATTGGCAAAACGTTACCAGAGTTATTCTCTAATAAAGACAGACATCCCCGATTTGAAAAAACAGGCCTGGTCTTTCAGGGGCGTACAGGTTTATTTGTATTGGTCCTTAAGGGGTTAATACTTCCTCAGTTTAACACACCAAACATTGTTTCATTGTCATTCATTAAGAGGAACTTGTCACAATATTACGTTATCATCTCTCCAGTGAAAAGGACTGATTTCCAATAGACTTTCCGGCAATTCAAGTGTCTTTAACTCTTTCAGTCCATATCAGTATATTTTGCCTTCACTATTTCAGTGCAATTTGTCTTTAACTGTTCCAGTTTAATAGTGCATTCTGTGATATTAATTAGTTACCAGTAATGGTCTATTTCAGGTCATCTATTTTAGGTCATTGTATACTCCTCTCACAAGGGGTCCCTTGTGAGGTGGAATATTTTATATTTTATATTAATTTTTTAATAAAATCTATATCCTAATATTATTGAAGCACGATCCTTGTTTCCTTCAATTGTATTCATATAGTTTACCTTCCTTGAGGTCTGGGTATTATTGTCTCTTTTCCAATATTTATTATTGGCACCATAGGTATAGGTGCATTACCCATTTGTCCTCGGTTGGTGATATAATTGTGAGCTGCACATATTTCTTCTTCTTTTTTTTCCTAGAGATTTGTAAATTAGTTCAATTAAAAAGATTACAGAAGAATTGCTTTTCTTTTTGGAATTCTCTGATGTCACGACCAGAGTGCTCTCTGCTGACCTCTGCTGTCCATTTTTGGAACTGTCTAGAGCAGGAGAAAATCCCCATAGCAAACATATGCTGCTATGGACAGTTCCTAAAATTGACAGCAAAGGTCAGCAGAGAGCACTGTGGTCGTGACATCAGAGAAATCCAAAAAGAAAAGCATTTCCTCTTTAGAATGCAGCCCACAAAATGTATTGGAAGGATTAAGATTTTTTAATAGAAGTAATTTACAAATCTGTTTAACTTTCTGGCACCAGTTGATTTAAAAAAAAAAAAGTTTTCCCCGGGAGTACTCCTTTAAAGGAACAGTGACAAAATATTAATGAATCTTGCTGAAGAAGCTGTAACATCCCACGCTGTGCTAAAGCAACTGTATTTTATTGGATTTGCACAAGAAGGTCACTTAAGTTTTTAACGTTTTTTCACCCAATCCTAGTGTACAAATACGGTATCCCATTCCTGCATTTTTTACTAGATGAACTCCTCAATTGACAAAAGAGTTGGGGGGAGAGCTTGGTAGCAGCCAGGTGTAGTCTGACTGTTGCTATTCCTTTTTTAATTGTTTTTAATGTGATTTCCTAAATACATTAGTGTCTGGTGTGACTTGTAGGAATATATTCATGTGTGGTTTTTCACACTGGACCATATTATACGTTGGTTATGATTTATTTATAGAGCATATGTAATGCATATATATATATATATATATATATATATATATATATATGTATATATATATATATATATATATATATAAATAGAGAGGAAGGAGCACCATGCGTGGCTGTAGCCAAGGATTCTAAGATCCACGTGGGTGCTCAGCTCCAGGGTCAGACCCAGGCCCCAAGTAAATGTAGCAAAAAAATGGAAGAGAGCGGCACTCCAGCCGGAGTGCCGCTCTCTTCCATTTTTTTGCTATATATATATATATATTGAGTATCATCACATACCGTACCAAGGCTGCAGAAAAGATTTGTCTAGCCCAGCAGTGACTCCTTCAGGCACGCACAGAAATTGCAACATACTATTTCTAAGCAGCAATCCCACATGTATAGTCCTCTTCTCCGCTTCCTGATGAAAATTGCTGTCAGATTAGATTTATTAGATAACATAGTATATCATGATACAAAGCTTCACCATTACAAGTCCTGACTTCTCACAACCTCAAACACTGAGTAATCCTTTGAAAGATGGTTCCAAAGGAAAGTGTGTGTTTCTGCCCAGGGCTTATGTTGGATATTATCTATAGGAGATGCATAGAGTCAAGGGGATACATAGGACTGGCCCAACAGAATACTAAAGGAGCCTCACATCTTAAAGGGGTACTCCACCCCTAGACATCTTATCCCCTATCCAAAGAGTCACGACTACAGGGCCAGAGTATCATGATGTCACGCCCCGCCCCCTCAATGCAAGTCTACGGCCGTAACGTCCCCTCCCATAGACTTGCATTGAGGGGGCGGGGCATGACATCATACGTGGGCAGTCGTGGCGTCACGATACTCCGGCCCCGTAGTCATGACCCTTCAGACACGGAGCGATCATGGCTCTGTGCAGTGGACACAGCTGGGTGTTGCATACAAGATTGTGGGGGTCCCCAGCGGCGGGACCCCAGGTTATCAGACATCTGTTCCCCTATACTTTGGATAGGGGATAAGATGTCTTAGGGCCGAAGTAGCCCTTATTTCACAATTCCCTCAGTAACACAAGAACATTTAAATGATATGTCCAGTGTATACAATGTATGCACATCATTTCCTCAGGTCAACCAAGGCACCCCAGTCTGACAGTGGTTTGTGATATCAAAGAGAGCCTATGTGTGTACTTCATCCTACATATTGGGCTGGGTTCACAACTGTGTTGTGGACACCATTGGGTGCTTTTGTCACAGTTTCTTTCCAAAATACTGGATAAAATGATGCATTGAAATGCAGTAAACCATGTTGGAAACCCTACAAACCTTAATAACATTACTTTAGTCTGTTAGGTACCAGAGGTGTCTGGTGTGCAACTGACCAGATTTTATTTTCATTGTTTTACTCCAGAACAGTAGAACAAAAAACTCCAGAGACTCCAGGAACCAGGGATCTGAACTACTCAGATACTTATCCCCTATCCACAGGATAGAGAATAAGTGTCTGATCACAGGCCAGTCAGACAGGCGGGGGCAAATCACGCTGTGGATGGGTAAGTAGCCAGGGCCCCATCCCGGAGATTGCGTGGAGGTCCAAGTGGTCAGAACACCCCCCTCCCAGTGGTCTTTGGGACAGAACCCAGGCTGAGAGAAGCACATGTTGCAGACGGCACAGGCCCCATTAATTTCTATGGGAACAACAGAGATGCCCGAGTATTCTCGTATAAATGAATGGAATGTGTGCCATGTGCAGAATGCGCTCCTCTCAGAGTGCCAAGGTTCCGTTCCGGAGATTGTGGAGGAGGTGGTCCCTGCCTGTGGATATGTTGTCTTTTACTGGACTGCACAAAGCTTTTGGATATCTTTAAAAGCTAACCAGGCTTTTGGATAACTTTAAAAACAAACAAAACAAAGTGAATGTGAGAGCCTATGCACAGCACTGGTCAGTATCTGCAATCTAAAGATTGCAAAAAATAGTCCCCATTGGGGACATAAAAAGTGTAAAGAAATAGAAAAAAAGAAAAAAAAATTTAAATAAAATGTGAAAAAGACCCTCCCTCAATAAAGAATTAAATGGCCCCTTTTTCCCATTTTACCCCAAAAAACATTAAAAAAAAAAAATTTATAAACATATTTGATATTGTGTGCATAAATGTCCGAACTATCAAAATATCATGATAATGATCCCATATGGTGAACGGCGTAAATGTAAAAAAAAAATTAGAATCAAGTCGAAAATTGCGGCTTTTTTGTCACATCCTATTCTCAAAAAATGTACCCCCATATATCCCCGTATTAAAAAAATTAGAAAGTTATAGGTGGTCAAAATAGGGCAATTTTAAAGGGGTTATCTAGGAAAAAAACCTTTTTTTATATATCAACTGGCTCCAGAAAGTTAAACAGATTCTTCTAGATTTCTACTAAAAAATCTTAATCCTTTCAGTACTTTACAGAGTTGCTAAAGTTGAGTTGTTCTTTTCTGTCTAAGTGCTCTCTGATGACACCTGTCTTGGGAACTGTCCAGAGTAGAAGCAAATCCCCATAGCAAACCTCTTCTACTCTGTGCAGTTCCCATGACAAGCAGAGATGTCAGCAGAGAGCACTGTTGCCAGATGGAAAAGAACAACTCAACTTCAGTAGCTGATAATTATTGGAAGTATTAAGATTTTTTAAGAAGTAATTTACAAATCTGTTGCACTTTCTGGAGCCAGTTGATATATATAAAAAAAAGTTTTTTCCTGGAATACCCCTTTAACTCCTTGGGGACGGAGGGTGTACCTATACGCCCTCAGCCCGCTCCCTGTCTATAACGCGGGGCCATGCCGTAGCAGGTCAGGCCCAGCCTCTAACAACGGCCGGGACCCGTGGCTAATAGCGCATGGCATTGATCGCGGTGCTGCGCGCTATTAACCCTTTAGACGCGGCATTCAAAGTTGAACGCCACGTCTAAAGTGAAAGTAAAACAATGCCGGTTAGCTTAGGGTGCTGTTCGGGGTTTCTGCATTCCCGTTCACACTTCTGAAATTCCACTTGCTCCTTTTCTAGACACAAAAAACTGTCTAAAGACAATGATAAATGTTGGCCATAGACTTATCTTACATACAAAGAATACAAATTTGTAAATGTAATGTTTAACCTGGAAAATCATTTGAGACCTAATAATAGGTGATGGATGTAGTGCTGAGTGCTTTCAGCTAAATGCAGTATATGCCTGCGGATGTAGTGATTTGCAGTAACACAACAACGTACCCGGACTATATTAATAGAACTAAGTGGATGAAGAGTTATGCAGGTCAATAAAACATATTTTTACTTGATGGCTTATGCATATGGGCCAATTGCTATACAATGCTTTCAGAAAGGCTTTAGACCCTTTCACTTTTTTCACATTTTGTTATGTTGCACTTTGTGCCAAAATAAATAAAAAAATATTATGTTTTCTACCATCATTCTGCACTTTAGGGCAGTCCCGCATTTTACTTCCTATGCCCTATGCAAAGGATAAGAAATAAGTGTCTGATTGCAAGGGTTCTGATCACTGTGACCCGCTTCCTCAATGCATCTCTATGGGTGAGCTTCAGTGCTCATGTATCTCCACCTTTCCCATAGAGATTCATGGGGGGACTGACGATCTATATTCCATGCACGAGAAGAGCCAGGGCATCATGCAGGAGATCATGGGGGGTCTCAGTAGATGGATCCCCTGTGATCAGGCACTTATCCTTTGTGGACAGTGGCGTAGCTATAGGGGTCACAGTTACACCAGGGGGTCATAAGGCCCCTTCACCACAATAAGCCTGACTGCCATCTGTCCCCTCCTCCCTGTATGAGTGGAGCACTCCTACATGTAGCAGCACAGGGAGCAATAGAAATTGCAGAACATCGAGCTCTGTGACCTTGCATTAGCTGCAATAGTTTAATTTTGTCCAATGGTCCATTGTACAAAATCTCACTATTGCCGTAAATGCAACTTCACATTACAGACATTACATTACTTATCCTGTACTGATCCTGAGTTATATCCTGTAAATCTTGTATTAAAATTTTAACCTAATAATTAATTACAAAAATAAACATACCATATCTGACAGAACATAACAATATCATGAATCATAAAACCAATCATGAAACCAACACCATAGCTTAAAGAGCACCTGTCATCAAACCATATTTTCTTAACTAACTCAGATTATATTCCATAACTACTTCTAACACCCCTCCTGCCCTGGCCCTCCTACCATGGGCCCTGATTTACTAAGAGTGGAGTATAGGTTTCTTTGTGGATTTAAATTTATTTTCCACGGTATTTACTAAGGTTTCCCTACATTTTCCCCTTTTCCCTACATCTTCCTTTTTTTACACATGCTCTGATCTGTCGGGTTTTCCTCAGCTCAAGTCCACTACATTTTCTGTGGAAACCTTAGTAAATATGTTGGGTTTTTGTGAAAATGTCGGGAACACGCCCCTTTTCGGTTACCATAACCCCTTTGCCCAATGGCCACACATCTTTTTGGCTTTTCTTAATAAAAACCCAAAAGTTGGTCGGTTTTTTCAATTCTGGGGAAAATTCTGGCACAGACAGAATTTCTGGCGCAATGCACCAGAATCTGGCACACAACCCGACAAAAAATGTTGGGTTTGCAATAGTAAATAAGGACCATTGTGTGAGCTTCTGGCAGGAGAAAGTGGGCGTTCCCCAGCAGGCGCAACGTCACTGAAGCCTGCACGAGCTGTGCCTCGCTATATCCCGCACGCACTTCCTGAGTTTGGTCTCCTTTGTGGCCGGGAGGAGACCAAACTAACTGTTTGAGCCACCTAGAACAAAAATGAGCCACCTAGTGGCTGTTTTATCAATCACATTAAAAACATATAAAGGTTGAAAATTGCTGCTTTTTTGTCACATTTTATTAAAAAATTTTTAATAAATAGTGATTTAAAAGTTTCATATATGCAAATGTGGTATTGTTAAAAGTACAGATAACAGAGCAAAAAATTTGCCCTCAAACAGCTGCGAAAAATGAGAAAAATAGAGGGACTAAACATACTAATTTGTAAACGCACATGGCCCCTTACTTCCATTCCAAACAAATTCTCTTTCCAAAAGCTCAATGGCGCTCCTCCTCTTCTGAGCATTGTAGTTCGCCAGCAGAGCACTTGACGTCCACACATGTGGTTACAAATTTTGGGGGTTATTTTCTCCTATTAACACAATTTTACACATCCAACTTTAACAAAAAGTCGTCAAACACCTGTGAGGTGTTACGGCTCACTGTACCCCTTGTTATGTTCCTTAAGGGGTGTAGTTTCCAAAATAGTATGCCATGTGGGTATTTTTTGCTGTTCTGGCACCACAGGGGCTTCCTAAATGCGACATGCCCCCTAAAAACCATTTCAGCAAAATTTGCTTTACAAAAGCCAAATGTGACTCCTTCTCTTCTGAGCATTGTAGTGCGCCTGCAGAGCATTTCATGTCCTATGGGGTATTTCCATACTCAGAAGAGATGGGGTTACAAAATTTGGGGGGCATTTTCTCCCATTAACCTTTGTAAAAATTGTAAATTTGGGGAAAAAACTGCACTTTAGTGAAAAAGTTTTTTTTTCCATTTACACATCCGATTTTAACGAAAAGTCGTGAAACACCTGTGGGGTGTTAAAGGGGTTCTCCGGTGCTTATACATCTTTTCCCCTATCCAAAGGATAGGGGATAAGATGTCTGATCACGGGAGTCCCGCCGCTGGAGACCCCCGGGATCTTGCACACGGCACCCCGTTTGTAATCAGTCCCCGGAGCGTGTTCGTTCCGGGTCTGATTAGTGGCGACCACAGGGCCGACGGCGTGTGATGTCACGCCTCCGCCCCCATGTGATGTCACACTCCGCCCCTCAATGCAAGCCTACGGGAGGGGGCGTGGTAGCTGTCAGGCCCCCTCCCATAGACTTGCATTGAGGGGCGTAGCGTGAGGTCACATGGGGGCAGAGGCGTGACGTCACACGCCGCCGGCCCCGTGATCGACAGTAATCAGACCCGGAGCGAACACGCTCTGGGGACTGATGAAAAAACGGTGTGCCGCGTGCAATATCCCGGGGGTCCCCAGCGGCGGGACTCCCGCGATCAGGCATCTTATCCCCTATCCAAAGGATAAGATAAGATGTCTAAGAACCGGAGAACCCCTTTAAGGCTAACTGGACCCTTGTTACGAGCCTTGAGGGGTGTAGTTTCCAAAATGGTATGCCATGTGGGGTTTTCTGCTGTTCTGGCACCATAGGGGCTTCCTAAATGTGACATGCCCCCCAAAAACCATTTCAGCAAAATTCACTCTCCAAAATCCCATTGTTTCTTTGTGGATTTAAATTTATTTTCCACGGTATTTACTAAGGTTTCCCTACATTTTCCCCTTTTCCCTACATCTTCCTTTTTTTACACATGCTCTGATCTGTCGGGTTTTCCTCAGCTCAAGTCCACTACATTTTCTGTGGAAACCTTAGTAAATATGTTGGGTTTTTGTGAAAATGTCGGGAACACGCCCCTTTTCGGTTACCATAACCCCTTTGCCCAATGGCCACACATCTTTTTGGCTTTTCTTAATAAAAACCCAAAAGTTGGTCGGTTTTTTCAATTCTGGGGAAAATTCTGGCACAGACAGAATTTCTGGCGCAATGCACCAGAATCTGGCACACAACCCGACAAAAAATGTTGGGTTTGCAATAGTAAATAAGGACCATTGTGTGAGCTTCTGGCAGGAGAAAGTGGGCGTTCCCCAGCAGGCGCAACGTCACTGAAGCCTGCACGAGCTGTGCCTCGCTATATCCCGCACGCACTTCCTGAGTTTGGTCTCCTTTGTGGCCGGGAGGAGACCAAACTAACTGTTTGAGCCACCTAGAACAAAAATGAGCCACCTAGTGGCTGTTTTATCAATCACATTAAAAACATATAAAGGTTGAAAATTGCTGCTTTTTTGTCACATTTTATTAAAAAATTTTTAATAAATAGTGATTTAAAAGTTTCATATATGCAAATGTGGTATTGTTAAAAGTACAGATAACAGAGCAAAAAATTTGCCCTCAAACAGCTGCGAAAAATGAGAAAAATAGAGGGACTAAACATACTAATTTGTAAACGCACATGGCCCCTTACTTCCATTCCAAACAAATTCTCTTTCCAAAAGCTCAATGGCGCTCCTCCTCTTCTGAGCATTGTAGTTCGCCAGCAGAGCACTTGACGTCCACACATGTGGTTACAAATTTTGGGGGTTATTTTCTCCTATTAACACAATTTTACACATCCAACTTTAACAAAAAGTCGTCAAACACCTGTGAGGTGTTACGGCTCACTGTACCCCTTGTTATGTTCCTTAAGGGGTGTAGTTTCCAAAATAGTATGCCATGTGGGTATTTTTTGCTGTTCTGGCACCACAGGGGCTTCCTAAATGCGACATGCCCCCTAAAAACCATTTCAGCAAAATTTGCTTTACAAAAGCCAAATGTGACTCCTTCTCTTCTGAGCATTGTAGTGCGCCTGCAGAGCATTTCATGTCCTATGGGGTATTTCCATACTCAGAAGAGATGGGGTTACAAAATTTGGGGGGCATTTTCTCCCATTAACCTTTGTAAAAATTGTAAATTTGGGGAAAAAACTGCACTTTAGTGAAAAAGTTTTTTTTTCCATTTACACATCCGATTTTAACGAAAAGTCGTGAAACACCTGTGGGGTGTTAAAGGGGTTCTCCGGTGCTTATACATCTTTTCCCCTATCCAAAGGATAGGGGATAAGATGTCTGATCACGGGAGTCCCGCCGCTGGAGACCCCCGGGATCTTGCACACGGCACCCCGTTTGTAATCAGTCCCCGGAGCGTGTTCGTTCCGGGTCTGATTAGTGGCGACCACAGGGCCGACGGCGTGTGATGTCACGCCTCCGCCCCCATGTGATGTCACACTCCGCCCCTCAATGCAAGCCTACGGGAGGGGGCGTGGTAGCTGTCAGGCCCCCTCCCATAGACTTGCATTGAGGGGCGTAGCGTGAGGTCACATGGGGGCAGAGGCGTGACGTCACACGCCGCCGGCCCCGTGATCGACAGTAATCAGACCCGGAGCGAACACGCTCTGGGGACTGATGAAAAAACGGTGTGCCGCGTGCAATATCCCGGGGGTCCCCAGCGGCGGGACTCCCGCGATCAGGCATCTTATCCCCTATCCAAAGGATAAGATAAGATGTCTAAGAACCGGAGAACCCCTTTAAGGCTAACTGGACCCTTGTTACGAGCCTTGAGGGGTGTAGTTTCCAAAATGGTATGCCATGTGGGGTTTTCTGCTGTTCTGGCACCATAGGGGCTTCCTAAATGTGACATGCCCCCCAAAAACCATTTCAGCAAAATTCACTCTCCAAAATCCCATTGTTTCTTTGTGGATTTAAATTTATTTTCCACGGTATTTACTAAGGTTTCCCTACATTTTCCCCTTTTCCCTACATCTTCCTTTTTTTACACATGCTCTGATCTGTCGGGTTTTCCTCAGCTCAAGTCCACTACATTTTCTGTGGAAACCTTAGTAAATATGTTGGGTTTTTGTGAAAATGTCGGGAACACGCCCCTTTTCGGTTACCATAACCCCTTTGCCCAATGGCCACACATCTTTTTGGCTTTTCTTAATAAAAACCCAAAAGTTGGTCGGTTTTTTCAATTCTGGGGAAAATTCTGGCACAGACAGAATTTCTGGCGCAATGCACCAGAATCTGGCACACAACCCGACAAAAAATGTTGGGTTTGCAATAGTAAATAAGGACCATTGTGTGAGCTTCTGGCAGGAGAAAGTGGGCGTTCCCCAGCAGGCGCAACGTCACTGAAGCCTGCACGAGCTGTGCCTCGCTATATCCCGCACGCACTTCCTGAGTTTGGTCTCCTTTGTGGCCGGGAGGAGACCAAACTAACTGTTTGAGCCACCTAGAACAAAAATGAGCCACCTAGTGGCTGTTTTATCAATCACATTAAAAACATATAAAGGTTGAAAATTGCTGCTTTTTTGTCACATTTTATTAAAAAATTTTTAATAAATAGTGATTTAAAAGTTTCATATATGCAAATGTGGTATTGTTAAAAGTACAGATAACAGAGCAAAAAATTTGCCCTCAAACAGCTGCGAAAAATGAGAAAAATAGAGGGACTAAACATACTAATTTGTAAACGCACATGGCCCCTTACTTCCATTCCAAACAAATTCTCTTTCCAAAAGCTCAATGGCGCTCCTCCTCTTCTGAGCATTGTAGTTCGCCAGCAGAGCACTTGACGTCCACACATGTGGTTACAAATTTTGGGGGTTATTTTCTCCTATTAACACAATTTTACACATCCAACTTTAACAAAAAGTCGTCAAACACCTGTGAGGTGTTACGGCTCACTGTACCCCTTGTTATGTTCCTTAAGGGGTGTAGTTTCCAAAATAGTATGCCATGTGGGTATTTTTTGCTGTTCTGGCACCACAGGGGCTTCCTAAATGCGACATGCCCCCTAAAAACCATTTCAGCAAAATTTGCTTTACAAAAGCCAAATGTGACTCCTTCTCTTCTGAGCATTGTAGTGCGCCTGCAGAGCATTTCATGTCCTATGGGGTATTTCCATACTCAGAAGAGATGGGGTTACAAAATTTGGGGGGCATTTTCTCCCATTAACCTTTGTAAAAATTGTAAATTTGGGGAAAAAACTGCACTTTAGTGAAAAAGTTTTTTTTTCCATTTACACATCCGATTTTAACGAAAAGTCGTGAAACACCTGTGGGGTGTTAAAGGGGTTCTCCGGTGCTTATACATCTTTTCCCCTATCCAAAGGATAGGGGATAAGATGTCTGATCACGGGAGTCCCGCCGCTGGAGACCCCCGGGATCTTGCACACGGCACCCCGTTTGTAATCAGTCCCCGGAGCGTGTTCGTTCCGGGTCTGATTAGTGGCGACCACAGGGCCGACGGCGTGTGATGTCACGCCTCCGCCCCCATGTGATGTCACACTCCGCCCCTCAATGCAAGCCTACGGGAGGGGGCGTGGTAGCTGTCAGGCCCCCTCCCATAGACTTGCATTGAGGGGCGTAGCGTGAGGTCACATGGGGGCAGAGGCGTGACGTCACACGCCGCCGGCCCCGTGATCGACAGTAATCAGACCCGGAGCGAACACGCTCTGGGGACTGATGAAAAAACGGTGTGCCGCGTGCAATATCCCGGGGGTCCCCAGCGGCGGGACTCCCGCGATCAGGCATCTTATCCCCTATCCAAAGGATAAGATAAGATGTCTAAGAACCGGAGAACCCCTTTAAGGCTAACTGGACCCTTGTTACGAGCCTTGAGGGGTGTAGTTTCCAAAATGGTATGCCATGTGGGGTTTTCTGCTGTTCTGGCACCATAGGGGCTTCCTAAATGTGACATGCCCCCCAAAAACCATTTCAGCAAAATTCACTCTCCAAAATCCCATTGTTGCTCCTTCCCTTCTGAGCCCTCTACTGCGCCCTCCGAACACTTGACATACACATGAGGTATCTCCTTACTCAAGAGAAATTGAATTGCAAATTTTGGGGGCTTTTTCTCCTATTACCACTTGTAAAAATTTAAAAACTGGGTCTGCAAGAACATCCGAGTGTAAAAAATGAAGATTTTGAATTTTCTCCTTCAATTTGCTGCTATTCCTGTGAAACACCGAAAGGGTTAACACACTTACTGAATGTCATTTTGGATACTTTGAGGAGTTTAGTTTTTATAATGGGGTTATTTGTGGGGTATTTCTAATATGAAGGCCCTTCAAATCCACTTCAAAACTGAACTGATCCCTGAGAAATTCCGATTTTGAAAATTTTGTGAAAAATTGGAAAATTGCTGCTGAACTTTGAAGCCCTCTGATGTCTTCCAAAAATAAAAACATGTCAACTTTATGATGCAAACATAAAGTAGACATATTGTATATGTGAATCAATATATAATTTATTTGGAATATCCATTTTCCTTATAAGCAGAGAGCTTCAAAGTTTAAAAAAATGCAAAATTTTCAATTTTTTCATAAAATTTTAGAATTTTTCCCCAAGAAATTATGCAAGTATCGATAAAATTTCACCACCAACATAAATTAGAATATGTCATGAAAAAACATTCTCGAAATCAAAAGGAAAAGTAAAAGCATGCCAGAGTTATTAATGTTTAAAGTGACAGTGGTCAGATGTTCAAAAAATGGCCGGGTCCTCAAGGTTTAAATGGGCTGGGTCCTTAATGGGTTAAAGTCCCCTCCAAAGACCGCCTGTTTGCGAAATTAGCTCTTTGTAGATATTGGAAGCTATCAGAAATCCCGGAAATTTATGAAATATTAAATATGATACATCATTGTTATAAATTAGAGGCAATATTAGCTATAGGAAGAAATGAAAGTATATCTTTTTATAAAAAATGGGAGCCATGGAGGATTTTCAGGGGAGAAACAGAAAAAGAAAATTATCATTCAATATAGGAAAGGTAAAAAGAGTAAATAGCGAAACACGCTGGAAAAGGAAAGGAAAGAGGAATTGGAAGACGAGGACGCCACGGGGGAGGGTGTAGATATATGGAGACAATGGGAGGGTGGAAGGAAGTATATATGTATGGAAGTATGTGATGATAACATGTATATGGAGAATGTCAATAATTAATTGTATATGTTGAAATATCAATAAAAAATTTTAAGTGAAAAAAAAAAAGACCACCTGTTTACTAGTAAAAATATTGGGCATGATCCTCATAAAGAGACACTTCTGGTCCCACTTAGACTGTGGGCCACAGACATTAATAACAGATGCAATAAAATTCCCTCCAAACAGGCAGAGATCAAGAAGGCGTTGGAGATCAGATAAAATGTAGCTTTTCTTTATTCCCACAATGCAACGCGTTTCGCGGAGGTTCCGCTTCATCAGGCATAAGTGTTACAACAAGGTGTGTGGTTTTTATAGGGAAAATGCTCAACCCCTTGAGGGGAAAGCGTTAAAGGGGTATTCCAGAACAAAACTTTTTTTTATATATCAACTGGCTCCGGAAAGTTAAACAGATTTGTAAATTACTTCTATTAAAAAATCTTTATCCTTCCAATAGTTATTAGCTTCTGAAGTTGAGTTGTTGTTATCTGTCTAACTGCTCTCTGATGACTCACGTCCCGGGAGCTGTGCAGTTCCTATGGGGATATTCTCCCATCATGCACAGCTCCCGGGACGTGACATCATCATTGAGCAGTTAGACAGAAAACTTCAGAAGCTAATAACTATTGGAAGGATTAAGATTTTTTAATAGAAGTAATTTACAAATCTGTTTAACTTTCCGGAGCCAGTTGAGATATATATATATATATATATATATATATATAAAGGTTTTGCCTGGAATACCCCTTTAACCCTTTACAATATCTCCAGAACATACACATACATTTTAACATATAAAATCCACATAATAATACATAAGGAAAAATATATAAAGTTATTACATCAGTAGACAATACCACATAATGTCATAAAACTATTGTATAAAAAATATATAAAATATATATATATATATATATATATTTTTATTTTTTATTTTTTTTTTTATGAAAAAAAATGTATAACTAAAAAATTAATTAATTAATAACAAAAATTATAATACAAAATTAAAAATATATCTATGTATTTATTTATATCTTCAAATCCTAACGAGCATTTTTAAGGGTTTCATTCAAACTATCCGGAACCAAAGTTGACAGCGTAAATATCCAAAAAGCTTCCCTATTATTTAGCTTCTGTATGCGGCTAGGAGAATTAAGTGGTGTTGTCTCCAGGATAAAAAAACTTTAATTCATTAACACATTTTTGGTGTTTAAATAAAAAATGACTGGATAGACTATGTAACATAAATCCATTGGTGATGTTTGAGCGGTGTTTATTCATACGTGACCGCACAGTCTGAACTGTGCGGCCAACGTATTGAAGTCCGCAACCACAACTTAATTGATATACAGCAAAAGAGCTGTCACAGGTGTAATGATCTTTCAAGGTAAATGTTTTTTTTATTAACAACTGAAGAAAAAAAAGGGGGTAGTGTTACTGATCAGAGCGCAGCACTTGCAACGGGCACGCTTACGAGGAAAAGTGCCAGGTGCAACTGCCGCTGTCGGACCAGGGGGGACATTAATTTTAAGTCTACTGGGGGCAATAAGATTTCTCAAATTAGGGGATCTGCGAAAGGTAACACCCGGTTGTGGGGGTAATATTCCTTTCATAATAGCTTCATCCCGAAGGACCAACCAATATTTAGACAAAATAGATTTAATATTATGTGCGGCGCAATTGTAATCCGTAATGAAATTATAACTATAGGGAATATTCACTGCTTTATTATCTGGATTATTTTTTTGATAATGATGTTTCTCCTGTACCAACGTTTTTTGAGACGTGTGTTTAACTTTATTAAAAGCTTGGGATAAAATGGTTTTAGGATAACCCTTCTCTAAAAACCGGCTACGAAGGATAGTTTTAAAAAATCACAATCATTGGTACAATTTTTACGAATCCGTAAATATTGGCCATAAGGCACATTTTTGATCCACTTGGGATAATGTGAACTATTATAATCTAATAGACTATTCATGTCCACCTTTTTAAAAAAAGGTTTCAGTGACTATATTACCCGATTCGTCTTTTTTAATAGATACATCTGAAAACTGAAGGGTAAATGATAACCCCCAGTCATTAGAGTTTAAAAATTTAAAAATGTAACAAATTAATTCGCTAAATCTTGAGTACCTGACCAAATTATGATGAGGTCATCAATGAACCTCCTATAAAAAATAATGTGAGGACTAAACCCTTCAGTTTTCTAAGGATACCATTGAATTTTTAGATTTATCTATTAAAAAAGACGAATCAGGTAGTATAGTCACTGAAACCTTTTTTAAAAAGGTGGACGTGAATAGTCTATTAGATTATAATAGTTCATATTATCCCAAGTGGATCAAAAATGTGCCTTATGGCCAATATTTACGGATTCATAAATATATTTTTCCTCATGTATTATTATGTGGATTTTATATGTTAAAATGTATGTGTATGTTCTGGAGATATTGTAAAGGGTTAATGCTTTCCCCTCAAGGGGTTAAGCATTTTCCCTATAAAAACCACACACCTTGTCGAAAGCCTAATGCCTGATGAAGCGGAACCTCCGCGAAACGTGTTGCATTGTGGGAATAAAGAAAAGCTACATTTTATCTGATCTCCAGCGCCATCTCTGCCTGTTTGGAGGGAATTTTATTGCATCTGTGGTTATGTGAAGCGGAGCGGATGCTGAGACCTTATATCTAAACATATTCTCTTCCATGGTTGTACTTGGATGGAGTACAACCGCATCTGGTAAGCGCTAATTCACATTGAGCGTTACCACCTGTTATTTGGGTATGACACAAGGGAGCGCATCCTTTTGTCTTTTTTTCTTCTATAGGCATTAATATGGCAAAGTTCTTGTCCCTTTATCAGGACATCTAAAATCAGGCACCTCCCCATCTCTAACTCAATAACCGTCAGCATTCTACCGCTGCAGCAAAAAGGACCGCCACTCTCCAGTGGGAGGGCCCATTCCTCAACTCCCTTTTAACCTTATATACATAAATGACATGTCTGTTAGCCTGGTCTCCTGCAAAAATAAAATGTCAGCATTAATATGGGAAAAAAAGTCAAAGGCTGCAAATCTAGCCATATCTGACTTAAAGGAGTGCTCCGGCACGCACTTTTTTCCTTTTATCCCGTCCGGGCTGCAAAATAAAAGAAAACACACTTCCTCTTACCTGCCAACGAGCCCCCGGAGCTCCGGTACAGGTGTTCGGTCCCCGGGATGTATTCTTCTTACTTCCTGTTAGCCCGGCACGTCACACGGAGCTTCAGCCTATCACCGGCCGAGGCGGGACATCGCTGCGGCCGGTGATGGGCTGAAGCTCCGTGTGACGTGCAGGGCTAACAGGAAGTAAGAAGAATACAGCCCGGGGACCGAACACCTGTACCGGAGTGTACCGGAGCTCCGGGGGCTCGTTGGCAGGTAAGAGAAAGTGTGTTTTCTTTTATTTTGCAGCCCGCACGTAAAAGGAAAAAAGTGTGTGCAGGAGTACTCCTTTAATGCTGGCCGCATTAATGGATGCCAGAGTCAATGAAGAGGGTGCTGCCATGCGAATGATTAAGTTAGACAGATTTCTTTTTCCCATTATCCTTCCCATCTGCCCCACCAACCAAGGTATTTATTACAACTACCATAAGGGATAGTTGGAGAACAATATATTCCTCTATGTTTTATTACAGGTATCCCGCCGAGTCCCGACAGGACCGTGAGTGTATATTTACTTATTGTGGCTAGGCATCTCCCCTTCCCAGCTACGACATGCTATACTGAATTGGGTTTCTTGTTGTCTGCATCTTTTTTATTGGTGGAATCTGGGAAGGGTGAAGGAAGCGCTCCAGATACTTCTAGCCACATCCTGGCTATAGATCAGAATAAGAATTGATATTATCCATTAACTCACTGTGGATAAGTGGTTTTCGTTTCATGGCATCCATTTGTTGAGCCCCTGAGGAGGTCACATGTTACTTTGTGCCGAAATGCGTAGGGCTGTTGTGCAATGGGATACATCTAGTCCCTCTGGGCAGATAGTATCCTGGATGTGTAATCTTGTTGTATATTTTGGGAAGTATTTTCCCCTGGTCTACATTTTAGCAGCACAGCTTTGGCGTACTATTGCTAAGAGGCCCCATTTTGGGTCAAATGGCTGATAATTATTCATATTTTAGAGGTGATTATTAAAAGTTATATTTTATGCACACTCCCCCCATTTTTTCCAATATAATTTTGGGAGCTGATATCGGTCCGTATATACCATACCATCTACCTGTATATAATTTTTTGATTTATTGGCTATGGCTAATCTGGTAACAGGAACACCTAATTTGGAGGACTGGATTAGTGAGGCTCGTGATGTTTTTTCTGACAAAACCCTTGTCCATTCTAAATATACACCCTCTCTTAAGGCGGCCTTTCGTGAATTAACACAGTGTCATAAGTCCTACATAACCAGTTTCTGGGAGGTCCAGAGTTTTGAATCATACATTCAGAATAGGATAGTACCTCGCGGTTTACGTGTACCTATTTTACCGTCTACAAGACTACGTACACCAGAGGTATTAAAGAAGTGGGAGGAAGAGGCGACATCCTGCTCAGTGAAATTTTTAAAAATTTTACTTGAAGAAGACTTCTGGAGATCTCTGGCAAAAAACTTAAAGAACAGCAAGAAATTGCTGCGAAATTTAGGGGTGAATCAGAATTTGTCACAAAAGAGACACAACTTCAAAATACAATAGAAAGGTTTTGCTATCACCTTAAGGAATGAAAACATTCACAATTTGTCAGAGATCTCCAGGACTTTAGGGATAATAGAGCATATACAGTACTGGAAAAATCATACCCACAAAGGGAAACAGAGTCGGAGCCTTCTTCCTCTGAAACTGATACGTCAGATAGGGAAAAGGGTAAACGTGATAAAGGAAGGGGGAAAGGTAGAGGTAGACCATACAATAGAGGTAGGAATCGACATAGAGCCACAGTCAGAAACCAACAATATAATCAAACATGTGGAAATGCAGGCTCCTCCTCTGCTACCTCTTCCTCCTCCGCCTATCCTTTTTTAGAGGGGGAAAACCCCTAAATGTTACGCCCAACCACAGGACGGGGCAGACCCCAATCGTAACCAGTAGCACCAAAGCTCCCCAAATAATGAACCTGACCATGTCCTTACTGAGTCCCAGATAGCCGTACTCAATAAGGGCCTGTCCTTTGTACCCACAGTTGAATTTGATGCGTTCACATGGACAAAGGACATTAGCCTTTTCATACGTAAATTGGGTTGGCACAAATTTCATAAAGATCTAGAACGTAAAAAGAGTAGTGAATTGGGGATCTCGGTAGAGGACAGGGCTACGGTAAGGGAACTAACAGACCTCCTAGATTCTGGTGAAAGGGACCGTGGTTTAGGACCATTTACTGATTTACAACCAAAAAGTAAAGCACAACCACCGATAGGAGAGACTTCTTGCATTGAAATTTTTAAAGAACTGGTGACACGTGACCTCAAACTCCTTGCGTCCCAGAAAAGTAGTGTCAGAAATAATCTCTCAAATAATGAAAAAAGGGCCATGAGGGATCTCATGACCAATGAGAGCATAGTAATTAAACCCTCCGATAAGGGGGGAACATAGTCATTATGGGCAGGAACCAATATAAAGAAATGTGCCACAAGATCCTTAGGGATAGAGAATCATACGAGATTCTACCCTCTGATCCTACATTGAGATACAAACAGGAGCTTATGGTTATTTTGGAAGAGGCAAGAGAGGCAGGCCTGATTAGAGACAAGGAGTTTGAGTTCTTAACACCAGTGGCTCCTATTACCCCCACGTTCTATGCGCTGCCTAAAGTCCATAAAGGTACATCTCCACTCAAAGGGCACCCAATTGTTTCAGGAATAGGTAGCATTTCACAGAACGTGGGGGTATATATAGATAGAGTTCTTAGGTATTTTGTTACATCATTGCCGTCATTTACAAGGGACACTATGGACCTTTTGTCTAAACTAGATGGGGTTGAGGTGGAGAATAACACCCTATTGGGAGGTATTGATGTCGAATCACTTTATTCCTCAATCCCACATGACAAGGGTATTAAAGTGGTGACCTATTATCTCTCCACGAGGGGAACCTATATGCAGAGTCATAATGCCCTTGTCATTAAACTTATGGAGTTTATTTTGGTCCACAACTACTTTCTCTTCGACGGACGCTACTATCACCAACTCAAGGGGACTGCCATGGGCAGCCCCTGTGCGCCAACCTATACAAACATCTTCTTAGGTTGGTGGGAGGCTACAGTGGCGTTCGTCGAGGAGAGAGAAAGATATTTGGAATATGTCCCTTTATGGACACGTTATATTGACGATGTCTTCATCTTATGGACGGGCACTGAGAGTGACTTTAAACAGTTTATGGACTCAATTAATGTTAATGATATAGGGTTGAAGTTTACATATACACTCAGCCTCTCATATCTGGACTTCTTGGATGTGACTATCAAGAAGGACGATCATGGTGGTCTAGTCACTAATGTTTTCCGTAAAGCTACTGCAACGAACAGCCTCCTGAGGTGGGAGAGTTGCCATCCGGGGCCCCTGACAAAGGGGATCCCCAAAGGGCAATATCTCCGCCTCAGGAGGAACTGTTCGCAGGAGAGAGACTTTATTGTGCAGGTGAGGGACCTAAGGGAGAGGTTCAGAGAACGTGGCTACCCTGATCAGGTTCTTACCCCAGCCTTTCAACATGCGGTAGCGACTCCTAAGCAGGAATTGCTAGTCCCTAAAATCCAACCTGAAAAATCACAGACATGTAGAGTGATAGGAACCTTTGATAATAAATCTACACAAGTCCGAGAAATTTTACAAAGGCATTGGAGTATCTTAACGATGGACAAGGATATAGCACCTGTAGTGGGCAAATACCCACTAATTACGTACAGAAAAGGTAGGAGTGTAGGGGATAACATTACTCAAAGTCATCTAGCACCCCCCTCACCCTCTAAGATGTGGCTGGGCAGTGGTACAACAAATGGATCTTACAAATGCGGCCACTGTAAGGCTGTATCACTGTCCGATCACTTGACAAAATGTTTAAAAGGTATGATTAACTGTAGCACAAAAGCAGTTGTCTATGTTGCCATATGCTCCTGCAACCTACTATATGTAGGCAAAACTATTCGAGAACTACGTCGTAGAGTGCTTGAGCATATAGGTGACATCCACAATAAAAGGGACACAGCAGTGGTGAGGCACATTAATGAATCTCATGGGGGTGATCCTCAACATCTGCAATTTTTTGGCATAGAAAAGATGCGTCCCTCACCGAGAGGAGGTAATCTGGACCAGATGCTGCTTCAACGTGAGACACGTTGGATTTATACTTTAGATTCAGTAACCCCCAAAGGACTTAATGAGCAACTGTGCTATACCAGTTTTCTTTAATTGTGGCTTTGACCGCTGGGGACATCATTAGGGGTGATTATAGGTAGTGAGTGGGGGCTGTAGTCAGCCTTTGAGTTAGGACACAACCCTTAACTAGGGATGTGTAGGGTATCCTAGACTAGGTTCCTGTGCGGGACCGCCCTTTTTAGGGCGGCCACCCCGCCTAGGCTTAGGGACTAGTTTTAGGGCCTAATAGCGTGTATCTAGGTCCACTAGGCCCCCGCATATTCTCCCTTCCCTATTTAAGCTAGGGGTTCCCCCTCCCCAGTGGTAACTCATGCCTCAACTATAGCTGTTCTTTGATCCTACTGATTTGCATAATTTATGCACAGTTTCTCATTAATGTACGGGCTTTTCTGTGCCTCCTCCCGGGGGTCCCTTTGCCTGCATCGTTCCTCGTTACATTTTTTGACTAGTTAGAGGTCCATAACATAGAACTGATTGGATATGGCTGTTCAGTATTAATAACGTCACTTGGCAACATTATCCTCATCATTACTAACTCCGGGTTATCTCTTTGGTGTAATCTGGCCAAATAAAGCCCTTTGTTGGTTCATGGGCCAGCTTACCTCTGACTCATGAATCGTACTTATCCCACGGAGCTCAAAGGGTTAACTGTTCTTTGCCCGCTACCCCGTGATACGAGCGGTGTGTAGGTTACGCCCTCCAGCGTCAGGCGTTCACATGGAGACGGTGGACGGGCAGAGACTCCTCCCATGGCTCCGGAAGCGGATAAGACGTCAGACGCCGTTAGCTCCGGACACGTGTGTGAGAAGCCGGCATACAGCTCGGCTCCCCACCACTGCGGGTTACACCCACTGTCCGGAGCGCTTCACACTTACCTCAGAACCGTGAGTAAATATCTTCCCTTGCAGGTATTTATTACAACTACCATAAGGGTTAGTTGGAGAACAATATATTCCTCTATGCTTTATTACAGGTATCACGCCGAGTCCCGACAGGACCGTGAGTGTATATTTACTTATTATGGCTAGGCATCTCCCCTTCCCAGCTACGACATGCTATATTGAATTGGGTTTCTTGTTGTCTGCATCTTTTTTATAGGTGGAATCTGGGAAGGGTGAAGGAAGCGCTCCAGATACTTCTAGCCACATCCTGGCTATAGACCAGAATAAGAATTGATATTATCCATTAATTCACTGTGGATAAGATGTTTTCGTTTCATGGCATCCATTTGTTTAGCCCCTGAGGAGGTCACATGTTACTTTGTGCCGAAACACGTAGGGCTGTTGTGTAATGGGATACATCTAGTCCCTCTGAGCAGATAGTATCCTGGATGTGTAATCTTGTTGTATATTTTGGGAAGTATTTTCCCCTGGTCTACATTTTAGCAGCACAGCTTTGGCGTACTATTGCTAAGAGGCCCCATTTTGGGTCAAATGGCTGATTATTATTCATCACTATTATTTTAATATTTTAGAGGTGATTATTAAAAGTTATATTTTATGCACACTCCCCCCATTTTTTCCAATATAATTTTGGGAGCTGATTGATTATATCGGTCCGTAGATACCATACCATCTACCTGTATATCATCCCCAGCAGAATCCACCTCATGGTTTACTGGGACAACAACCGGGTTGACAAAGGAACAAAGACAGCGACTGAATGGGTGACCTAAGTCACCACACAGGTGACACCTAATCTATGCACAAGATGCAGTGATATGGCCTATTTCCCCACATAGAGTGCACTTCTGCATGGTGTAACTGGAACTAAAATGTGTGGGATCCCAACATCTGTGATCACGTACGGCAAATGGGGTAAACGTAAAAATTTTTTAAAAAGTCCAAAAATGCTGCTTTTTTGTCACATTTTATTTAAAAAAATTATAAAAAATGATCTAAAAGTTTCATATATGCAAATGTAGTATCAATAAAACGTACAGATGACGGCGCAAAAAATGAGCCCTCATACCGCCCTATATACGGAAAAATGAAAAGTTATAGATGGTCAAAATAGGGCGATTTTAGATTACTGATTTTGTACAAAAAGTTTTAGATTTTTTTGAAGCGGTACAAAAATATAAAAGTATCTATTCATGGGTATCATTTTAATCGCATTGACCCACAGAATAAAAAACACATGTCATTTTTACCATAAAGTGTACAGTGTGAAAACAAAACCCTCCAAAATGTGTAAAATTGTTGTTTTCATTGAAATTTCCTCCCTTAAAAAGTTTTTTGGGGGGTTCGCCGTACATTTTATGGTAAAATGAGAGGTTTCATTACAAAGTACAATTGATCACGCAAATAACATGCTCTTATATGGGCCTGTAGATGGAAATATAAAAGAGTTATAGATTTTAGAAGGCGAGGAGGAAAAAACGAAAAACAAAAATAAAATTGGCCTAGTCCTTAACCCCTTAAGGACGCAGGGTTTTTCTGTTTTTGCATTTTCACTTTTTCCTCATCACCTTCTAAAAATCATAACGCTTTCAATTTTGCACATAAAATTCTATATGATGGCTTATTTTTTTTTTGCGCCACAAATTCTACTTTGCAGTGACATTAGTCATTTTACCCAAAAATCCATGGCGAAACGGAAAAAAAATTTATTGTGCGACAAAATTGAAGAAAAAATGTCATTTTGTAATTTTGGGGTCTTCCGTTTCTATGCAGTGCATTGTTCGGTAAAAATAGCACCTTGTCTTTATTCTGTAGGTCCATACAGTTAAAATGACCCCCTACTTATATAGGTTGGATATTGTCGTACTTTGGAAAAAAAATCATAACTACATGCAGGAAAATTTATATGTTAAAAATTCTCATATTCTAACCCCTATAACTTTTTTATTTTTCTGCATACGGGCCGGTATTAGGGCTAATTTTTTGCGCCGTGTTCTGAAGTTTTTATCGGTACCATTTTTGTATTGATCGGACTTTTTGATCGCTTTTTATTCATTTTTTCATGATATAAAAAGTGACCAAAAATACACTATTTTTGACTTTTTTTTTTGCGCGCACACCATTGACCGTGCAATTTAATTAATGATATATTGATATAGTTTTGACATTTTCACGTGCAACAATACCACATATGTTTATTTTTATTTTTATTTACACAGTTTATTTTTTATGGGAAAAGGGGGGTGATTCAAACTTTTATTTGGGAAGGGGTTAAATGACCTTTGTTAACTTTTTTTTTCCACTTTTTTTTTGCAGTGTTATAGCTCCCATAGGGACCTATAACACTGCACACACTGATCTCCTATGCTGATCCCTGCAAAGCCATATCTTTGCACGGATCAGTCAGATAGGGGCTTGATTGCTCAAGCCTGTAGCTCAGGCTTGGAGCAATCAATCGACAATCGGACGCTGCGGAGTCAGGTGAGGAGACCTCCGCCTGCGTCCCAGCTGATCGGAACATCGCAATTTTATCGCGATGTCCCGATCAGCCCGACTGAGTTGCCGGGAAGCGTTTACTTTCCTTTTCAGACGCGGCGATCAACTTTGATCGCCGCGTCGTAAGGGTTAACGGCGCACGGCACAACGATCGATGCCGCGCGCTATTAGCCCAGGGTCCCGGCTATGATTAGCAGCCGGGTACGACCCGGTATGATGCAGGGTCACGGCGTGACCCCGTTTTAAACACCGGGACCGGGCGTAGGGCGTAAAGGCACGCCCTACGTCCTTAAGGAGTTAAGATTAAAATGGGCTTGGTCCTTAACGACCAAGGACGTATATTTACGTCCTTGGCCGGCTCCCGCGATATAATGCAGAGTCACTCGGTGACCCAGCGTTATATCGGGTCGGTCGCAGCATGTATCTGAAGCCGGGATCCGGGGCTTATAGCGCGCGGCAGCGAACGCGGTGCCACGCGCTATTAACCCTTCAGCGCGCGGCACTTTCTAAAACGAAAGTAAAACCTTCCCGGCTGCTCAGTGGGGCTGATCGGGACCACTGCAGTGAAAATGCAGTGTCCCGATCAGCTGGGACGTGAGCGGAGGTCCTCTTACCTTCCTCCGGTGTGTCCCTTCGGCGATTGATTGCTCCAAGCCTGAGACGCAGGCTTGAGCAATCGACCGCTGATTACACTGATCAATGCAAAGCTATGGCTTTGCAGTGAACAGTGCTGGCAATCAGTGTATGCAATGTTATAGCCCCCTATGGGAGCTATAACACTGCTAAAAAAAAGTTAATAAATGTGATTTAACCCTTTCCTTAATAAAAGTTCAAATCACCCCCCTTTTCCCATAAAAAAACACCATGTAAATAAAAATAAATATAAACATATGCGTAAATGTCCGAACTATAAAAATATATCATTAATTAAACTGCACGGTCAATGGCATACGCGCATAAAAATTCCAAAGTCCAAAATAACTTATTTTTTGTCGCTTTTTATATCACGAAAAAATGAATAAAAGCAATCAAAAAGTCCAATCAATATAAAAATGGTACCGCTAAAAACTTCAGATCACGGCACAAAAAATTATCCCTCATACCGCCCCATACGCAGAAAAAGAAAAAAGTAATAGGGGTCAGAAGATGATAATTTTAAACATATAAATTTCCATGCATATAGTTATGATTTTTTCAGAAGTATGACAAAATCAAACCGATATAAGTAGGGTATCATTTTAATCGTATGGACCTACAGAATAAATATCAGGTGTCATTTTTACTGAAAAATGTACTGCGTAGAAACGGAAGCCCCCAAAACTTACAAAATGGCGTTTTTTCTTAAATTTCGTCGCACAATGATTTTTTTTCCCATTTTGCTGTATATTTTTGGGTAAAATGACTGATGTCACTGCAAAGAAGAATTGGTGGCGCAAACAATAAGTCATCATATGGATTTTTAGGTGTAAAATTGAAAGGGTTATGATTTTTAAAAGGTGAGGAGGAGAAAACGAAAGTGCAAAAACCGAAAAACCCTTCGTCCTTAAGGGGTTAAAGGGGTTATCCAGGGAAAAAATTTTTTATATATCAACTGGCTCCAGAAAATTAAACAGATTTGTAAATTACTTCTATTAAAAAATCTTACTCCTTTCAGTACTTATGAGCTGATGAAGTTGAGTTGTTCTTTTCTGTCTAAGTGCTCTCTGATGACACATGTCTCGAGAACTGCCCAGTTTAGAAGCAAATCCCCATAGCAAACCTCTTCTACTCTGTGCAGTTCCCGAGACAAGCAGAGATGTCAGTAGAGAGTACTGTTGCCAGACGGAAAACAACAACTCAACTTCAGCAGCTGATAATTATTGAAAGGATTAAGATTTTTTTATAGAAGTAATTTACAAATCTGTTTAACTTTCTGGAGCCAGTTGATATTTAAAAATTTTTTTTTTCCTGGAATACCCCTTTAAGGGGTTAATGGTACCCTCCACCTCATCAGTACTCGAGTTTCCTGCTCCTGGGCGCCGCTGATCCGGATAAGCGGCACCAATACAAAATAAGGGTTTTTAAGTCCAGTCTTTTTGGGAGGCGAAGGCCTCTTAGCCCCGGCAGCTCTTTCACAATGACACCAATCCATAGGAGCAGCAGCATCAATGCTCCAAGCCACCGGAGCTCCCTTAGCTGACTCTGGTACAAAGCTAAGGGTAATGTGTGATTTTACCTTTTTGTGATGCCAAGGCGTGGTTGACCTATACACCACTAGTGTTGAGCGGCATAGGCCATATTCGAATTCGCGAATATTCGCGAATATATGGACGAATATTCGTCATATATTCGCGAATATTCGCATATTCGTTATGTCCCCGTTTTATTTTCGCATATGCGAAAATACGTGTATGCGAAAATTAACATATGTGAAAATTCCCATATGCGAAAATTAACATATGCTAATTTTCGTATACGCGAATTTTCGCACGCCAGTCTCACACAGTAGTATTACAGCCTTCTTTACACCACACAAGCTGGAAGCAGAGAGGGGTGATCACTGTGATGTGTACTGTGAAGAGAAAAAAAAAAAAAAAACGAATATTCGTAATTACGAATATATAGCGCTATATTCGCGAAATTCGCGAATTCGCGAATATGCTATATTCGCGAACAATATTCGAATTGCGAATATTCGCGAGCAACACTATACACCACCCAAGATAGACCAGCTTTTCTGGTGTCAGGCACGGAGCAAATAATTACTCTGACGCAAGGTTACGGATAACTGGCTTTACTGAGGTTTGAAAGATGGTACGATCCGTTACAGCACAGATTAGCATGAAGAAGATGCAGGGTGAACTTTGAGAAGCTTATCGGCTTGCTGGGACTTGTAGTGGTATAATACTGCCAATGACTTGCTGTATGCAACCCACGCTAGACCATAGTTACTTGGACTTGACTAACTTGACTGACTTGAATGAATCCCCAAAATTTAGTGCTTACCGCCAGGCTTTGACTTTCGGATTTAAATGGTAGTAGATGTGTGGTTGCTGGACTAGGCCTCAGGCCTCCTTCTGAATCACCTCACAGACTCCTCAGACTTCTCTTAACTGTACCTCAGCTTAAACTGCAGAACTGAACTCTAGTTACACTATATATGGAGCAGGTTTTGAGCATTGCCATTGGGCAGATCAGTAACACGGTTCACCTCTGCATACTCCCCTAACAACAAGGTTCTTAACAACAGGTTTAAGGTTTAAAGTGACAAGTAAATAAAAAATACCAATAACTTAACCATTGTATAACTTTGCACTATACAGTGAAATATAGAATCCTGAGGAATAAGGGCCCAAGACAGACATTGAAGCAGACACAGGATGGGCAGGAATACAGAAGAACACTCTATTCTGTACTGGGTTGCCACAAACTCCCCCTCTAGAAAAAAGCTGTACTCGGCATAACATCCTGCAGGGCGGATGGTGCTGAAGTGTCCTAATGGGTCTAGTTAGGACAAACAAAATAGTTCCTGGGGCATTAGTGAAAACGTCCATCTCAGGGCTATGTAAATTTTCCTGGGGCATTAATTGGAATGTCCTTCACAGGGTGATAAACAGATGCAAGAGTTTATGTGGCATTTATTCGAAAGTCCTTACATACTCCAGGTGAATGTATACAAATCACACGCCATAGAACAAGAAGATAGTAACGGTTATTGTAACGGTTTGTTGTAATGGTTCATTTGTACCTTTGTACCAACATGATGACCGACACGCCCCATCCCATAGACTTGTATTTTGGGGGGGGCATGAGGTCACTAGGGGGCGGGGCCATGACATCACGATGCTCCGGCCCCTGTATCGCCGGTCATTACACACAGAGCGAGTTTGTTCTGTGCAGTAATGAAAGTGGGGCGCTGCAGCGGAGATCCCAGGGGTCCCCACCGGTGGGACCCCCTGCGATCTGACATCTTATGCCCTATCCTTTGGAAAGGGGATAAGATACTAGGGGCGGAGTACCCCTTTAACCCTTGTATTACTGATACTGATATTTCAAGCTTATGAACATTTTTAATTACTGACAATAATATATACATATTTGAAACCATAGACAGACTATTTTTCTTTTTTATACAATGACTAGAAAAAAATCAGAGCATGTCTGGACAATATTACAGAGACTCTTATGTTGTCAGTTTTACCAGCCTGGAATGGACGTTTGTTTGCAGAAAATGCCTCAGGACTGCATCCGGCCCCAGAGCCACCTCGACTCTCAACTCTAACAGAACCTGCGTCGAGGGCGACTTGTGTTAAGTAGGGGGGTTTGTGATGTCCCAGTACAGGACTCAACCTGTCAGGTTGAGTCCCTCAGTGACCTGAGGCTATCCTGCAGTGTCTCCCCAGCTGTTACTATACTGTAATTTATTGTAATAGAATTGTAGTCAGTGTATTAATGTATAGTTAGTATAAAGGACCTGTGAGAGGTCATCTAAAGGACCTGTGAGATGTCACATGTTATGTTTATGTTATCACATGTGACCCAGAGGGCACTAGCTTAACACATGACCTGCAGCTTGACCAATGGGCTTTGACTCAGCCCCCCTCTATATAAGGGGGCGGCCATTACAATTCTCTTTTGTACCATCACCACTTTACTGAGACCAGCAAACACCAAAGGTATCAGTGCTAGTGTCAAGCACCTGGAAGGCCTCAAATCTACAGTCAATTCCAGTAAGTCCAAGTTTTCGTATGCTGCCATTACTATCTACAGTCACGTCAAGCCTCAAGTCAATTATCTAAAGTTTTTTACATGTCTAATTGATCCAAGCAAGCTGCGAGGTCCTTCTGTGTTACTGGCTACCTCTCTGGGATTCTGGCCTAGCTGTGAAGATAATAAAACCTGTCTTAACTCAGTAAAGCCTCCGTTAAACCATAACTTTGTTGTGGACTCTCCTCTTAACACCAAGCTGCTTGCCTATTGCAGATTCAGTCTTCAGAGCCTGGTGCAGGTCTACAATTTTGTTTCTCGTGTCCTTCGACAGCTCTTTGGCTTTGGCCATAGTGGAGTTTGGATTGTGACTGTTTGAGGTTGCCTGAAGAAGCTGCACATGCGCAGCGAAACGCGTTGCATCTTGGTCCAAATAAAGTCCTTGTTTGAAGTACTATGACTCCTGCTCCGTTCATCCCGGTCAGCGCCAAGGTTAATCATGTGTCACTTTGATCATATCTACTTATCAGGAGGGCTGCAGATGGGACGTCATGCTAATACATATGCTGTCCATTGTTGCGAATGCAGATACACAACCTATTAGAGATGAGTGAACTTTTCAAAAATTCGGTTTGGCCGATTCGCCGAATTTTTCGAATAAATTTGTTTCAATCCAAATTTATATTAAAAGCGGCTATTTCTGGCCTACAGAGAGCCTCAATAGGGGTATAGAACACTTTGCTGTGTTCTAAAACGCATATAGAGTGTGCTGGGGTGGTGAAATAATACTGTTATTCGGAATAACATGCAGATTACCATCATCGCTTTTAGAATCACTGCCGCAGAGCGGCACAATGACAGAGCCTGGAGGTGGCATCAGTATGAGGAGACCATATAGTGGCTGAATGGCACAGCGTGGAGGTGTTGGCAGCATGAGGAGACCATATAGTGGCTGAATGACACAGCGTGGAGGTGTTGGCAGCATGAGGAGACCATATAGTGGCTGAATGACACAGCGTGAAGGTGTTGGCAGCATGAGGAGACATATAGTGGCTGAATGACACAGTGTGGAGATGTTGGCAGCATGAGGAGACCATATAGTGGCTGAATAACAGAGCGTGGAGGTGGTGGCAGCATGAGGAGACCATATAGTGGCTTAATGACACAGCGTGGAGGTGTTGGCAGCATGAGGAGACCATATAGTGGCTGAATGGCACAGCCAGGAGTTGGCAGCAGCATGGGGAGACACTAGGCCTTCACAATCCCTAAGATTAAAAGATGAATTCAGAAATTTAAACCGAAGATTTTGGATAGCTAGTGCTACCTACCATAACAGAATTGTTATTCCCAGGCCCAGCAGCAGCATCAGTACAAAAAAAGGTCCCACTGGCGGTGCTAGGTGAAAAGGTAAATACGTTCAGACAAATGCTTGTAACAAGAAACAATCAACACCTGCACTCACCGCTAGGGTACCGCAACTCCGGCTTGTCTCATCCGATTCCTCTTATCAAAGACCGGGCATCTCAGATGTAATGGCGCTCAGAAGAAGGCGACTGCCGGCGGTTTCACGCAATCATAAGGCGCTTCATCCGGCCTAAAAGTTTTGGTGGCCTGGGCCTCGGCGTGTGGGTACAAAGGACCTAATCTAACAAGTCTAACGAGTCCCTTGTCACATGTCAGCACAATGACAGAGCCTGTAGGTGGCATCAATAGAAGGTTACCATATTGTGTCTGAATGGCACAGCCTGGATTTGACTGAAGCATGAGGAGACCCCTGTGCTTCACAAAAATTGTCAGAATACCACCTGACATTCAAAATAATAAAATGATACATACGTTCTCTGAAGAAAAGGATCCTTCATTAGATGACAATATGAGTATTGTGTGTTCCAGTGACATTAGCTCATTGGAGGAACAGGAACTGAAGAACTTCAAAATGGTAAATCTACCACCTGGGATACTCCAACAGCCGGTGGTCCGTATCCAAAGTTCCCTGTTTCTGCTAGTCCTTGGCAATACTCCTTTTATTACTGGTCTGTTTCAACATGGCAATAAGGCTGGGAGGGTAACTCAAGGATAGCCACGTTTCCTACAATACACAGTCAATATATGGAGACCATATAGTGTCTGAATGGCACAGCCTGGAGGTGGCTGAAGCATGAGGATACCATATAGTGGCTGAATGGCACAGCCTGGAGGTGGCTTCAGGAGTCCTGAAAGTGACCCTAAAGCAGTATCCATGGCAGCACAATCAGATAGCCTGGAGGTGGTAGCATCAGCATGAGGAGACCATAGAGAAGCACAATTATAGAGCCTGGAGGTGGTAGCATCAGCATGAGGAAACCATAGAGCAGCACAATTAAAGAGCCTGGAGGTGGCAGCATCAGCATGAGGAGACCATATGGCGGCACAATGACAGTGCCTGGAGGTGGTAGCATCAGCATGAGGAGACCATATGGTGGCACAATGACAGAGCATGGAGGTGGTAGCATTAGCATGAGGAGACCATAGAGCAGCAGAATGAGAGAGCCTGGAAGTGGCAGGTTCAGCATGAGGAGACCATATTGCGGCACAATGACAGAGCCTGGTGGTGGTAGCAATAGCATGAGGAGACCATAGAGCAGCACAATGGCAGAGCCTGTAGGTGGCATCAGCAGCATGAGGGCCATGCCAACTGAGGGTTGAGTGTGAGGAACCCACCGACTGTTGACTGGGGGTGTCGAATGTCACTTGAGATGAAGTGGATGACCGAGTGAACCGATCAATCATGGCTGCTGGGTTCTTGGTCACGACACGACTGCTAGCTGACACCGGGAGCTCAGACCTCTCACTGCGACTGCGGCTGGCACACACCCCTACTCTGCTGCGACCTCTAGCTGTGCCTGATGAGTTTAGGCTTCTGCCACTCCTCTGTGCATTCACTACACTTAAAACAGTATTTGTCTAGAACAGCAGCAGGTGTGTACTATTGGCTGTCCTTTCACAGTATCTACGCCCTTGACAGATTAACAAGTACAAAATAGTTCACTACTTAGATGTAGGTATGCGGTATGCACTGATGAGGGCAGAAAAATGCGCTACAATACGGATTAAAAACTATGTATTTTTGTAAAACACCAGCCGGTGAGTACTAGTGCTTGGACTTTCACAGTATGTAGGCCCTTGACAGATTAACAGGTACAAAATGGTACACTACTTAGATGTATGTATGCTGTATGCACTGATGAGGGCAGAACAATGCTCTACAATACGCATTAAAAACTCTGTATTTTTGATAAACACCAGCCGGTGATTACTTTTGGCTGTCCTTTCACAGTATGTAGGCCTTGACAGATTAACAGGTACAAAATAGTACACTACTTAGATGTACGCATGCGGTATGCACTTAGGAGGGCAGAAAAATGCGCTACAATGAGCCTAAAAACTCTGTAAGTTTTGTAAAACACCAGCCGGTGAGTACTAGTGCTTGGACTTTCACAGTATGTAGGCCCTTGACAGATTAACAGGTACAAAATGGTACACTACTTAGATGTAGGTATGTGGTATGCACGTATGAGGGCATAAAAATGCACTATAGTACACTTGGAAAACTTATTTTCATGAAACAACAGCCAGTGATTAGTTTTCCCTGGCCTTTCACTGTATGTAGGCTTGTTACAGATTAACAGGTACAAAAAGGTGCACTACTTGGATGTAGATATGTGGTTTGCACGTATAAGGGCAAAAAAATGCGCTACAGTACACTTGGAAAATGTATTTTCATGAAACACCAGCTAGTTATTACTTTCCCTGGCCTTTCACTGTAAAAAGTGTACTACTAAGATGTAGGCATGTGGTATGCATGTATGAGGGCAGAAAAATGCGCTACATTACACTTGGAAAATGTATTTTCATAAAACACCAGCCGGTGATTACTTTTGCCTGGACTTTCCCAGTATCTAGGCCTGTTACAGATTTACAGATACAACATAGTAGACTGCTTTGATGTAGGTATGTGGTATGCACGTATGAGGGCAGAAAAATGTGCTACAGTCCTCTGAAAAAACTTATTTTTGCACAGCAGCAGGAAACAACAGTGCAGCACCACAAAAAAACGGAGATTAAACGCTTAATTGCACTCTGTCACAGAGTGTTAAGAATTGTGTGAACTGGTTTTTATACCGTCTACAGACTAGTATAAGCAGCAGATGATTTCTTGTGGGAAAAATACACAGAATTTCTCTGAAAAATCATTCCTGCCTCCTGTGATAAGGTTCATGAATTTCAGGGAGCTTGTTGATATGTATGAGGCAACAAAAAGCTATCTGCCCCTCTCTGATAAAATGCTGAATAAAGTGACTGGAAGATTAATGGCTGGCATCAAAATCCTTCTCAGTGACAACAACGCTGATGTGACTAGCAGTTGGCAGTGGAACGCTGTGGTATGATCAATTCAGCGTGTCTGTGTATCACACAGAGACACGCAGTCCGTCCTATCCCTCTACAGTGTATGGCATGAAATGAGCAGCTGTGACATCACAGGGGTCAATGAATGCTGCTTTGTTGTTGCCTTCCTCAGGGGGCTGTCTTCCTGAGGAGGGCAATGAAACAGCAGCTGTTGGGGTAGTGGAGTGAAGCGGTTCCCAGTCAATATGGGTGAGAACGATTTTTGCACTTTATATGCATATGCACTTTTGGTTATGTAGTACTGTGGCAGGGTAAATACCTGACTGAGATTTTAAGGTGCAAGTTCTGACAATTCAGGAACTCTCACACAGTATTAATTTATTACATTGCATATGACACTTTTTTGTATTCTATTAAAACACAATAACATTGGGGAGTATTTATCAATGTATTTACTCTGTTTTTTTGGCTTATATTTGTCGCAGTTTTCGTGCGACTTTTTAGATTTGCGACTTTCAATGCGACACATGCTTTCTGCTGGATTCCAGTCTATACTTCTTTTTAATGCGGCATAGCTACTTTAGCTGCAGTACACTATAATTTACTATCTGCGACATTTAACGTTTGTCGCAAATGATCACCGTTGGAGCGCAACTTAGGCGCATCTGGCCGCCACAAAAAAACACATCTAGGAAATATGCGTATCCTCCCGAAAGGCAACCTAAACTAAACCTATTAATACTGTATACAAAAAGAATCCAAAATGACACCTTACTGTACATCCTGCCATCATGGCTACATAGTGTCTACATATGATCCTAACATGATAACGGCGTACTCAAAGTACCAATCCACCACACAAAAAAGAAAGAGTAACTAAATGCCGCTTAATTGAATATAATATCTTTATTAAGTAAACAAAATATAAAAGCATAAGACCAAAAAATGGAGCTGAAATAACTGAGGACCTCAAGAGCATAGGCCGAGCAACAGTACAGAGACACGGACAATAATGTAATAATCTGGGAACAACTCTGTGGAAGTTGTATGCGATGCAACTACGCACTGAAAATATGTCCTATGTAAACACTGGGAACCCCGGCTGGGTAAATCTTCCCTCCGGAAAAAGGCTCCCAGTGTATTACTGACAACTAAATCCAAATATATTGGCTATTTGCCACAAGAAGATACGAGTGCTAAAGGTGCTAATTAGGGCTTACCCATTCTAAAGTGCCGTGCTCCGCTCTCCAACGCCGCAGCGGCCCCTTGAAAAAGGAAATGAAACGGCGTTGGGGAGCGGAGCACGGCACTTTAGAATGGGTAAGCCCTAATTAGCACCTTTAGCACTCGTATCTTCTTATGGCAAATAGCCAATATATTTGGATTTAGTTGTCAGTAATACACTGGGAGCCTTTTTCCGGAGGGAAGATTTACCCAGCCGGGGTTCCCAGTGTTTACATAGGACATATTTTCAGTGCGCAGGTGCATCGCATACAACTTCCACAGAGTTGTTCCCAGATTATTACATTATTGTCCGTGTCTCTGTACTGTTGCTCGGCCTATGCTCTTGAGGTCCTCAGTTATTTCAGCTCCATTTTTTGGTCTTATGCTTTTATATTTTGTTTACTTAATAAAGATATTATATTCAATTAAGCGGCATTTAGTTACTCTTTCTTTTTTGTGTGGTGGACTAAACTAAACCTAGACAACTTAAATGAAATTTTAACTCAAGTAGGTACATATGGAGGACATTTTTAAAATGTTAAGTAAAATATGAAAGATGTGACTCACACAGTGAGCCATGAGACCATATTTTTTATGAGGTAAAAAGGGAAGATGATGAACCACCATTACAAACTTTACAACAATATAGAGAGAAAGCAAACAGAAACAACCTTCAGCAACTCACCTCAGCAACTAACACTGCTATCTCCTGTTCTGAGAAGTTCTTCTTTTTTTTGATAGACCTTACGCTTGTGAGGGAGGATTTCACTGTCTTGTGAGGCATTTAGCTGCGAAGTACTCTCTCCTTCCGAAGACATTTCGGCAGACATGACAGCTTCAACATCCAAAAACAAGACAGATGAGAGGGGAGACCAGACAAGTAAAGATTCACAATGAAAAATGCATGCCTAAATCCATATGAACTCACAAGAAGGCCACAAGCTTTATACATACCTTTAGTTCCGGAGAAAAAGGGATAAATTCAACATTTACAGCAGCAAGAAAGGTATGGCGGTCTTTGTGACTAAAAGACGCTGTGCCACGGCTCTTTCAGCATTTGCGCCAAAGTTATTAAACAACGTGCGACAAATTGTAACTTTGGCCCACGTCCATCAAAATAACCACAAAAAAAAGCGTAAAAAAATAAACCGCTAGTATTGATAAATACCCTCCATTATGTGTATTGAGTGCATATTGTTACAACAGTACTGAACCTCACACTTCAATTTTATTTATTGCTAGATCCTGTCTGTAATAGCTCGATGTTATTTTTATCTACATATATAAAACTCAACGTGTGTGTGTGTATGTATGTGTGTGTGTATGTTCCAGCATCACGTCCAAATGGCTAAAGATATTGACATGAAACTTGGCACACATGTTACTTATATGTCAACAACAAACATAGGATAGGTTATTTAACCCTTACTTACCCCCCATTTGCCAGGGGCGGGGTTTATGTTTAACCCCTTAAGGACCAGGCCATTTTACACCTCAGGACCAGAGCGTTTTTTGCACATCTGACCACTGTCACTTTAAACATTAATAACTCTGGAATGCTTTTAGTTATCATTCTGATTCCGAGAATGTTTTTTCGTGACATTTTCTACTTTAACATAGTGGTAAAATTTTATGGTAACTTGCATCCTTTCTTGGTGAAAAATCCCAAAATTTTATGAAAAATTTGAAAAATTTGCATTTTTCTAACTTTGAAGCTCTCTGCTTGTAAGGAAAATGGATATTCCAAATAAAAAAAATTTTGATTCACATATACAATATGTCTACTTTATGTTTGCATCATAAAAGTGACGAGTTTTTACTTTTGGAAAACACCAGAGGGCTTCAAAGTTCAGCAGCAATTTTCCAATTTTTCACAAAATTTTCAAACTCACTATTTTTCAGGGACCAGTTCAGGTTTGAAGTGGATTTGAAGGGTCTTCATATTAGAAATACCCCACAAATGACCCCATTATAAAAACTGCACCCCCAAAGTATTCAAAATGACATTCAGTCACCCTTTAGGTGTTTCACAGGAATAGCAGCAAAGTGAAGGAGAAAATTCACAATCTTAATTTTTTACAGTCGCATGTTCTTGTAGACCCAATTTTTGAATTTTTACAAGGGGTAAAAGGAGAAAATGTATACTTGTATTTGTAGCCCAATTTCTCTTGAGTAAGGACATACCTCATATGTCTATGTAAAGTGTTCGGCGGGCGCAGTAGAGGGCTCAGAAGCGAAGGAGCGACAAGGGGATTTTGGAGAGTACGTTTTTCTGAAATGGTTTTTGGGGGGCATGTTGCATTTAGGAAGCCCCTATGGTGCCAGAACAGCAAAAAAAAAACATGCCATACCATTTTGAAAACTAGACCCCTTGAGGAACGTAACAAGGAATTAAGTGAGCCTTAATACCCCACAGGTGTTTCACGACTTTTGCATATGTAAAAAAAAATTATTTTTTTTTCACTAAAATGTGTGTTTCCCCCCAAATTTCACATTTTTGCAAGGGTTAATAGCAGAAAAGACCCCCCAAAATTTGTAACCCCATCTCTTCTGAGTATGGAGGTACCCCATAAGTTGACCTGAAGTGCACTACGGGTGAACTACAATGCTCAGAAGAGAAGGAGTCATATTTGGCTTTTTGAGAACAAATGGTTTTTGAAGGGCATGTTTCATTTAGGAAGCCCCTATGGTGCCAGAACAGCAAAAAAAAAAAACACATGGCATACCATTTTGGAAACTAGACCCCTTGAGGAACGTAACAAGGAATAAAGTGAGCCTTAATACCCCACAGGGGTTTCACGATTTTTGCATATGTAAAAAAATAAATAAAAATTCACTAAAATGTGTTTTTCCCCCCAAATTTCACATTTTTGCAAGGGTTAATAGCAGAAAAGACCCCCCAAAATTTGTAACCCCATCTCTTCTGAGTATGGAAATACCCCATGTGTGGACGTCAAGTGCTCTGCTGGCGCACTACAATGCTCAGAAGAGAAGGAGCGCCATTGAGCTTTTGGTAAAAAAATTGTTTGGAATGGAAGTCGGGGGCCATGTGCGTTTACAAAGCCCCCCGTGGTGCCAGAACAGTGGAACCCCCCACATGTGACCCTATTTTGGAAACTACACCCCTCACAGAATTTAATAAGGGGTGCAGTGAGTATTTACACCCCACTGGCGTTTGACAGATCTTTGGAACAGTGGGCTGTGCAAATGAAAAATAAAATTTTTCATTTTCACGGACCACTGTTCCAAAAATCTGTCAGACACCTGTGGGGCGTAAATGCTCACTGTACCCCTTATTACATTCCGTCAGGGGTGTAGTTTCCAAAATGGGGTCACATGTGGGTATTTTTTTGGGGGGGTTTATGTCAGAACCACTGTAAAATCAGCCACCCCTGTGCAAATCACCAATTTAGACCTCAAATGTACATGGTGCGCTCTCACTCCTGAGCCTTGTTGTGTGCCCGCAGAGCATTTTACGCCCACATATGGGGTATTTCTGTACTCAGGAGAAATTGCGTTACAAATTTTGGGGGTCTTTTTTTCCTTTTAACGCTTGTGAAAATAAAAAGTAAAGGGCAACACCGGCATGTTAGTGTAAATTTTTTTATTTTTTTACACTAACAAGCTGGTGTAGCCCCAACTTTTGCTTTTCATAAGGGGTAAAAGGAGAAAAAGCCCCCCAAAATTAGAAGTGCAATTTCTCCCGAGTACGGCGATACCCCATATGTGGCCCTAAACTGTTTCCTTGAAATACGACAGGGCTCCGAAGTGAGAGAGCGCCATGCCCATTTGAGGACTAAATTAGGGATTGCACAGGGATGGACATAGGGGTATTCTATGCCAGTGATTCCCAAACAGGGTGCCTCCAGCTGTTGCTAAATTCCCAGCATGCCTGGACAGTCAGTGGCTGTCCGGAAATGCTGGGAGTTGTTGTTTTGCAACAGCTGGAGGCTCCGTTTTGGAAACACTGCCATACAATACGTTTTTCATTTTTATTGGGGGGACAGTGTAAGGGGGTGTATATGTAGTGTTTTACTCTTTATTATGTGGTAGTGTAGTGTTTTTAGGGTACATTCGCACTGGCGTGTTACGGTGAGTTTCTCGCTAGAAGTTTGAGCTGTGGCGAAAAATTTGCCGCAGCCCAAACTTGAAGCAGGAAACTTACTGTAAGCCTGCCCGTGTGAATGTACCCTGTACGTTCACATGGGGAGGGGGGGGGGGGCAAACCTCCAGCTGTTTCAAAACTACAACTCCCAGCATGTACTGACAGGCCGTGCATGCTGGGAGTTGTACTTTTGCAACAGCTGGAGGCACACTGGTTGGAAAACCTTCAGTTAGGTTCTGTTACCTAACTCAGTATTTTCTAACCAGTGTGCCTCCAGCTGTTGCAAAACTGCAACTCCCAGCATGTACTGATCGCCAAAGGGCATGCTGGGAGATGTAGTTATGCAATAGCTGGAGGTAGGCAACTACAACTCCCAGCATGCCGAGACAGCTGATTGCTGTTTGGACATGCTGGGATTTGCAGTTTTGCATCTGGAGGGCTACAGTTTTAGAGAACACTGCAAAGTGATCTCCAAACTGTGGTCCTCCAGCTGTTGCAAAACTACAATTCCCAGCATGCCCTGACAGCAAACAGTTGTTTGAGCATGCTAGGAGTTGTAGTTTTGCAAGATCTGGAGGGCTACAGTTTAGGGACCACTATATAGTGGTCTAAAACTGTAGCCCTCCAGCTGTTGCAAAACTACATATTCCAGCATGCCCAAACAGCTGTCTGGGCATGCTGGGAGTTGTAGTTTTGCAACATCTGGAGGGCTACAGTTAGAGACCACTATATAATGGTCTCAAACTGTACCCTCCAGATGTTGCTAGGCAACTCACCGGCTTCCGTCGGATCCAGACGCACGTCATCGCCGCCCGCCGATCTCCGTCGCCTGCTGCCTCCGACGCCCGCCCGGATCGGTAAGTGGATCTTCGGCGCCGGTCCCTGTCGTTTCCCCGTCCTGCCCCGCCTATTGTGGGAGGGCAGGACGGGGAAAACTAAAGTAAACCCCCCCGCCCCCGATCTGCTATTGGTGGTCGCGTCTAGACCACCAATAGCAGGGATAGGAGGGGTGGCACCCGTGCCACCTCACTCCTATCGCTTCAGGGGGATCATGGGTGTCTTGGACACCCGCGATCCCCCTTACATTCTGGGTCACCGGGTCACTATAGACCCGGAATGACCCGGAATCGCGCAAATCGCAAGTGTGAATTCACTTGCGATTTGCCGCGATCGCCGACATGGGGGGGTCTGAAGACCCCCCTGGGCATTTGCACGGGATGCCTGCTGAATGATTTCAGCAGGCATCCCGCTCCGATCCCCGCCCGGCGCACGGCGGGGACTAAAACTGCCCATGACGTAAATGTACGTCCCTGGTCCTTAAGACCCAGGGTGTCGGGACGTACCGTTACGTCATGGGTCCTGTAGGGGTTAAAGTCCCATACAAGTCAATGGGAAATATATGTTACTGCATAACTTCTAAACGGCTGGAGATATTTCAATAATACTTGGTCACATGTTACTTATATATCCACTTAAAATATAGGATAGTTAATTTAACCCTTAACTACCCACATTTGTGAGGGTCGGGGGTTTTGTTTAAAGTCCCATGCAAATCAATGGGAAATGTATGCTCCCACATATCTTGCGTACGGCTGGAGATATTTCAATAACTGGAACACATATTACGGGTCGGGATAGGAGGTCGACATAGGAGGTCGGGATAGGAGGACGGGATAGGAGGTCGGGATAGAAGGTCGGGATAGGAGGTCGGGATAGGAGGTCAGGATAGAAGGTCGGGATAGGAGGATGGGATAGGAGGACGCGATAGGAGGACCGGGATAGGAGGACCGGGATAGGAGGACCGGGATAGGAGGACCGGGATAGGAGGACGGGATAGGAGGTCGGGATAGGAGGTCGGGATAGGAGGTCGAGATAGGAGGACGGGATAGGACGACGGGATAGGAGGTCGAGATAGGAGGACGGGATAGGAGGTCGAGATATGAGGACGGGATAGGAGGTCGTGATAGGAGGACGGGATAGGAGGTCAAGATAGGAGGTCGGGATAGGAGGACAGGATAGGAGGACGGTGTCACGATTCGGCTCACAGGTAGTGGATCCTCTGTGTCAGCGAGGGATGGCGTGGACCGTGCTAGTGGACCGGTTCTAAGAGGCTACTGGTGTTCACCAGAGCCCGCCGCAAAGCGGGATGGTCTAGCTGCGGCAGTAGCAACCAGGTCGTATCCACTAGCAACGGCTCAACCTCGCTGACTGCTGAGAAGGCGTGGGACAGAAGGACTAGGCAGAGGCAAGGTCAGACGTAGCAGAAGGTCGGGGCAGGCGGCAAGGTTCGTAGTCAAGATGGATAGCAGAAGTTCAGGTAACACAGGCTTTGGACACACTAAACGCTTTCACTGGCACAAGGCAACAAGATCCGGCAAGGGAGTGCAGGGGCAGTGAGCAGATGAGCCAGGGAGCAGGTGGAAGCCAATTAAGCTAATTGGGCCAGGCACCAATCATTGGTGCACTGGCCCTTTTAAGTCTCAGAGAGCTGGCGCGCGCGCGCCCTAGAGAGCGGAGCCGCGCGCGCCAGCACATGATAGCAGGGGACCGGGACGGGTAAGTGATCTGGGATGCGATTCGCGAGCGGGCGCGTCCCGCTGTGCGAATCGCATCCCCGATGGCCATGACAGTGCAGCGCTCCCGGTCAGCGGGACCGACCGGGGCGCTGCAGGGAGAGAGACGCCGTGAGCGCTCCGGGGAGGAGCAGGGACCCGGAGCGCTCGGCGTAACAGACGGGATAGGAGGACGGGATAGATGGACTGGATAGGAGGACGGGATAGGAGGACGGGAAAGGAGGACGTGAAAGGAGGACGGGAAACGAGGTCGAAATATGAGGACGGGAAAGGAGGACAGGAAAGGAGGACGGGAAAGGAGGACGGGAAAGGAGGACGGGAAAGGAGGACGGGATAGGAGGACAGGATAGGAGGACGGGATAGGAGGACGGGATAGATGGACGGGATAGGAGGAAGGGAAAGGAGAAGGACGACGGGAAAGGAGGTCTAGATAGGACGGAAAAGGAGGTTGAAATATGAGGACGGGAAAGGAGGACGGGATAGGAGGGCGGGATAGGAGGTCGGGATAGGAGGCCGGTATAGGAGGTCAGGATATGACAACAATATATGAGGACGGGATATGAAGTCAAAAGCTTCCTCCTATGTTTATTTTCCTCCCCAACAAGGATTAGGAAGGAAAAAACCGGGCAACGCCGGGTACTCAGCTAGTACATTTAATAAAATTGCATTTTAAAACTCACTTATCTAAGTGTAAGCTCTACATTTTTTCAGTGTATAATGTTTTTAATTTTGTTGGTGTTAATAAAATATAGTTTTATGGTCTATTCACACGTGCAGTATTCTGTGCAGATTTGACTCGCAGATTTGATGCGCAGGATTTTCTGCTGCAGATTTCAATGTAAACTTAACACTGCTTGAAATCCTGCTCAGCTGTACTTTTTTGGTGAAGATATATCATATAGTAGTAGGCCTCTATACTGCTCCCATCTCGACATCACTGAAGCCTGTGAGAGCTGTGCCCTGCCATGCCACACACCCACTTTCTGAGTTTGATCTCCTGTCAGGCCGGGGGGGGGGGAGACCAAACTATCTGTTTGACTTGCACAGGGAACAGAACAGAGCCACCTAGTGGCCGTTTTTTTCAATCACATTAAAAACATTTAAAGGTTGAGAATTTTAACAGCAAGTTAATAGCAAAGCATAATTAA
This sequence comes from Hyla sarda, assembly GCF_029499605.1. Taxonomy (NCBI): domain Eukaryota; kingdom Metazoa; phylum Chordata; class Amphibia; order Anura; family Hylidae; genus Hyla; species Hyla sarda. Next base: position 237,984,414 of record NC_079194.1, read on the forward strand.
ATAAGGAACAATTTATTAAAAGTTTAGTTTGACGACAGGTATTCTTCAAAGGAATGGTGCAATACTTTTATATTTACAGATCCTTTGAGATACCATAAAGCAGCTCAATGCCAGGTCCCATTACATTACAGCCCCTCATATTTTTATAGATAGACTCTTTTTTTAGCTGCCTAACTATATTTGGTCCACAGCTTAGTAGCTGAACTCCGGGTTGTCACTCTCACTGGCAGAGAACATTAAAGGGGTATTCCAGGAAAGAACTTTTTTATATATATATATATATATATATATATATATATATATATATATATATCAACTGGCTCCAGAAAGTTAAACAGATTTGTAAATTACTTCTATTAAAAAATCTTAATCCTTCCCATAATTATCAGCTGCTGAAGTTGAATTGTTCTTTTCTGTCTGGCAACAGTGCTCTCTGCTGACATCTCTGCTTGTCTCGGGAACTGCACAGAGTAGAAGAGGTATGCTATGGGGATTTGCTTCTACTCTGGACAGTTCCCAAGACAGGTGTTGTCAGAGAGCACTTAGACAGAAAAGAACAACTCAACTTCAGTAGCTCATAAGTACTGAAAGGATTAAGATTTTTTTTGTAAAAGTAATTTACAAATCTGTTTAACTTTCTGGAGCCAGTTGATATATATATATATATATATATATATATATATATATATATATATATATATAAAAATCCTGGATAACCCCTTTAACACTCTACATCAGTACTTTTGGATCCAGCTGTCAGGATATGAAAGACGGCATTCCAGCGCTGCATTTGGAAGTATACCTGAGAGTGCGGGGGGTGAAGGAAATAGTGGTGATACCTGCGGGTGACTTTGCATCTTTCTACAAGACCCTTAAATAAGGCCATGGCATCTTTTGTTGTGTGTTTCTTTAAGAAGAGCGACTTCATCACAAGATTGCAGTATTTTGTCAGCGACATAAAGAAAGTTGAACGCAGCTTGCGCCTGTGCTGCCATTGGAATTATTTATGTACGTGGCTCAGCACATTATACAACATCATAAAGGTAACACTGACATTAAATAATTAAATGGCTTGCTGGCAAGAAACACTAATTGATTTCCTGACTATGTTTCCATTTCTTTGTAGATTTACAGAACACTTGTGTTTTTGTGTAAGATAAGTCTGCATAACAAGGCCATTTACTACAACTTTTTATGCGCTCGTTCTTGCTTTGTTGTTTTTAAGAAACAAATCTATATACAATTTTAGGGATGAGCGAATCGAATCTGACTAATCCAAATTCGTTACGAATCTCAGGAAAAATTTGATTTGTAACGAATGCGCAAATCGCTTCATTAAACTCCATTTAATGCGGTCCAGGCTCCAGAGGCATCTTAAATGGTGGATCCACATGTGAGGACATGGGACAAGGAATCCAGGGAAGGCGGGAACAAGGGTCAGCGGGATGACCCTGAATCACATGCAGCATTCAGCCTATCAGCAGCCAACCACCCCTGTGATGTTACAGCCCTATATAATCGGCAGCCATCTTGCGGCCAGTCACTTCAGCCTTTTATTGCAGAGAGAGAGGGACAGACAGCGCTGTGTGTCAGGCCCGGCGGAACCACCAGGCGGACCAAGCGGCTGCTTAGGGGCGGGCAGGTCTGCAGCCGGGGGTGGGGTGGAAAAATGAACCTCTTTTTTTTTTTTTGGACATCCCTGTGGGCTGCTCAGTAGCGGATTGGGGCCCCCGATAGCCTGGCCGCGGCCACTTTAAAACAGTGACCAGCGGCGGCTCCTGTGGGCCCGGACTCCTCCTGCTTTTTCTATATTTCATACTTCCTTACCTGGCCGCGCTCGGCAGGCTCAGGTGATGCGTCGGGTCGTGGGCTGTGACGAGTGACGTCTCCTGCGGCTCCTCTGCACAGCGTCAGGGGCGTCACTCATCATTTCCTGCAGGGTACAGTTTTCTTCATTACACCCCAGCGCTGCAGGAAATGACGAGTGATGTCCCTGACGCTGTGCAGAGGAGCCGCAGGAGACGTCACTCGTCACAGCCCACATGACCCGACGCATCACCTGAGCCTGCCGAGCCCGGCCAGGTAAGGAAATATGAAAAATAGAAAACAGCAGGAGGAGGGGGAGCAATGAGCAGGGGAGGAGTATGAGTGGGGGAGGATGATGAGGCAGAGGGGGGTAATGATGAGCATGGGGGGAATGATGAGCAGGGGGGGGTTAATGATGAGCAGGGGGGTTAATGATGAGCAGGGGGGTAATGATGAGCAGGGGGGTAATAATGAGCAGGGGGTAATGATGAGCAAGGGGGGGAGAATGAGGAGCAGGGGGTAATAATGAGCAGGAGGGGTTAATGATGAGCAGGGGGGTATATGATGAGCAGGAGGGGTTAATGATGAGCGGGGGGGGGGTAATGATGAGCGGGGGGTAAATGATGAGCAGGGGGGGTAATGATGAGCAGGGGGGTAATGATGAGTAGGGGGGTAATGATGAGCAGGGGGAGTAATGATGAGCAGGGGGGGTAATGATGAGCAGGGGGGGTAATGATGAGCAGGGGGGTAATGATGAGCAGGGGGGTAATGATGAGCAGGGGGGGTTAATGATGAGCAGGGGGGGTAATAATGAGCAGGGGGGTAATAATGAGCAGGGGGGGTAATGATGAGGAGGGGGGTAATAATGAGCAGGGGGGATGATGATCAGGGGGGATAATGATGAGCAGGGGGGGTAATGATGAGCAGGGGGAGAATGATGAGCAGGGGAAGTAATAATGAGCAGGGGAAGTAATAATGAGCAGGGGGGGGGTAATAATGAGCAGGGGGGGGGGTAATAATGAGCAGGGGGGGGTAATGATGAGCAGGGGTGGTAGTGATGAGCAGGGGGGGTAATAATGAGCAGGGGGGGTAATAATGACCAGGGGGAGAATGATGAGCAGGGGGGAGAATGATGAGCAGGCGGGGAATGATGAGTAGGGGGAATGATGAGCAGGAGGGGGGGAGAATGATGAGCAGGGGAAAACACGGGAAAGGAGGCGGGGGGGTTAAATATTGCACAGGGGCTGATAAAAGAGGGAGGAAGGAGGGGGGGGGCAAACTGAGGATCAAGGGGAATCAAAGATGGGGGGGGGGGGATGATGAGGCATATAGTTCAGAGCTATAGTCATTTATTTAACATTAATTTTTTCCCCTCAAATTTTCCTGTGAAAATGAGGGTGTGTGTTATATGCCAGTGCGTGTTATACGCAGATAAATTCTGTAAATTTCCCCCCCCCCCCCCCCCCTCACATTCAGCAGGACATCCCTGTGTCCTGAAAGATCTTTTCGGGACACAAGGATGTCCCGGTTACCTTTCCGTGGACACCCCCCCGCCCCCCTCTCCCCCCAGTGCAATAAAAAAAAGTGTAAATAAACATGTGGTATTGGTATGTCCAGATTATAAAAATAATATCTCTAATTAAGCCGCATGGTCAATGGCATATGCACAGAAAAATTCCAAAGTCCATAATAGCGTAATTTTGGTCACTTTTTATATCATGAAAAAATGAAAAAAAAGCTATTAAAAAGTCAGATCAATACAAAAACGCTAAAACCGATAAAAACTTCAGATTACGTCACAAAAAATGAGCCCTCATAGCGCCCTGAACGCGGAAAAATAAAAAAGTTATAGGGGTCAGAAGATGACAATTTTAAACGTATACATTTTCTAGTTAGGATTTTTTCCAGAAGTACGACAAAATCAAATCTATATAAGTAGGGTATCATTTTAACCGCATGGACCTACAGAATAAAGATAAGGTGTCATTTTTTCCGAATAATGTACTGCGTAGAAACGGAAGCCCCCAAAAGTGACAAAATAGTGTTTTTTCTTCAATTTTGTCGCACAATTATTTTATTCCCCATTTCGCGGTAGATATTTGGGTAAAATGACTGATGTCATTACAAAGTAGAATTGGTGGCGCAAAAAATAAGCCATCATATGGATTTTTAGGTGCAAAATTTAAAGAGTTATGATTTTTTAAAGAAGAAAAATTGAAGATGCTAAAACGGAAAAACCCTTAAGGGGTTAAATAAAGGTTTATGCCATTGACCGTGGGAATTCTTATATTTTCATTTATTGAACATTTATGCATGCGGTGATACCAAATGTTGGTTTATTTGTATTTACTTATTTTAAAAAAAATGGGGAGTCAGGGGAGTGTTTTAAGCTTTTATTAGGGGAGTTTTTTTTTTTTTTTTACAATTATTGCCTTTGTTGTTTCAATTTTTTTTGTCCTATAGGGAAGTTTTTCCACATACTGTGTCTCCAATTGCTTCAAAACTACAAATACCAGCATGCCCTTTAGCTGTCTGTGTCTGCTGAGGGTTGTAGTTATGCAATAGCTGGCAGCAAATTTTTTCTATGATAGTGTGCCTCCAGCTGTTGCATAACTACAACTCCCAGCATGCACAGGTAGGGGGGGGGGGCAGTTCGACCGGCCCTGCTGTGTGTTGCACAGCAAAGTATTTTTACAGCAGCGACTCACCTCCCAGTCACATAAGCCTTTTATTGCAGAGAGAGGGAGGGATAGACAACAGTGTGTAATGCACAAAAAAAACATTTTTACAGCAGCGATTCCCTTTAAAAGTCAAATCAGCATTCTATTGCAGAAGGACAGAGAGCAGTGTTTACAGCAGCGATTCACCTCAGGCCCAAATCCATCCTAGAAGCAATGATAGGGAAGGACGATTGAGAGAGAGATTTTGCAATTTTGGGTGTAGTACACAGCAATTGTGTGCTGCAGCACTGGTGTGTACAACAACTGAAAAGCTAATAGTAGCCAGCCAGTTAGGGTGAGCAGAGCACTAAAAGCATATTGTCCTCCATTAAGTGTAACCTGTGCGCACATCTAAATGGTGTAGCATTTTGTTTCTGTTAAAGTCTTAAGGGTCTAGATACTGTGAAAAGCCAAAAGTACAGCCAAAAGTACACACCTGCTGGTGTTGTAGACAAATACTGTTTTAACTCCTTAACGACAAAGGACGTATATTTACATCCTCCGCTGGCTTCAGCTATATGCAGCGGAGTCACGTGGTGACCCCGCGTCATATTGGGTCGGTCCCGGCGGCCATCAACGGCCAGGACCTGCGGCTAATACAGGACATCACCGATCGCGGTGATGCCCTGTATTAACCCTTCAGACATGGCGATCAAAGCTGACTGCCACGTCTGAAGCGAAAGTGAAAGTATTCCGGCTGCTCAGTCGGGCTGTTCGGGACCGCCGTGGTGAAATTGCGGCGTCCCGAACAGCTTACAGGACACCGGGAGGGACCTTACCTGCCTCCTCGGTGTCCGATCGGCAAATGACTGCTCCGTGCCTGAGATCCAGGCAGGAGCAGTCAAGCACCGATAAGTGTTAATACACGCCAGTGATCTGTGTAAAAGATCAGTGTGTGCAGTGTTATAGGTCATAGGTGTTGTAGGTGAATCACCCCCCTTTTCCCATAAAAAATAAAACAGTGTAAATAAAAATAAACATATGTGGTATTGCCGCATGCGTAAATGTCCGAACTATAAAAATATGTCATTAATAAATCTGCACGGTCAATGTTGTACACATAAAAAAATTCCAAAGTCCAAAAAAGCGTATTTTTGGTCACTTTTTATACCATTAAAAAATGAATGAAAAGTGATCCAAAAGTGATAAAAACTTCAGATCACGGCGTAAAAAATGAGCCCTCATACCTTGTACGTGGAAAAATAATAAAGTTATAGGGGTCAGAAGAGGACATTTTTAAACGTATACATTTTCCTGCATGTAGTTATGATTTTTTCCAGAAGTACAACAAAATTAAACCTGTATAAGTAGGGTAACATTTTAACAATATGGACCTACAGAATAATGATAAGGTGTCATTTTTTCCCCGCTTTGCCGTGGATTTGTGGGTAAAATGACTAATGTCACTGCAAAGTAGAATTGGTGATGCAAAAAAAAAAAGCCATAATATGGATTTTTAGGTGGAAAATTTAAAGGGTTATGATTTTTAAAAGGTAAGGAGGAAAAAAGGAAAATGCTAAAACTGAAAAACCTGCGTCCTTAAGGGGTTAAGCGTACTAAAGTGAATTTTACTCCGCTCATAAGTGCATACCACATACGTACATCTAAATAATGTACCATATTGTTCCTGTTGTAGACAAATACTGTTTTAAGCTTAGTGGAGCGTATTGTACTCCCCTCTTATACGCACTAAGTATGTCAGGCAGAGAAGTGCCAGGACGTGCACAGAGGAGTGGTAGAGGCCTAAATTCATCAGGCAGACATTGTAGAAGACTTGGGGTGAGTAGCAGCAGGAGTCAAAGCGAGAGGCCTGAGCTCCCAGTTTCAGCTAGCGGTCATGTCTCGACTAGCAACCCATCTGATGTCATCGATTGTTTAACACGGTCATCCACTTCATCACAAGTGACATCTGACACCCCCAATCAACAGTCAGTGGGCTCCTCAGACACAACCCTCAGTTGGCATGGCCCGGGAGCAGTCCCTGTCCTCCCATTGCCTCTGTCCTATGCTGTTCCCTCCCCCACAGGAGTATCTTATGCTGTGAGTTCAGCTATGCTATTTAGCGAGGACGATCTAGAGGACAGTCAGCAGCTACTGCCCAGCCAAGAAGTGGAGGAGACATCCACCGCTTCCTCCGCTAGGAGGGCAAGTAGTGATGAGGAGAGTGGCGTGGGAGGTGGTGTTACGAGCGTTCAGGCTCCTGAAGCAGACACTGTTGAGGAACCTGAGGAGGACATCAGTGATGTGCATGCGGTGTCCCGGTACCGGATTGCATCCATTACCTTATGGTGGGGTCCCCAAAGTCAGAGTCCCTATGTACCGGTGGGGTCCTCATCTATAGTTATTCCCTAGTCACCCCTTTAGTAGTTAAAATTATTCAAATGCTAATATATATATATAATGTATACTTACCTTGTTGTAGTGTCGCAGGACCTGCGGGTCACGTGATGCGTTCCAGAACTCTATGGTTTTCTAGTTAAGGACCTTTGGAGGTAGTCAGGTGATCCCCCCCCATGCTTTGTAACAGTGAGTGACAGCTGACATTGGACCAATCCAAAACGGCCCTGCCCCTGCCCATATAAGGGAGCGGCGGCCATTAATCTCGCTCTTGTTCCTGCGCTGCTGATGAGGATGGATCTGCGCAGCTGTCATCAGCACTTGCTAGGCATAAGCCCTGCGGCCGCGGCCATCTCTCAAAAACTCTGAGTTACTTCAATCCCTATTAACTCCGCAAGATCACTGGACCTAAATACTCCCCTAAATCCAGCGGATCTCTGCAAGAAACCCTAATTCTAATAATTTCTGGATAACTCAATGGTCCTCACCATCTGTAAATCACTCCTATGCTAAATAGAGACTTTGTTAATAAGACTGTTGCTGTTATTGGATGTACCGCAAATACCTCAGTAAAGTTTCACGCAAGTTCAAGTTCATCTTTGCTGTGGACATTCAGTCATTTATGCACACACCTATCGTTTCTGGGAAGGGTGGCGATAGGCCGAAGATTTACCTCAGCGTATTAACCCTCACCCTGGCGTCACGAGTGACAAGGGTTAAATTAACCCCTCATATACCACGCAGAAACACCCCATCTACACCACACCCCAAGGCAGTTACCACAAAGCTTTTTTGGCGTAGCACGAACAGGATTCGGGCGTGTGCCTACTGCTGTTGCCACTAGTGAAAGTGTACTCCCCCCCAGAAAGTAACGGACGTTATTCATGTACTGTGACCCCCCAGAAAGTAACAGACTTTATTCATGTGTCGCAGACCGCATTATTGTGTACAAGAGCGGTGCTTGTGGTTTAACTTGCAAGGGGGCCACGAGAAAAGTAAGGGGGAGGCGAAAATTCAAGCGCAGCAAGAATGTGTAAACTGGGAAAGAATTCACGCTACGATCCTCTGGTCCAGTCAGCATGGGAGGAGTCAACCTGCTACCAGAGAAGGCCCGCGCTGCGCCACGACCCGCCCCTAGGCGTGGCTACCAAGTTGCTGTGTCACAGCCGAAAGGGAACTTGGAGACACAGGAGTTGTTTCTGGGAGGACCGGAAGTCGGGGCTGCACCGATGACGTCCTTCCTGCCGACCACCATTTTGGGGAAGGCCACTATAAAAGACGCCACGCACAGCAACCTCTTCAGTCTGCACAGGGAGCCAGAGAGTACAGACATGACGTAGAGCAGCGTTCCACGTGGTGATGATGGCAAAATGGCGCCGAAACAGCGGAAAGTTGTGGCAGTCGCAGCCCGACTTTTCCAAGAACATGCTGACCGTCTGCAACGGTTGTCATTAGACGAAGAGGGGGCCTGCAATCTTCCCCCACTGCCTGATGATGACGACGATTGGCCAGAGACACCTCCAGCGGAGAGCGCAGGGACACCTGGAGGTGCATCGCCGGTGAGACTGTCCCCTCACCACAGAACTTGGGGCTCGTGGGCCGAGATCCCATCGGAGGAGTCTGCAGTGAGTACACCGCCAGAGGCGGCCTATTCTTCCTCCTCCAGCCCCGAAGCTAAAATACCTCTATCTACTTTGCCAAGTGCACGACCGTGCTCAGCAGATTGGCCGGGACTCATCGAGTATATGCCCATGGTTCTACAACCTATACATGGGAAGCCACTCCCACCAATTCCAGCCGCACAAAGGGAAAGGGCCCGTCAAGAAGCCGAGCTGGCTGAACTGATGGACAGATTAAAGGCCCAACACAGAGAACTGTACGCCCCTAAGCATGTGCATTTGCCTCCTGAAGAAAGAATTCGCTATCAGGAGAATACTAAAGAAATGGAAGCTTTATTCATCCGCAAATGGGACCATCCCCGAGAAGAGCAACTGTGGCCAAGTTCGACAAGGTCAGAGGTTATGGGACACTCCTAGATTGCCACACAGGGCAAACCATCCTCGTAAACTGACGAGCAGTACAGAGGCCATATCTTCATAAGAAGTTCTACTCCTTGGAGGTGGGTGAAATTGTGGAGTACACCCCCGTCCAGAGACGCGTGGAGAATGGGCTGCAGCGGTCACAAGACCAACAGCCCCAACACAGCTTCCCTTCAAATACTTTCTGTCTACAGATTGGGAATCGGATCCCTTCAACCTGAGGCCGAAATGGTCTGCTTCTGATGCCTCCACCAACGTACTCAAGGAGGAGGAACCTCTACAGCATCAATCATCTGTGTACAGTAAAGTACCATGTCCTGCTCAAGTTCAAGAAAGTAAGCCTAAATTGCGGGCACCAAAGAACATACCTAGACCCTCTCGGAGCAATGAGAGTTTGTCTGTTCCAGAGGTACCAACGTATGTACCAAGGCCCTCTTCTGACATGGAGAGTTTGCCTGCTTCCCGGGTACCGACGATAGTGTTTTGCCCCACTCCTGATATGGCGAGGGTTGCTAAAACTCTATGCACCAACTGTGATCCCGGCCAGTAAGCCGCTGGTCAGCCTAAATCCTACTGTTGCCCATTCTACTCTCACCAATGTGGTGTGGGAGTGTTACATTAACTCCTCGCCTGCCTTAGATGTTAGCAGATATAGAGGATCTACTAGAGGCACAAGAAGATTCAGAAGAAATGTTTTTTGAAGGACTGTAAAGTAATGTTTATTGCTTTTCTTTGCTAATCACTTTTGTTTTACAGTAACAAAGTTCAAGACATGTGCCTAGCAGGACTGTGCTAAGATTGTTCCAGTTTTAAGTTCAGCAACGTAACCATCAAGCTTTGTGCCTGACCATCAGGTCAAGAGACTCCTAGCCAGTAGGAGATTCATACGTTTTGTGCCCGGCTGATTGTGGTAAAGCCGTGTTTCACATAGACTCCTAGTGTAGGTGAACTGCAGATCCTTAAACGTCCATTTTATGTACGTAACCTTATATTTATAGGACTCTCTGCTAAATGTTGCACTTATCAGGTGTATGCGCCTGAACTTTGTTGGAGTGTTAATAAATGTATCATAAAGATGTATATGGTTCTTGTACACAAGAAAAATTGCTTCATGTCTGTGAACATAAAAAGTAAGTAAAGGTTGTACACAGAAAATTTCCCGCTAAATGCACGTGTCCATCAAACACAAAAATGTAAATAACTCTTGTACACATGTACATACAAAGGTATAAACATGCTAAAAGGTGTTTGAGTAGTTGCTCAATGGGTGGCTCTCTTGGCTCCTCCGAGAGTGACATTGTTTTTAGTCACCAATCGCTAGCACCTGTCTCAACAAAAATAACAGGGTAACCTACCCTTAAGATAGCAAGACTAACTAGTAAGCAGTACTTGCACACATAGTACTCTAGACTACAAACTTAAATGTACTACTTCAGTCTACTTCAGTGCATACACAAAAACTGAATGTATCTCACATTTCAAGAAACACTTAGGAATTGTAGCCTATTGATACCCAATTCCTGCCACTGTTAGGTACACTCATATTTCTCTTCTCTGTATTACGTATGTGAAATGCTCTACTTGGCCAGCAGGTGCTCTTGCGAGCTAAAAATGAAACACATAATTCTAAAGGTAACCTAGGTAGGTTATTTTGAAGTGCTCTAGGGGTATGTAGCGTGTTGCCGATACACCCTAGCAGCCAGACTTGCTGTGACCTAGCTTCCGGCTAGCCAGTATAACTTTCGTGTACTAACAGGTGACTCATTGTTGGCAAAAAGAAAAAAAAAATGTGTGAGATTCCAAAATGTTTAGTCAGCTTGAAGCTAAATGTATAGAGAGCTGTACTAATGTCTAGTTAGCCTCATAAAATGTGTAAGAGAGCTAAAACAAAATGTCTTAGGAGCTAGATACTCAATGTCAGATAGCTGCCTAATTGTTTAGTAAGCTTAACATGTATAGTAAGCTTAATTAAAATGTCTAAGAAGCTAGAAACTAAAGGTCTAGATAGCTTCATAATTGTCCAGGAAGCCTTTATAAATGTCTAGTGAGAATGCTAGTATAAAAATGTGTAAAGAGTTTTAATTTTCTAGTAGGAGTACTAGTCTAAGAATGTCTAAAAATGTCTAGTAGGTGTGTATAAAAGTTTTGTTAGGATATAGATTCTGTCTAGTTAGCAATCCTGTTCTGACCTGCCCTAGTCCCTCTGCCTTAGGGGACAGGAGTCAGGGTCGACTTGTTTTAAGTAAGGGGGTTTGTGGTGTCCCGGTATCGGATTGCATCCGTTACCTTGTGGTGAGGTCCCGAAAGTCAGAGTCCCTAGGTACCGGTGGGGTCCTCATCTATAGTTAGCCCCTAGTCACCCCTTTAGTAGTTAAAATTATTCAAATTCTAAGTGTATATATGTATATAATGTATACTTACCTTGTTGTAGTGTCACAGGACCTGCGGGTCCTTTAGAGGACCTTTAGAGGTAGTCAGGTGATCACCCGCCATGCATTGTAACGGTGAGTGACAGCTGACATTGGACCAATCCAAAACGACCCTGCCCATATAAGGGAGCGCCGGCAATTAATCTCTCTCATGTTCCTGTGCTGCGTATGAGGATGGATCTGCGCAGCTGTCATCAGCACTTGCTAGGCCTAAACCCTGCGGCCGCGGCCATCTCTCAAAAACTGTGAGTTACTTTAATCCTTGTTAACTCTGCAAGATCACTGGACCTAAATACTCCCCTAAATCCAGCAGATCTCTGCAAGAAACCCTAATTCTAATAATTTCTGGATAACTCAATGGTCCTCAGGATCTGTCAATCACTGCCGTGCTGAATAGAGACTTTGTTAATAAGACTGTTGCTGTTATTGGATGTACCGCAAATACCTCAGTAAAGTTTCACGCAAGTTCAAGTTCATCTTTGCTGTGTACATTCAGTCATTTATGCATGCACCTATCGTTTCTGGGAAGGGTGGCGATAGGCCGAAGATTTACCTCAGCGTATTAACCCTCACCCTGGCATCACAAGTGACAAGGGTTAAATTAACCCCTCATATACCAACACAGAAACACCCCATCTACACCACACCCCAAGGCAGTTACCACATGCAGACACAACTCGATGATGATGAAGCCGATCGCACTTGGGAGCCGGGTGCAAAAGGGGCTTCTTCATCATCAGGAGAAGAGAGTTACAGGTTACCCGTGAAGCAGCAGCTGAGCCAGCAAGGTGGTAGCATAGTAGGCAGCCATCATGTGGCAGAAGTCTTTATACCTACCTGGGGATGGTGGAACCTTTCTTCCTTGCTCTTAAAGATGTACTCCACTGGAAAACATTTTTTTTTTTTTTTAAATCAAGTTAAACAGATTTGTAAATTACTTCTATAAAAAAAAAAACTTAATCCTTTCAGTATGTATCAGCTGCTATATGATCCACAGGAAGTTCTTTCCTTTTTGAATTTCCTTTCTGTCTGACCAAAGTGCTCTCTGCTGACACCTCTGTCCATTTTAGGAACTGTCCAGAGTAGGAGGAAATCCCCGTAGAAAACCTATCCTGCTCTGGAAAGTTCCTGACATGGACAGAGGTGTCAGCAAAGAGCACTATGGTTAGACAGAAAGGAAATTCAAAAAAGAAAAGCACTTTCTGTGGATCATACAGCAGCTGATAAGTACTGGAAGGATTAAGATTTTTTAATAGAAGTAATTTACAAATCTGTTTAACTTTCTGGCCCCAGTTGATTTAAAAAAATGTTTTCTAGTGGAGTATCCCTGTTATGGATAATATATGTAAAATGAAGATCATTCTTCTAAAATGAAGGTTACATCCTGTATTACAGCCTGTGTGACCATCCCCTTTTGGAACAGAGAGAATATGATGCAATGCTTACGTAAAGTAGTCTGCTAACCAATTAGAATGCTTATACAATGAGCTATGCCCTACTGAAGGATATATCTTGTGTGTAAGCTATAGAATAAATCAGATAACTGCTTTGAGCCAAAGAGAGAGTCCGCGTCTGTTTTCTCCATGCACGTATTTATCAAATTTGGAGCAGGACATCAACATAGAGCGGTCACTTGGAATGCATCCAAAACACCCCTTTAAATTATTCTGCTGCCACCGCTGTGCATTTCCTCATGGTGCTGTGGTGAAGCTGAAATTACTTCTTTTACAGATGTCGCTGAAGTAAAAGCAGTTAAAGAGTACCTGTCATCAAACCATATTTTCTAAACTAACTCAGATTATATTCCCTAACTACTCCTAACACCCCTCCTGCCTTAAAAAAATTATCAGCTTTAAAAAGCTCTGCATCATACCTTTCCCCTTGCTCACATTGTGTGAGCTCCCAGCAGGAGAAATTGGCCGTTCCCCAGCAGGAGAAACATCACTGAAGCCTGTGAGATCTGTGCCTCACCATGCCCCGCACACTTCCTGAGTTTGGTCTCCTGTCACACTCGGAGGAGACCAAACTAACTGTTTGACTTGAGGCAGGGAACAGAACGAAGCTACCTAGTGGCCATTTTCTCAATCAAATTAAAAACATAGAGGTTAAGAATTTTAACAGAGAGTAAATAGCAAAATGTCTTATAATTTCATAAGGAACAATATATTAAAAATTTTGTTTGGTGACAGGTACTCTTTAAAAAAAAAAAACTCTAAAACTTACAGAACAGCCCAGTCGTACTCCAGGGTCTAATATTCAGAGAAACAAGGATGTTGGATTGGCACTTAGATCACGCACTCCTCCAACCCCTTTCTCTCAGACCTTGAGCTCGAAATAGATTCTTCATAGCACACCAGTGCAACACTAAATGACACTTTTCACTGTTCTGGAATCCTTAACTGGCCTATACTTTTCTATTTTCTCAAGGAAACATTTGCAGCTAAATCTTCTGGTGATGTTATTTCTGCCAGATGAAAATAGAATTATTATTTTTGATAATATTTCCGTGAAAATATGATAAAAATAATAATTGTATTTTCATTTGGCAGAAATAACATCGTTCATAAACCTTATATGACTTGTCCTTACACAGCAACTTTATCCTCATCCACTAAAGTGCTGGCAGCTTTCGGAGCCAAATTAGAAATAAAGACAGTAATCTTCATTTTGATGCACAAAGGGTTGGGAAAAATTTTGACATTGCAACAAAAAATGACTGACATAGCGATTACTAAAATAAAAATGTTATTCTGTAAGCCCCAGTCACTTACATTACAGAGAACACAATGCTCTGCCAAAAACCATGAGTCAGAGAACCGCTCCAGCACAGTTCACTGCTGCATTGACCCAATCAGTTACAGTACAGGATATTTCTTATGCAATCTAATTACTCTGATCAGTACATTCACCCATACATCTCTGCTACTGCAGTACCGAAAACAGCTCTGCGACCCCTGTGACGTCAAATTCTGCAGCCGGGCTCCATTCCATCTATCTTACTGCTTGCTAGTGCGTATTCGGATGGTTAGCAAGGAGTACGGGACAGATGGAACACAAATAGTGACAAACTAACCTCGGAGAATTGCATTGGGAGGTGTGGTATTGGTGCAAAAGTAATAGAAAGGGTGTACAGGGTGTAGACGCTAGACCATTTAAACCAGCAACATAATGCTGTCCATGTAATCTATGGATGCGCTTCCTCAATCAATAGAAAATATGAAGAAGTTTTTTTTACTTACCGTATAAACTCAAGTATAAGTTGAGTTTTTCATCAAGATTTTTTGTGCAGAAAACATCCCCCTCGGCTTATACTCAGGTTGTCCATCTTCGCCCACCTACGCTGCAGGGACCGTCCAAATTTCTGTCGGGAGGGCGAGCCGGTCCAGGCCATCCATCTTCACCGGGATACCCTCTTCTACATTCAGGGCTGGCTCCAGACTAGTGATGCTGCATTGACGCTGCTGCCCCGGGACGTCCGCGCGTAGTAGATGTCCGTGAGGTCAGGGGCGTCCTTGCGCATGGACGTCTTCTGCGCATGGACATCTCTGCTTGTAGGCGTCAAAGCAGCGTCACTAGTGCGGGGCCAGCCCGGAGCAGAGAAGAGGGTATCCCGGTGAAGATGGACGGCCCGGATCGGCTCGCCCTCCCTACCGGAATGCGGACGGTACCTGAAGCTAAGGAAATGACAGAGAGAGCAATAACTGGGGAGGTGAGTAGACAAAGAAAGGGGGGTCTGGATGACAAGGGGTGATGATGACAGGGGGGTCTGGATGATGACAGGGGGGTTGACAGGGGCTGATGATGACAGGGGGATGATGATGGGGGGTCTGGATGATGACAGGGGAGGGTGGGGATGATGTATTTCCCACCCTAAGCTTATACTTGAGTCAATAGGTTTTCCTAGGTTTTCCTCAGCTTATATTTGGGCCAGCTTATACTCGAGTATATACAGTTATCCAAACCACCCTTGGAAAGATAACCTTTAGGCACACAAACTTAAGTAGGCTCTCAAACCTCAGGAGCCCATAAGATGTCTGATAGCGGGGGTTAAGTCATTCAGAATGCCAATTTTGGCCAGTCGCAGTCGTGGTGTCCCGCCCACTTCCTTAATGTCTATGGGAGGGGGCGTGATGGCTGAGATTGAGTTACCACAGCCATCACGCCCCCTCCAATAGACATGAATGGAGAGGGCATTTTGTCACGACCATGGCCGCCCAAAACCAGTGTTTTGAACATAAATGTTTAGAATGCCAGGGTGCCAGGCCTGAGATGACGGGGGGTCGGGGGGGGGGGGGGTCCCAGCAGCCACATGAGACAAAGGGGTGGAGTACCCATTTAAATATCTCTTCTTGAGACTTACAGGGGTACTCTGATGGAAAGCATTTTTTTTTTTTCAAATCAACTGGTACCAAAAAGCTTAACAGATTTGTAAATTACTTCTATTTAAAAATCTTAATCCTTCCAGTACTTATCAGCTGCTGTATGCTCTAGAGCAAGTTGTATAGTTCTTTTCAATCTGACCACTGTGCTATCTGCTGACACCCCTGTCCATGTCAAGAACTGTCCAGAGCAGGAGAGGTTTACTATGGGGATTTGCTCCAACTCTGGGCAGTTCCTGACATGGAAAGAGGTGTCAGCAGAGAGCACTGGGGTCAGACTGGAAAGAACTATAAACTTCCTCTGGAGCATACAGAAGCTGATAAGTACTGGAAGGAATAAGGATTTTTTTAGTAGAAGTAATTTATAAATCTGTTTATCTTTCTGGAGCCAGTTGATATGAAAAAAATAGTTTTCCACCAGAGTACCCCTTTAAAGGGAACCAAGCAGCAGATTTTAGTATATGTAACGCTTAACAACATGTGATATATGCTAAAATCGTTATCCTCACCATTCCTGGGGGATGCTTTTGCCACCAGGAATGGTGAAGATATTAAGTTATAAAATTTCCCCCAGCCGCACGCAGGTAGTCCCCTGGGCGGGGACTTCTACTTACAGCACCCGTCACTCCCCATTGCTCTGGCCGTGGCTCCTCTTCGTCAGCTTGATTGGTGCCTTGCGTCATCGCTCTGCTCCCTAAGCAGACAGAGCAGAGTGGTGACGCGAGCCGTCAATGAAGACAAGGGCATGGGATCACGGCCGGAGCAACGGGTGCTGGTAAGTAGAAGTATCTGCTCAGGGGACTACTTGCGGGTGGACAGGGGGGACTTTATTACTTAATATCTTTACCCGGGGATGGTAAGGATAACGATTTTAGCATATATAATGCATTGTTAAAGGGGTACTCCATGTTATCCCCTATCCAAAGGATGTCACCGGAACGGAAGATGTGTTAAAGGAAACCAATCAATAGATTTTACTATATGTAACACTTAAAGGGGTACTCCACCCCTAGACATCTTATCCCCTATCCAAAGCATAGGGGAAAAGATGTCTGATTGCGGGGGTCCCACCGCTGGGTACCCCCGCAATATAGCATGCGGCACCCACCAGTTTCTGCTCCGGAAGCACTGGAGGGTCTGGGTCCCGACCATCCGAACGGAAGTCTGTGACGTCACGACTCCACCCCTGTATGACGTCACGCCCCGTCCCCTCAATGCAAGTCTGTGGGAGGGAGCGTGACGGCCGGAGCAGAAACAGGTGGGTCCCGCATGCTATATTGCGGGGGTACCCAGCGGTGGGACCCCCTCAATCAGACATCTTTTCCCCTATGCTTTGGATAGGGGATAAGATGTCTAGGGGTGGAGTACCCCTTTAAGTGTTACATATAGTAAA
The DNA here is from genome assembly GCF_029499605.1 of Hyla sarda. Classification (NCBI taxonomy): domain Eukaryota; kingdom Metazoa; phylum Chordata; class Amphibia; order Anura; family Hylidae; genus Hyla; species Hyla sarda. The sequence goes on from NC_079194.1 coordinate 238,001,517, forward strand.
ATCTATTGATTGGTTTTCTTTAACACATCTTCTGTTCCGGTGACATCCTAAAAACAGTTACATAAATATAAGTGAGAAGCTTATCATAGAACCAATATATTAAATTATTTATAAATATCAAACATAATAAATTACAGTGTGAATTCAGGTAGAAGACAGACATGGTGCACATCTACAATCTTGTATAATGATCTAATTGCTTCTCAGCATAATATCAAAAACTAACAGGTTGTTAGTATATACGTTTTGATCAAAAAGTATAAGCCCACTCACCACGTCAAGGCCACCTATTTAGAGTGGGTCCCTAACGTCCCTAGCATAAAATGGAGTAGCACTGGGCGGCGACCACCACCGCCGCGACACCAGTGCCCACAGGGGGGAACGACCCAACTGGCAGAGCGGCCCCATTGCCACTCAAACCAGTCCATGGGTCGCACCTCCCCGCAGACACGGCGCCACGGCAGCAACGGACGCCACACAGCACCACACCAGTGTGAACAGGGTGCTACAGCTCACTTACCATGCTCTCCCAGTCAGACTGGGAGGCTGCTAGGAAAGAAATGGCCCATGTGTAGCTAACTACTACTTATATAGGGTTGGGCTGAGGGGGTGGGGAAGAGTGCAGACACATGTTGAAACAAAAAAAAAAGAGGGGATAGAAAACACAATGTGAATTCAGGTAGAAGACAGACATGGTCGCACATCTACAATCTTGCACAATGATCTAATTGCTTCTCAGCATAATATCAAAAACTAACAGGTTGTTAGCATATACGTTTTGATCAAAAAGTACAAAGCCCACTCGCCACGTCAAGGCCACTGTCACGATTCGGCTGGCAGGAGGTGGATACTCTGTGCCAGAGAGGGATTGGCGTGGACCGTGCTGGTGGACCGGTTCTAAGTTGCTACTGGTATTCACCAGAGCCCGCCGCAAAGCGGGATGGTCTTGCAGCGGCGGTAGCAACCAGGTCGTATCCACCAGCAACGGCTCAACCTCTCTGACTGCTGAAGATAGGCGCGGTACAAGGGAGTAGACAAGAGCAAGGTCGGACGTAGCAGAAGGTCAGGGCAGGCAGCAAGGATCGTAGTCAGGGGCAACGGCAGGAGGTCTGGAACACAGGCTAGGAACACACAAGGGAACGCTTTCACTGGCACAATGGCAACAAGATCCGGCGAGGGAGTGCAGGGGAAGTGAGGTATAAGTAGGGAGTGCACAGGTGAGAATACTGATTAGGCCTGCTGCGCCAATCAGTGGCGCAGCGGCCCTTTAAATGGCAGAGACCCGGCGCGCGCGCGCCCTAAGGAGCGGGGCCGCGCGCGCCGGGACAACACAGACGGGGAACGGGTCAGGTACGGGAGCCGAGATGCGCATCGCGAGCGGGCGCATCCCGCATCGCGAATCGCATCCCGGCTGGGAGTAATATCGCAGCGCACCCGGTCAGCAGGTCTGACCGGGGCGCTGCGAATGAGAGAACGCTGCGAGCGCTCCGGGGAGGAGCGGGGACCCGGAGCGCTCGGCGTAACAGTACCCCCCCCCCCTTGGGTCTCCCCCTCTTTTTGGAGCCTGAGAACCTGAGGATAAGACTTTTGTCCAGGATGTTGTCCTCAGGTTCCCAGGATCTCTCCTCAGGGCCGCAATTCTCCCAGTCGACCAAGAAGAATCTTTTACCTCTGACCGTCTTGGATGCTAGAATCTCCTTCACAGAAAAGACGTCAGAAGATCCGGAAACTGGAGTGGGAGAAACAACTTTGGGAGAGAAGCGGTTAAGGATGAGTGGTTTAAGGAGAGAGACATGGAAGGCATTGGGAATACGGAGAGAAGGAGGAAGAAGGAGTTTGTAAGAGACAGGGTTGATCTGGCACTTGATTTTGAAAGGACCAAGATAGCGTGGTCCCAGTTTATAACTGGGGACACGAAAGCGGACATATTTAGCGGAGAGCCATACCTTGTCTCCGGGAGCAAAAATGGGGGGAGTTCTTCTTTTTTTATCAGCAAATCTTTTCATCCGGGATGAAGCCTGTAAAAGAGAATTTTGGGTCTCTTTCCATATGGTGGAAAGATCACGAGTCACTTCATCCACAGCGGGCAAACCAGAGGGCAAGGGAGTAGGGAGGGGAGGAAGAGGGTGACGGCCGTACACCACGAAAAATGGGGATTTAGCAGAAGATTCGGAGACTCTGAAGTTGTATGAGAATTCGGCCCATGGTAGAAGATCTGCCCAGTCATCCTGGCGGGAGGAAACAAAATGCCGTAAATAGTCACCCAGGACCTGATTAACTCTTTCTACTTGACCATTGGATTGGGGATGATAAGAAGAAGAGAAGTTTAATTTGATCTTGAGCTGTTTACAGAGGGCCCTCCAGAATTTAGACACGAATTGGACGCCTCTATCTGAGACGATATGCGTGGGCAAACCGTGAAGGCGAAAAATGTGTACAAAAAATTGCTTTGCCAACTGAGGCGCTGAAGGAAGACCAGGAAGAGGAATAAAATGTGCCATCTTGGAAAATCGATCAACGACCACTCAAACAACTGTGTTGCCACGGGATGAGGGCAAGTCCGTAATAAAGTCCATACCAATCTGTGACCAAGGCTGTTCAGGAACAGGCAGAGGATGAAGGAGACCAGCAGGCTTCTGGCGAGGAGTCTTATCCCGGGCACAGACCGTACAGGCCCGCACGAAATCAATAACATCAGTCTCCAGAGTCGGCCACCAATAAAATCGAGAGATGAGTTGCAAGGATTTTTTGATGCCCACATGGCCTGCGAGGTGGGAGGAGTGTCCCCATTTGAGAATCCCGAGACGCTGGCGTGGAGAAACGAAGGTCTTCCCTGGAGGAGTTTGCCTGATGGAAGCTGGAGAAGTGGAGATCAGACAGTCCGGAGGAATGATGTGTTGCGGAGAGACCTCTACTTCAGAGGCATCAGAAGAACGAGAGAGGGCATCGGCCCTAATGTTCTTGTCAGCAGGGTGAAAATGGATTTCAAAGTTAAAACGGGCAAAGAACAACGACCACCTAGCCTGGCGAGGGTTCAGTCGTTGGGCAGACTGGAGATAGGAGAGATTCTTGTGATCAGTGTATATGATAACTGGAAATTTTGATCCCTCCAGCAGGTGCCTCCATTCCTCAAGCGCCAATTTAATGGCCAGTAGTTCTCGATCCCCGATGGAATAGTTTCTCTCCGCCGGGGAGAAGGTCCTAGAAAAAAAACCACAAGTAACAGCATGCCCGGAAGAATTTTTTTGTAGAAGGACAGCTCCAGCTCCCACTGAGGAGGCATCTACCTCCAATAGGAAGGGTTTAGATGGGTTAGGTCTGGAGAGCACGGGAGCGGAAGAAAAGGCAGACTTGAGATGTTTAAATGCGTCTTCCGCTTGGGGGGACCAGGATTTGGGATTGGCATTTTTCTTGGTTAAAGCCACGATAGGAGCCACAATAGTGGAAAAGTGTGGAATAAACTGTCTGTAATAATTGGCGAACCCCAAAAAACGTTGGATAGCACGGAGTCCGGAGGGGCGTGGCCAATCTAAGACGGCAGAGAGTTTATCTGGGTCCATTTGTAGTCCCTGGCCAGAGACCAAGTATCCTAGGAAAGGAAGAGATTGACATTCAAAGAGACATTTCTCCATTTTGGCATAAAGTTGATTGTCACGAAGTCTCTGAAGAACCATGCGGACATGCTGGCGGTGTTCTTCTAAGTTGGCAGAAAAAATCAGAATATCGTCCAGATAAACCACAACACAGGAATATAGGAGATCACGAAAAATTTCATTAACAAAGTCTTGGAAGACGGCAGGGGCGTTGCATAGGCCAAAGGGCATGACCAGATACTCAAAGTGTCCATCTCTGGTGTTAAATGCGGTCTTCCATTCGTCCCCCTCCCTGATGCGGATGAGATTATAAGCACCTCTTAAGTCCAGTTTGGTAAAGATGTGGGCACCTTGTAAGCTATCAAAGAGTTCCGAGATAAGAGGTAAGGGGTAGCGTTTTTTTACTGTGATTTTATTAAGTCCGCGGTAATCAATACAAGGACGTAGGGAGCCATCTTTTTTGGACACAAAAAAAAATCCAGCTCTGGCAGGAGAGGAGGACTTGCGGATAAACCCCTTTTTTAAATTCTCCTGGATGTACTCCGACATGGCAAGAGTCTCAGGAGCAGACAGAGGATAGATTCTGCCCCGGGGTGGGGTAGTACCCGGGAGGAGGTCAATAGGACAGTCATAAGGCCTGTGAGGAGGCAAAGTCTCAGCTTGCTTTTTGCAAAAAACGTCAGAATAGTCCATATAAGCCTTAGGAAGACCGGATACAGGGGGAACCACAGGGTCACGGCAAGGAGTACTGGGAACCGATTTAAGACAGTCCTTGTGACAAGAAGTACCCCAGTTCTTGATTTCTCCTGTGGACCAATCAAGGGTTGGGGAATGGCGTTGAAGCCATGGTAATCCAAGAAGAATTTCAGAAGTGCAGTTGGAGAGGACCAAAAATTAAATTTTTTCGTGATGAGGTCCGATGCACATTAGGAGAGGTTCCGTGCGGTAACGCACGGTACAGTCCAATCTTTCATTGTTAACAGAATTGATGTAGAGGGGTCTGGCGAGACTGGTCACCGGGATGTTGAACCTGTTGATGAGAGAGGCCAAAATAAAATTTCCTGCAGATCCGGAATCCAAGAAGGCCGTAGCAGAGAAGGAGAAGGTAGAGGAAGATATCCGCACAGGCACAGTAAGGCATGGAGAAGCAGAGTAGACATCAAGAACTGTCTCATCTTTGTGCGGAGTCAGCATACGTCTTTCCAGGCGGAGAGGACGGATAGGACAATCTTTCAAGAAGTGTTCGGTACCGGCACAGTACAGGCATAGGTTCTCCATGCGGCGTCGTGTCCTCTCTTGAGGTGTCAAGCGAGACCGGTCAACTTGCATAGCCTCCACGGCGGGAGGCACAGGAACGGATTGCAGAGGACCAGAGGAGAGAGGAGCCGGGGAGAGAAACCGCCTCGTGCGAACAAAGTCCATATCCTGGCGGAGCTCCTGACGCCTTTCGGAAAAACGCATGTCAATGCGGGTGGCAAGATGAATAAGTTCATGCAGGTTAGCAGGAATTTCTCGTGCGGCCAGCACATCTTTAATGTTGCTGGATAGGCCTTTTTTAAAGGTCGCGCAGAGGGCCTCATTATTCCAGGATAATTCGGAGGCAAGAGTACGGAATTGGATGGCGTACTCGCCAACAGAAGAATTACCCTGGACCAGGTTCAGCAGGGCAGTCTCAGCAGAAGAGGCTCGGGCAGGTTCCTCAAAGACACTTCGGATCTCCGTGAAGAAGGAGTGTACAGAGGCAGTGACAGGGTCATTGCGGTCCCAGAGCGGTGTGGCCCATGACAGAGCTTTCCCAGACAGAAGGCTGACTACGAAAGCCACCTTAGACCTTTCAGTTGGAAACTGGTCCGACATCATCTCCAAGTGCAGGGAACATTGCGAAAGAAAGCCACGGCAAAACTTAGAGTCCCCATCAAATTTATCCGACAAGGATAATCGTAAGCCGGAAGCGGCCACTCGCTGTGGAGGAGGTGCAGGAGCTGGCGGAGGAGATTGTTGCTGGAGCTGTGGTAATAGCTGCTGTAGCATCACGGTCAGTTGAGACAGCTGGTGACCTTGTTGCGCTATCTGTTGCGACTGCTGGGCGACCACCGTGATGAGGTCGGCGACAACTGGCAGTGGAACTTCAGCGGGATCCATGGCCGGATCTACTGTCACGATTCGGCTGGCAGGAGGTGGATCCTCTGTGCCAGAGAGGGATTGGCGTGGACCGTGCTGGTGGACCGGTTCTAAGTTGCTACTGGTATTCACCAGAGCCCGCCGTAAAGCGGGATGGTCTTGCAGCGGCGGTAGCAACCAGGTCGTATCCACCAGCAACGGCTCAACCTCTCTGACTGCTGAAGATAGACGCGGTACAAGGGAGTAGACAAGAGCAAGGTCGGACGTAGCAGAAGGTCAGGGCAGGCAGCAAGGATCGTAGTCAGGGGCAATGGCAGGAGGTCTGGAACACAGGCTAGGAACACACAAGGGAACGCTTTCACTGGCACAATGGCAACAAGATCCGGCGAGGGAGTGCAGGGGAAGTGAGGTATAAGTAGGGAGTGCACAGGTGAGAATACTGATTAGGCCTGCTGCGCCAATCAGTGGCGCAGCGGCCCTTTAAATGGCAGAGACCCGGCGCGCGCGCGCCCTAAGGAGCGGGGCCGTGCGCGCCGGGACAACACAGACGGGGAACGGGTCAGGTACGGGAGCCGAGATGCGCATCGCGAGCGGGCGCGTCCCGCATCGCGAATCGCATCCCGGCTGGGAGTAATATCGCAGCGCACCCGGTCAGCAGGTCTGACCGGGGCGCTGCGAATGAGAGAACGCTGCGAGCGCTCCGGGGAGGAGCGGGGACCCGGAGCGCTCGGCGTAACAGCCACCTATTTAGAGTAGGTCCCTAATGTCCCTAGCATAAAATGGCTTAGCACTGGGCGGCGACCACCACCGCTACGACACTAGTGCCCACAGGGGGAACGACCCAACTGGCAGAGTGGCCCCAATGCCACTCAAACCAGTCCATGGGTCGCACCTCCCTGCAGACACGGCGCCATGGCAGCAACGGACGCCGCACAGCACCACACCAGTGTGAACAGGATGCTACAGCTCACTTACCATGCTCTCCCAGTCAGACTGGGAGGCTGTTAGGAAAGAAATGGCCCATGTGTAGCTAACTACTACTTATATAGGGTGGGGAAGGTGGGGAAGGTGGGGAAGAGTGCAGACACATGTTTAAAAAAAAAAAAAAAAAGGAGGGGATAGAAAACACAATGTGAATTAAGGTAGAAGACAGACATGGTGCACATCTACAATCTTGTACAATGATCTAATTGCTTCTCAGCATAATATCAAAAACTAACAGGTTGTTAGTATATACGTTTTGATCAAAAAGGTTTGTGTGGCATTGGGGCCGCTCTGTCAGTGAGTCGTTCCCCCTGTGGGCACTGGTGTCGCGGCGGTGGTGGTCGCCGCCCAGTGCTACGCCATTTTATGCTAGGAACGTTAGGGACCCACTCTAAATAGGTGGCCTTGACATGGTGAGTGGGCTTGTACTTTTTGATCAAAACGTATATACTAACAACCTGTTCGTTTTTGATATTATGCTGAGAAGCAATTAGATCATTGTGCAAGATTGTAGATGTGCACCATGTCTGTCTTCTACATGAATTCATAATAAATTACAGATTAACAAAGGTGACTCCAAGATTTAACATGGGTACCTGTTTAGACTATCACTTCAGACTAAGGTGCTATTGATAAGTTTATGTAAACTGGCCGTATAGTGCTTGCGCTTATGGCAAGGAAACGCTATATACAGTACACTCTATAGTGCACCCATAAGTAGGCTCTTCAACATGTAATGAAGATGTCAACACTACAGCTCGCAATGAAAGATGCCACATCATTCAGTGTGTATATAGGATTTCTCTGAGGTCAGCCTAAAGCTATATGAGCAGGTTACTTTGAAATATATGAACAGAAAACTATACCACAGGGAGAGTGCTTTGTGGCTTCTTTAAGGAGAACCGATGACAAATAGATCCTATGTTGTATAAACAGTACTGGTCTGCCACCTGGTGGTGAACTAAGCAATATTTAGTTTAATGTGAAAATGGAAAGCAGATGGACAAATATGATACAAGTCCTTGAACCAACAAAAAACCTTATTTCTATAACTAGTTAATATACTCTTACTATATAAAAATATACTATTACCATACATATCACTTTAATATCATTATCACTTCAATATCATTGGTTGGAATCCCATCAATCAAACATTAATGTCGGTCATCGATGTTGAAGTCCTGGATATCCCTTTTATTTACAATTAACACCTATACTCCCAATTTAAAATGATGTAACTCTATTTTTATTTTATTTTTTTTCCATTTTTTTCAAAACCTGTTGCACATTGCATTGCATATTTGTACAGCAGAAAGCAGAATCTAGACACAGCTAAGAATCCTAGTAAATAGAGTCAGGAGTTGTCCCAATTTTACCACCCTAGCCTGGGAATGGAGGTGGATCTTGTTCTCATAGTACAGTAGAGCCCTGGCTTCGGTCAGTCTGAGAAAAGCCTTGGCCTACAATGACAGCTATAGACACCATAACAATTGTGGTGTCCCAGCACCAATGGCTGTTCTGTGGCTTTGGACTGTCTCGGGTAGCTTGGCAGCACAAGGTGTTGGGCTCACTCAAGGACTCACTGTTATATTGATTCACTGTTATATTGACTGGCTCAGTGATAGGAAACAGAGGGTGGTTATTAATGGTACTTATTATGATTGGGTGACTGTTACTAGTGGGGTACCACAGGGGTCAGTCTTGGGTCCTGTTCTATTTAATATAATTATTAATGACCTTGTAGAGGGGTTGAATAGTAAAGTAGCAATCTTTGCAGATGATACTAAACTGTAAAGCGGTAAACACAATAGAGGACAGTGCACTGTTACAAATGGATCTGGATAGGTTGGAGGTTTGGGTGGGAAGTGGCAGATGAGGTTCAACACTGATAAATGTAAGGTTATGCACATGGGGAAGAAAAATCCGGGCTGGGATTATGTATTAAATGGGAGAACACTTGGGACGACTGGCATGAAAAAGAACTTAGGAGTTTTAGTTAACAGTAAATTTAGCTGTAGTGACCAGTGTCGGGCAGCTGTGCCAAGGCAAATAAAATCATGGGGTGCATCAATAGAGGCCTAGATGCCCACGACAAGGAAATAATTCTACCGCTGTACAAATCACTATTCAGACCACACATAGAATACTGTGTACAGTACTGGCCTCCAGTGTACAAGAAAGATATAGTGGAGCTGGAGAGGGATCAAAGATTGGCAACCAAGGTAATACGGGGAATAGGAGGACTACAGTACCCAGAAAGATTATCAGAATTAGGGTTATTTAGTCCAGAAAAAAAAGAAGGCTTAGGGGAGACCAAATAACTATGTATAAATATATCAGGGGACAGTACAGAGATCTCTCCCATGACCTATTTATACCCAGGACTGTATCTATAACAAGGGGGCATCCTCTACGTCTTGAGGAAAGAAGGTTTCTACACCAGCACAGATGGGGGTTCTTTACTGTAAGAGCAGTGAGACTGGAATTCTCTCCCTGAGGAGGTGGTCATGGTGAACTCTGTAAAAGAATTCAAAAGGGGCCTGGATGCATTTTTTGAGAATAATAACATTACAGGTTATGGATTTTAGACCTATAGGGATAGAAGGTGGATCTAAGGATCTATTCTGATATTTTGGAGTCAGGAAGGAATTTTTACCTCGAGGATGAGGGTTTTTTGCCTTCCTCTGGATCAACTCAGTAGGAACTCATTAGGGATATAGATTGAATATGATGGACTCAGTTTTTTTTTTTTTCAACCTTATGAACTACAGTCATGGCCGTAAATGTTTGCACCCCTGAAATTTTTTCTAGAAAATGAAGTATTTCTCACAGAAAAGGATTGCAGTAACACATGTTTTGCTATACACATGTTTATTCCCTTTGTGTGTATTGGAACTGAACCAAAAATGGGAGGAAAATAAGCAAATTGGACATAATGTCACCAAACTCCAAAAATGGTCTGGACAAAATTATTGGCACCCTTTCAAAATTATGGAAAAATAAGATTGTTTCAAGCATATGATGCTACTTTAAACTCACCTGAGGCAAGTAACAGGTGTCGACAATATAAAAATCACACCTGAAAGCAGATAAAAAAGGAGAACATTTCACTTAGTCTTTGCATTGTGTGTATTTGTGTGCCACACTAAGCATGGACAATAGAAAGAGGAGAAGAGAACTGTCTGACGACTTGAGAACTAGTGTTGCTCGCGAATATTCGCAATGCGAATTTTATTCACAAATATCGCATATTCGCGAATTCGCGAATATTCGCGACTATAGCACTAAATATTCGTAATTACGAATATTTTTTTTAATTTTTTTTCACAGTACACATCACAGTGATCATCCCTCTCTGCTTCCAGCTTGTGTGGTCTAAAGAAGGCTCTAATTTCTAATATGCAAATTTTAGCATATGCAAATTTTCGTGAATATTACGAATATGCGAATTTAGCGAATATATGACGAATATTCGTACATATATTCGCAAAATATTGCAAATTCGAATATGCCTATACTATTGAGAACCAACATTGTGGAAAAATATCAACAATCTCAAGGTTACAAGTCCATCTCCAGAGATCTAGAGTAAGGCAAAATTCTTCTGGTAAAACATCTTGTGGACAGATGAGACCAAGATAATGCTTTTTGGTAAAGCACATCATTCTACTGTTTACTGAAAACAGAATGAGGCCTACAAAGAAAAGAACACAGTACCTACAGTAAAATATGGTGGAGGTTCAATGATGTTTGGGGTTGTTTTTCTGCCTCTGGCACTGGGTGTCTTGAATGTGTACAAGGCATCATGAAATCAGAGGATTACCAACAGATTTTTGGTCGCACTGTACAGCCCAGTGTCAGCTGGGTTTGCGTCCAAGATCTTGGGTCTTCCAGCAGGACAATGACCCCAAACATACGGCAAAAAGCAATGGATGGCAACAAAGCGCTGGACAGTTCTGAAGTGGCAGCAATGAGTCCAGATCTAAATCCCATTGAACACCTGTGGAGAGATCTTAAAATTGCTGTTAGGTAAAGGCGCCCTTCCAATAAGAGAGACCTGGAGCAGTTTGCAAAGGAAGAGTGGTCCAACATTCCGGCTGAGAGGTGCAAGAAGCTTATTGATGGTTATAGGAAGCTACTGATTTCAGTTATTTTTTTCAAAGGGTGTGCTACCAAATATTAAGTTAAGGGTGCCAATAATTTTGTCCAGCCCCTTTTTGGAGTTTGGTGTGACATCATGTCCAATTTACTTTTTTCCTCCGTTTTTTGGTTTAGTTCCAATACACACAATGGGAATAAACATGTGTATAGCAAAACATGTGCTACTGCAATCCTTTTCTGTGAGAAATACTTAATTTTCTAGAAAAATTTCACTAGATCCACTAGATGTCAGAAAAACACCTTTGAAATCTTATGTATGGTGAGGGTGTTGGAATGGCAGATGTTGTTAACCCTTAGGGCAGATGGTATTAACCCTTAGTGTTCGTGACACCAGTGTGTGGTTATCCTCTACTCCACACGAGGTATGGCCCATGGTTCCTGGGCCAGGAGCGGGGCAATTAATCACTCCGATGCAAGGTTACGGAAGAACAGCATTTTACTGAGGCAGACAGATGTTAAAATGTTAAATCTTTACAGCTCAGTTCAGTCCCAAGGAGATGCTTAGTGAACTTTAGGGAGCTTGTTGGCTTGCTGGGACTTGTAGTAGACTTGGACTGAATGATGCAACCCACGCTGACTTGAGTAATTAACACTTGACTATCTTGACTAGACTTCTCCCCTGTATTTGTGTTACCAGGCATTGACATTCACCTGCAGGGGTTACTGGTGGTGGATGAGTGGCTGCGTGAGTAGGCCTTGGTCTCCCTCAGGAACACCAGACAACTCTCAGGTCCTCAGTTGACTGTAGCACAGCTAACAACTGACCTGACTAGCTCCTCAACGGTAAATAAGGGAGCAATTTGGAGATGTCCCATTGGTCACCAACAAGTCCCCTGTTCACTTGCACCTTCCTTGGTAACAGAGGTATTAACACCAATATTTAAAGTCACAAGTACCTCTAAAAGTAACCAGCATATAACATAAGACATTATTAACACTTTAGAGTCTGTAGGAGGGATGTGGACCCAGGGGAACACAGAAAGGAAATTTGCCACACAGGACAGACAGATGTACAGGAGGACAGTTCCTGTACTGGGCCACCACAGTCATATTAGGCAAAAAAATTTACTTAGATTAAAGAGGTACGCTGGTGGAGAACAATTTTTTTTTTAATCAACTGGTGCCAGAAAGTTAAACAGATTTTTTAATTACTTCTATTTAAAAATCTTAATACTTCCAGGGGGCGGAGCCTGACTGCTGAGCTGGATGGCCGATTAACAGAGCTGCTCTCCACAGCAACAGCCTAAACCTGCCATTAACAGCCTCTCCACATTTCCAAAATGGGCAAAACAGACAAAGATAACACAGGTAACACACCTGGCAACGTCAAGGGCCAAAAGAATCAAGTGGATATGGCAAAATTCTTCAAGAAAAGGTCACAGCAAAGCTCTGCGAGATTCTCCAAGATGGTGCTGGCTCCCACCAGTGAAGCTGAGCGGGACGAGGACACTGACGACGAGAGCTGCTGCTCAAATTAACTGCTCAACATATCTATATCACTTCTTAAAGGAGTACTCTAGTCCAGAGTATTCCTGCTCCATTCTGCCCGGGCTGCAAAATAAATGAAAATGATCCATCACTCACCTCCCTGGGTTCCCGCAGAGCGCCACTACAGCTGTTCGGTCCTCCGGTGCATCTCCTTCATACTTCCGGGTGTAACGAAGCATCACATGGAGCTCAGCCTATCGCCGGCCGAGGCTGAACATCGCGGCGACCGGCGATAGGCTGAGGATGGACCGGAGGACTGAACAGCTGTAGTGGCGCTCCACGGGAACCCAGGGAGGTGAGTGAGGGTTCATTTTCATTTATTTTGCAGCCCGGGCAGAACGGAGCAGGAATACTCTGCACTAGAGTATTCCTTTAATGTTGATGTGAAAATATGGGCTAAGGTGCTTGCTCAACGTATTGGAAAGTTTCTACCACAGCTTATACACCCTGACCAGACAGGATTTGTCAAGAGTAGAGAGGGAAAAATAATGCTTATTGAGTTATGCATGCTATGCATTACGCTACCACATCCAATATTCCACTTGTCCTTCTCGGCACAGATGCCGAGAAGGCTTTTGATAGAGTCTCCTGGGACTATCTCCGCAATGCGCTAGCTAAATTGGGCATTCCCTCCGTCATTTATAGCCACCATCATGTTTTTGTATTCTAATCAGAGTGCCCGCATTCGTGTTAATGGTACACTATCCCCCACCTTCCACATAAAGAATGGCACAAGACAGGGTGCCCCCTGTCTCCCTCCCTTTATATATTTGTGATGCTGCAAGCTATCAGACAAAACCCTGCTGTTGTAGGGTTCATGGTAGATGGCCACACTCACACTGCATTCGCAGATGACCTTTTGAATTTAATCACTAACCCAGAAGAAGCATTACCAGAAATACAGTACAAGATCTTATGGAGAAATATGGTGCCCTTTCTAACTTTAAAGTTAACTATTCCAAATCTGAAATCCTCAATGTGTCTCTTCAACAATCTAGGGCGTCGCGCCTCAAATTGCAGTCTCCATACAAATGGCATCCCGTACCTGGGCATTGCCCTCCTCCTTTCTTTAACAGACCTATTTGCTCTGAACTATACACCTCTCTTACAGAAAAGGAAAAGACAATTAGAAGCTACCAATTGCCATATCTTTCTTGGATGGGCAGGAGAAGTCTACTCCAAACCTACATTATTATACATTCTACGCATGATCCCCCATTGCATTGCCAGCCAAATATCTCCTTCAGTGGAAGAAGTTATTCACAACATTTTTGTGGTCAGGGAGGAAACCACATCTACCTCATAGCTTGTTGTCTCTGAAAAAACACCAAGGTGGTCTGGGCTTACCAGATCTAGAACAATGGTATAAAGTAATCCACCTATAAAAATGGGCGGAAATATTATCTAATGCTAGCCTCCTACAGGGTAATTTATTAGAACGCTTGCAATTGGCTGCCACTAATGTGTCAGCTGAGAGGGCTATCTGGCTCTGGGCAGGCTCCTTTCTGACCCAGATTACAAACCCCCTACACTGCAAGGTACCTCATGACTAAAGAAAGCATATAACAGGGCGAGGTCCCAGGCACAGACAGTTGAACCCATTTTGTCACCAGCATTACCTAGCTCCCTGATCCCCCTACATTCTCTTCCCCAATTCCACCACAGTAGACGGGACATGGACGTTACTTGACAAAACCCCTCTAAAAGACTTATGTCCTAATGGACAACCACCTACACAGGCTGTAGTCAAGGCGTTACTGCCCACTGTTTCTCTCAACTGTTCCCTTATTGAAGGTGTATGGCATCGGTGATTACCTAAATTGACTGGAAAAACTAGCCTTGGCATCTACTCCTACTGTGAGCCTCCCTAAATTAGCACTGTTTCGTGCATGCTTTATGAAGGATACAGTACGCTTGCCTCCACTCTTTCTCTCTTCTTGGGAGAGCGAACTTGGTCTGCCGCTCACCACTGAGGAGATAAAGCAGATTCTGGTAAATTCCCATGGTTTTTCGAAGTGTGTCAAATTACCAGAAGGTCACTATAAACTGCTATCTAGGTGGTACAGCACCCCTGAACTGCTTAATTCATGGGGTTTTGCTGCGAGTGCACTCTGTTGGGGGTCTCACAATGCTACAGGATCTCTGTCCCACATATGGTGGCACTGCCAGGTCTTAGCCCCTTTCTGGAAGGAGACCAGTGAGGTGCTAAACAAAGTGATGGGTGCTCCTGTGTTGCTGACCCCCCCTCAGATTTTCCTAGGCCTCTCAAATCCGACTTGCTCTCTTAACAACAAATCCTTAGTGGCGCACCAACTTGCCTCAAAGGCCCTGATTCCAACCCATTGGCAACAAACAGATCCTCCAACGCAACAGGAATGAATTGGTAAGGTTTCACAAATGTGATGGATGGAGGAACTGTCCAGCTGGAGTAACCATTCACATGCCCTTTTTCTTCAGATATGGCAGCCATGGAGAGTGTTCATTTACATACGATAGACTGAGCTATAGGACCCTTGTGCTTTATTCTTGCCCTGCAATACACATACTGCTAACTTGCACTCCCTCCCGCCAGCCGTTATACAAGAAATATAAAATTGTTCATAGTCATGATATCCCACGATCCCCCCGGAAAACTTTTTTTTTTCAAATCAACTGGTGCCAGAAAGTAAAACAGATTTGTAAATTACTTCTATTAAAAAATCTTAATCTTTCCAGTACTTTTTAGGGTCTGTATACTACAGAGTAAATGGTCTTCTTTTTGGAACACAGAGCTCTCTGCGGACATCATGACCACAGTGCTCTCTGCTGACATCTCTGTCCATTTTAGGAACTGTCCATAGCAGCATATGTGTGAATGTGTTGTTGTTATAAAAGCCAACATGTATTGGTAAACTATGAATCTTTCCTTACAGGAACTCTATCTTTTTTGTAAACGCCTGTCATTATAAATGGACACTGTACACCTAGGTCAGGGGTTCTCAACCGGTGGTACGCGTACCCCTATGGGTACGCCACCGGTTGTGCGGGGGTACGTAATGTGCTGACAAATACCTGCCATGCATTGGCCAGTATTTGTCAGCGCATTGCAGGGAATAGCCGCGGCAGCTATCAATAAAGTATCGCGGCCGCAGCCCCGGCTGCTTTACAGGAGCTGCATGGTTGCTGGGGGGACGTGTGACGTCCCCTGACATCACGTGGAGGTGCTGCACAGCATAGGAGGACGTCGCCCTTCTTTGCGGTGCAGAACAGGACTCTGGAAGCAGGAAGCAGGACTCGACCAAGCTAGGTGATAAATTAAGTGTATGGGAGGGATGTTTTATATATATATATATATATATATATATATACATACAATAATTTCAGCATACGATGGGCTCTCAGAGGCCATCGCACGTTGAAGGCAGCATCAACATACGATGCTTTTGTATGTCGGGGCCATCGCATAAACGGCTATCCGGCAGAGCAGACTGCTTCAGCTGCTGCCGGATAGCCGTTTAATGTGCCCTGTGTGCTCCGATGAGTGTCACTCACCTGTCCGGACCATCCTCTTCAGGCTCCACTGCATAGCCATCGCTCTCCTTCGTCGTCATCATGTCGCCACGCACGCCGTCCCATCATCCAATGGGAGCGGCGTGTGCAAAAAGGTGATGACAGCAATTGAGAGCGATGATCCAGGACAGCGGTGACGGTCCCGAGCGGCGGGGACACCCCGGGGACATGATGACGGTGATGGGGAGCGATGATCCAAGGCAGTGGTGACGGTCCGGAGTGGTGGGGACAGGTGAGCATAACTTTCTATATTACTTTTGCATGGATTCCTCAACATACAATGGATTCAAGTAACAATGGTTCATTTGGAACGAATTACCATTGTATGTTGAGGGATCACTGTATATTAAGATGGAGACCCCCCCCTCCCCTCCATATTTATCCCCTTGTGCCATTATTCCCCCCTCCCTTTGATCCCCTTTTGTCATTATCACTACCCCCCTCTATCTTAATCCCCTTTTGCCATTATTCCCCCCTCCCTGTGATCCCCCTTTGCCATTATCCCTCCCCCCCTCCATCTTTATCCCCTTGTGCCATAATTTCCCCCTCCCTCTGATCCCCTTTTGCCATATCGGATAATAATGGCACAAGGGGATTAAGATGGAAGGGGAATAATGGCAAAAGGGGATCAGAGGGAGGGGGGAATAATGGCACAAGGGGATAAAGATGGAGGGTAGAATAATTGCACATTTTGTCCGCAGGTACCCCTCACGCGTATGTTCCGCGTGAGAGGTACCCACGGACATACTTTCAGCCTTTGGGGGTACAGTCAACAAAAAGGTTGAGAACCACTGATCTAGGTGACACTGGTCACTAATACTTTTATTTATTCTCTATTTGTATTTATGCATATGTGGAAATATATGATACACGTTGCATATATGTTAAAGGGGTATTCCAGGCCAAAACTTTTTTATATATATCAACTGGCTCCGGAAAGTTAAACAGATTTGTAAATTACTTCTATTAAAAAATCTTAATCCTTCCAATAGTTATTAGCTTCTGAAGTTGAGTTGTTGTTTTCTGTCTAACTGCTCTCTGATGACTCACGTCCCGGGAGCTGTGAAGTTCCTATGGGGATATTTTCCCATCATGCACAGCTCCCGGGACGTGACATCATCATTGAGCAATTAGACAAAAAACTTCAGAAGCTAATAACTATTGGAAGGATTAAGATTTTTTAATATAAGTAATTTACAAATCTGTTTAACTTTCCGGAGCCAGTTGATATATATATATATATATATAAGAAAAGGTTTTGCCTGGAATACCCCTTTAACTATTTTCCTTCTGCAGGGAAAAAATTACCTAGGGGGAGTGCATAAAACTTAGCTTTTAATGATGAACTAAGTTTTATACACTAGTCCGTCCCCCCCAAAGTCATTTTTTCAATACATTTTTCTAATATAATTGCTCTATATAAGGTGGGTGGATACCTACCAACATATCCACGACTGTTTATATCTTCTGCAGGGGAGGCAGAGGGCCTGGAAGCTTGGAAGTGCTTGTGGCTGGAAGGAGGAAGGCTCATAGTATTATGGAGGCCAGGGGGCAGTATAATGAGAGATCAGAATGAGCAAAGTTGTCCCTAATAATATTAACTTTACTTAACTCCTGATGCAGCTCATGTATTTTGAAGGTAGATTGGAGTAGTACAGCTTGATGATACATCTTTTGACTCAGGAGAGGCATATTACAGTCACTGACTGTCTAAGGGTGTGTTTATAAAGGCGTATTTTGCTGCGTATTTTTCCTACTCGTCGACTTCAATGGGTAGAAAAATTAGCAACAGAAAATCTGCAGCAAAATATGTATGTGTAAACATACTCTAAGGGTCCATTCACACGTGCGTATTTAATTGCAAGATAGCAGTATGTTTCTCTCTGCGAGTTTTAATCGGGGCGGGCTCTCCAAGACCATTCTGCAATGGAATGGGCTCCGTAGCAGATTACATTGACTTCAAAAAGGTCTGCTGCGAATTTTCCATCCAGTGTGCCTCCAGCTTGTAGCAAAACTGCAACTCCCAGCTGAAGGCACACTGGCTGGGAAACACTCCTCTAAGATGATTCCACAGGTTATGCTTTATAGCAGAAGATATAACTTTAGTGCTTTTGCATGTGAACTAGAAAATGTCTAATAAAGCTATAGACAGGTGAAGACACGTTTCTGATGCACTTAATGTCCTAATCATTAGAGTTAATTTTATTTTGTAGCAAAGAGACTGTAGAATGCCACTCCACTTACTTCTATGGCAAACTGTGACCAGATACTCAGAGAAGCATATCTAAGACTTAACAGGTGGACAGGTTGGTCCGACTGAAGGCAAAATGAGATCCAGTGTGAAGTCCTGATGCAACTTAGCTAAACAATAGAAGAGCTGAACAATTCATGCATTGGGACTTTTAGCTAGGAATATAATTAAACTTGTTTAAAGAAAGGACTAGTGACAATGTGGCCTATTTGTTGAAGGAATGTCTCACATTAGCTATTGCTAGGCTCACAGAAATCAGGAATGTGTAGTGTAACCATTGTGTAGTGTAGTGGCCATTGAAACTGTATATGCTGAGTATACTATTAGCCTGAGCGTGGTTAGCTCTAGCAATTCTGCAGAGGTGTGGAGATAAAGTCAGCCCAGTATAGGAACCTAAAGATATGTGTGGTGGTGTGCTGAAACCTGGGAGTGACTGAAATTAAGGAATTGTGGGGTTCGAGAAATACCTCCTCTTGGTGGGCTGGTTGATAGTTGTGTGGTAGCTTGGGGGGTGTAGGGTATGGGGAGTGTTGCTGTGCTGGTATTAAAGGGTGCTTGTTAACCCTTGCTATTCGTGACACCAGGGTGAGGGCTCCTCAATAAAGCTTTTCCTACCGCCGCCCTTCCCAGGAACGATAGGGAGGCAGATGATACTGAGTTTAAGTAGATAGTAATAATGTATTGTCCACAACCGGAAAGCTTCTGTAAACAGCGTTAACTTTACTGAAGATTTCTGTACACTTCATTAACATAACAGTTTCTCATCAATACAGCTTCCTTTTGGAGATTGACAATGATTGGGACTTTAGCTTTAAGAGTCTCTAGTATATTGCGCTGTTCCACTGGATTTAGGGGAATTAGTTGCGGTCCAGTAGTCAGGCTAGTATTAGCAGGAATTAGAGTAAGACTCCCGATTTTTGGTTCTGCTGAGGCCGTAGGTTTTGAGGCCTAGCGTGTCTTTGAAAGTTACGTAGCACACCATCCTGTTAGTCCAGCATCCACGAGAGCAGCAACAAAAGAGAGCGATAATTGGACGCAGCTCCCTTATATGGGCAGGGGCTGGACTAACGCTAATTGGGCCAAATGGATGTCAATCACCTTTACAGAGATTTGTAGGTAACATGTGACCCAAGGACCTCCTAAGGTCCTGCAACATACCATAGAGGTTACTAGCTTGGTCACATGACCGAAGGTCCTGCGACGCTAAAACAAGGTAAGTACTACACATTTCTATACAATATAGCTATAATTATTAATATATACATTTATTAACATTACAGTTAGACTTAAGGAGAGGTGACTAGGGGTTTTCCCACCTGAGGAACCCTACCTGAACATAGTTACTCTTACTTTGGGGACCTCTACACTAGGTACTGGATGCAATACGGTACCGGGACGCCACAAACCCCCTTATTTAAGATAAGTCGGCCTCGACGTCAGTCCCCTAAGACAGAGGGACGAAGTGAAGGTCGGGTACAACCTATAAACCTACTTAACATTTACTTTCGGTGTACATACATTAGTTTGCGGAAACTCACGAACAGGGTTGGTTAGTTCATGAATTTAGTAACAGGATGGTATTTGTCACATGAGATACATCCTACTTAGCATTTTTCTTTCTCTAGCTCACTAGACAATTGAAATCTCACTATACATTTGTGCCATATTAGCTACCTGTTTAGTACACTGGAAGTATATTGGCTTGCCCGATGCTTTCTACCAATAAAGCTGGCTACTAGGGTCTATTGGCTACACGCTCCTATCCCTAGAACACAACAGATAAACCTTTCCTAGGTCACCGTTAAATACGTGCATTATTTTTAAGCTAGCAAGAGTATCTACTGGCCAGGCAGAACATCTCGCACACGTATAAGAACAGAGAATTAGTGTACATGACAGTGGCAAGAATTGGAAAAATGACATTAGCTACAATTCCCAAGGCATTTACTTTAGTGTGAGATAAATTTTTGTTTGTTTGGTGTACTAAATTTAAGGGAGGTAAGTACACTTAAGTGATTGTTTTGTGAAGTACTATGTGTTTAGTACTATGTAGAAGGTCAGTCTTGATATCTTAGGGGTAGTTTCCCTTGAGTGGACCTTTGAGACCAACGCAACACCACTTCCTGACTCTCAGGGACTTCTTCAAAGGACAATTCTCTGACAACTTCAATCCCGATGGGACCCTCTGGTGAATCTGCAACAGGAGTCACACTCTCTACGGGATTGGCGGGATCCATTAGGTTTGGTGAGGGAAGCCCTGGAGTACTTGGTAGGAGAACGGGAGTACTTGGAGCTGTCACTGTAGGACACTCTGGGCCAGGCATAGAGATCAAAGTTGGTTGCACTGCAGCCAGATTCTGTACCCCAAAGAACATAGTAGGGTGAGGAGAGGAGAACAGCGGAACATCCATTGTGGGGTGGATTCCCTCTCCCAGAACATACTCTCTGGTTGGCCTTGACTCTGAGGGTGCTGGGGAGGTGGCTCGGGCAAGTCGTCTTTCATGCACAGGTTTAGTCTATTTCGGTGGACTACCTGTGGCTGGAACCCCTCCTTCCGTACCTCATAAAAGTCTGTGTCGGGGTATGGCAGGGCCATAATAGTGTAAGGCTCCGTCTCCCACAGAGAGTCCAGTTTATGCGACCGAGGAAACTTTTGGAGCCAGACTCTATCCCCAAGTTGCAGTGGTCGAGCGGATGCATGCCGGTTGTAATCCTTTTGCTGTTTGTACTGAGCCTCGCCCATCTTCTTCTCTACAATATCTTTGGTTTCTTCAATCCGTCTTTGGTGCTCAGAGACCCAATCTTGAGAGGCCTGAGGAGAGTTGTTTAAAGGTGCTTGAAAGCCGAAGGCTCTATCTTTAGGCAGTTGACCGTGTTGGCCCATCATCAAAAAGAAGGGAGTGTACCCGGTGGAACAGTGGACAGTATTATTATAAATTTCCAACAGTTCAGGCAGTAGTCTACGCCACTCTTCGTGCTTCGAAACAGATGCTGCCCTTGGCATGTGAATAAACACCTGATTAATTCTCTCGCACAGCCCATTCCCTTGAGGGTGATATGCAGTGGTCCTGAGCTTCCTACAATCATGAAACTGACAGAGTTCTTGGAACAGTTGAGCTTCAAACGCAGTTCCTCGATCGGTGAGGACCCGAGGGGTTGGATCCAATGGCTGTAGAAGACCTGGGCGGCCGTCCTGGCAGTAAGATCCTTGATGGGCACAACAACTACCCACTTGGAGTAATGATCCACCATAGTCAAGGCATAGGTGTATTCTGATCGAGTTGGGGCTAACTTCACGTGATCCAGGGCAACCAGTTGATTAGGCCTCTCAGTATGAATGGGATGCAACGAAGCTCTTGCGTCCTTGTGAGAATTCTTGGTGACATTACAGATAGTGCACTCGAAACACCACTTCTCCATATCTCCACGCATCCCTACCCAGTAGAACCTTCTTCGGATAGTGTCCTCGGTCTTGTGGACCCCAAAGTGTCACAACTGGTTGTGATAAGCATTGAGAACCATGGCGGCATCCCTTCGCGGGACCAAGATCTGATGCAGGCATTCTCCAGACACTGGGTCCAAGGAATTTCGACATAGCAGTCCTTTGTGGAGGAACAGACTATTCCTTTGCCGCCACAACTGCTTCAATTCCAAGTCCCTTGCGCCTTGCGGAGACTAGTCGGCACTCTCTTTTGCAGTAAGTAGTCTAAGAGGTCTCCCATGACCCTACTTTCGTCTTGCAGAGTCCTCCAAGTGTTCAAGTCTTCGGGTACGTTAGGAGGCCCAGGGTCATCACCTTCTTGAGTGGTTAGAGTGTTCTGGCTCACAAACCTCTGATAAAAAGGTGGCATCTCCACATCTTCCCATACATACGGGAGAGCACATCTGCATTAACATTACCCTTTCATCTACGGTATTTGATATTGAAATTATAGTTGGCCAATCGAGAAGCCCAGCGTTGCTCAATGGCCCCCAACTTGGCAGTGTTCAGATGCGCCAATGGAATTGTTGTGGGTGTAGACTGTGAAGGGCGTAGCAGCCAAATAGTCCTTGAATTTCTCGGTGACCGCCCAGACCAGCGCAAGGAGTTCGAGTTTAAAAGAACTGTAGTTAGCATCATTCTTCTCTGCTCCCCGAAGATGTCGGCTAGCATAGGCTATGACTCTCTCCTTACCATCTTGCATCTGCGACAGAATAGCCTCCAAGCCTTCAAAGCTGGCATCAGTGTATAACCGGAACGGCTGGCTGTAGTCGGGGTAGGCTAGGATAGGAGGCTCAGTAAGAAGATGCTTCAGAGCCCGAAAAGCCACTTCTTGGTCTTCACCCCACTGTATAGGGAGTCTCCCATTATAGTTCTCCTTGGCAATTCCCCGTAACAGTGTAGTAAGAGGCCCGGCAATCTGAGCGAAATGAGGGATGAACCGTCTGTAATAACCGGCAAACCCCAGGAAACTTCGAACTTCACGTGCAGTTCTGGGCGTAGGCCACTCTTTTACAGCACTCACTTTATCAGGATCGGGTTGGACACCTTCAGCACTGATGACATGCCCCAGATAGTGGACCTTGGGCTTCAGCAAGTGGCACTTGGAGGGCTTTACTTTCACACCATGCTGGATCAGGACCTGGAAGACTTCTCTGAGATGTTCTTGGTACGTCCGAGAGTAGATGATGACGTCATCCAGATAGAGAAGGACACTCTGAAAATTCAAGTGCACAAGGCATCTCACCATCAGCCGCTGTAAGGTAGCTGGGGCGTTGCAAAGCCCAATGGGCATACTCTTGAACTCGAAGAGCCCCATCAGGGTCACAAATGCCAACTTTTCTTGATCCTCCTCGGCCATAGGGACTTGCCAGTACCCACTCGTCAGGTCCAGTGTAGAAAAGTAAGCCGGGGATCCCAGAGCGGTGAGGGACTCTTCTATCCTAGGAAGAGGGTATGCATCATTATGGGTGATGTCATTCAACTTCCTGTAGTCCACACAGAATCGGATAGTTCCATCCTTTTTCTTAACAAGGACTAAAGGAGGGGCCCAAGGACTCTGGCTTTCTCGGAGGACATCAGCGTCCTTCATTTCCTGCAGAATTTTTTTTACAGTCTGGTAATTTTACAATGGTACATTGCAGGGGCAACCGGCCGGTGCCTCTCCTTGATGGGGGGACTATCTCCAGTTAGAATCCGATGCTGGATCATCGTGGTCCTGCCAAAGTCGGTGGGGTGTTTGCTGAAGGATTCTTGAAACTGTTTAGCCACCTGAATGACTCCCCCAACCTGGTCCGGGGGAGTTTTGTCGTCTCCTATCTGCAACTGAGTCCACCAGGGGTCCTTCAGGTCCTTGTCGGGCCCTGGGGCAGTCTGAGCAGTCCCCTGGCTGGCCACTTGAAGTTTAGACATCACATCTCGGGGGTCTAGATGATGCAGCTGAGCAACAGGGGTATACTTGGCCAATCTTGTGACAACTGGAGAGAGGTTGACCACTCGAACCGGAACTCTCAAATTCCGCACAGTGACAAGGCTTCTTGTGGCACGTACCAAAGGGTAGTCTTCCAATTGCATGGGTTCCAAGAGTGCCTGGTAGTCTTGATTCTTCACCCCAGGTCGGGCTCGACACCAGATAATAGTTTCTGTCTGTGGCTGCAGCGTGACGGCCCGCATGTCTTGACTTCTCACCCGGCGATCTCTCCGTGAGGATTGAAAAACTTTCGTTCAGCTTGGAGTGTCCTGAGGTGGTGTTGCGCGGCTCTCCGGCCAGAGGGTGACATGTAGGGAATAGAAGCTTGTAACGAGTTAACTATGTCATCAAAACAGTGTCTTATGATGTTCATTCCCAGAATAAACTTAGCTGCATGGTCATCAACAACACTAGTAATAATAACACCTTGCCCCCTAAGAACATGATTCCCCTCTTGCACTGTGGGCTCCCAGTAGCCATGCTTGGGTACTGGTTTCCCATTCCCTGCCATTACACGAAAATCTACGTCATGAGGTTCACACAACATTTCAGGACCCCAATGCTTATTAAACACCCCTCGAGGAATAGTGGACACCTGGGACCCAGTGTCAATCAAAGCTTGCAATTTAACCCCTCTTACTACTAATTGTACATAGGGGCAAGGGGCAACATGCATAGAGAGTCCTGTTTTAGTGCTGGTTGATTCCGGACCTTCTGTAATTACTCCCGGGGTGCGGTCCTCGACCCCAGGGGATGCCCGTTTAAAGCCCAGCATTGGCTCTTCCAGTATTCAGGCTTGTTGCAATAACTACAGACTTGTCCGTTGAGTCCCAGGGGGCCATACAGGGGGATTATTAGGCAGCCTGGTGGGACGAGGGGCAGTCTTTAGAGGACAGGGAACTAGTTCTCCCAACCATTTCTTTCACAGCTTTAGTTAACTGGTCAATGTCTTGTCGGACATGTTGTAAGTCATTAGCCAAGGGACTAGAGGGAGGTGACACAGCAGTCGGCTGGGGGGGTAGATATGGCTGGGGCCGAGGCCCCCAAGGGTTCAGTAGAAATGGGGCTATTTTCTTCAGCTTCGGTGCTGGATTCAATTACCTTAATGGCCAGTTTCTTGAAGGCGGGAAAAGCCATATCAAGGTTTTGAGCTGCCAGCATCCTGAGTTGGGCCTTATCCCACTTATTCTGGGCCCCGTCTATGAACCTGTCCATCAACACCAGGTTACCCTGATCGGGCATGATCAGGGTAACTTCTAATGCATTCTGCAGGGCCACAGCATAGACCCGAAGAGTCTCACCTGGTTTCTGTAGTCGCTCATACAATCTTAAACGTACCTCAGAGGGGGAGTGAGACTCGAACACTTGATAGAGCCCCTCAAAAATCTTCTCCACTGTAGCCTTGTCGGCCAATGGCCATGCGCGTGCTTCCTCCAATGCAACTGTCCAGTAAGTAACTGCACCTGTAGATGAGGGGAGAAAGCATAAAAACCGAAGAGGCTGGATATCTTTTCTTTGAAGTCCCACAGCGTAAACGGATCCCCGCTATAATGTGGGAGAACAGGGCTCCCCAAAAAGACAGGAGTAGCCGCAGGTGCCCTGGAAGTCAGAGCAATGACTGGAGATGAATCTGGTATGGCCTGCCCTGCTGGCTGTACTGGTTCCCCTGAGGAAACCACTGGAGCATCACTATCTTGCTGACTAGGGGGTGCACGCTGGGACAGGCACCGGAGCAGGGTCCAGTGGTGGACCAGATCCTGGAAGGGATACTGCCACTGTGGGATCCGACATCTTGGCAACCGGGATTGTCCCTTTAAATGAAGCTCGGGAACGTCGGTCCCTTTAAGAGACGTAGCTGTTCTCTGATCTGGAACTTGAGTGCGTAGAGCTCGAACTTGAGAGCATTGATCTGGAAATTGAGTGCACTGACCTGCAACTTGAGTGCGACAATCGGGAGTTGAATATCGCGCAACCAGGACTTTAGTTTAGCGATCTGGTGCTTCAGGACTTTACACTGGAACGGTTATTTAACCTTTTTAATCTTTAGCCTAACTCTACATTTCTTTTCCGCACCCGCTAGATCTGTGTGCAAATTTCCTGTCCTTGACTCCGCCAAAATGGCCGCCGAGGCTCCGGAAACTTCGGTAGGCGGAGTTTCAGGACCACGCGCGCGGGAAGGACTAGCTGTGCCCTTAACCCCTTGTGCTGCGAATTGCGGCTCTGCAGTATTTTTCGCCTCCCCCCTTACTTTTCTTGTGCACTTTCTGCACGCCGCAACAGCGGCACCATCCCGTATTTTAGCAGGAGAGTCACACTACATTAATAAAGTCTTTCACCTAGGGGGGGAGTACACTTTACTTGGTGGCAACAGCTGGAGGCACACACCCGTATTCTGTTCGTGATGCCAAAAAGCTATGTGGTAGCTTGGGGGGTGTAGGGTATGGGGAGTGTAGCTGTGCTGGTATTAAAGGGTGCTTGTTAACCCTTGCATTCGTGATGCCAGGGTGCGGGGCTCCTCAATAAAGCTTTTCCTACTGCCGCCCTTCCCAGGAACAATAGGGAGGTAGATGATACTGAGTTTAAGTAGAGAGTAATAATGGATTGTCCACAACTGGAAAGCTTCTGTAAACAGCGTTAACTTTACTGCAGATTTTCTGTACACTTCTTTAACATAACAGTCTCTCATCAATACAGCTTCCTTTTGGAGATTGACAATGGTTGGGACTTTAGCTTTAAGAATCTATAGGATATTGCGCTGTTCCACTGGATTTAGGGGCATTAGTTGCGGTCCAGTAGTCAGGCTAGTATTAGCAGGAATTAGAGTAAGACTCCCGATTTTTGGTTCTGCTGAGGCCGTAGGTTTTGAGGCCTAGCGTGTCTTTGAAAGTTGCGTAGCACACCGTCCTGTTAGTCCGGCATCCACGAGAGCAGCAACCCAAGAGAGCGATAATTGGATGCAGCTCCCTTTTATGGGCAGGGGCTGGACTAACGCTAATTGGTCCAAAAGGATGTCAATCACCTTTACAGAGATTTGTGAGTAACACGTGACCCAAGGACCTCCTAAGGTCCTTCAATATACCATAGAGGTTACTAGCTTGGTCACATGAACGAAGGACCTGCGACGCTAAAACAAGGTAAGTACTACACATTTCTATAAAATATAGCTATAATTATTAATATATCTGTGGTGAAGCACTATGTGGAAAGCCTTGTGGGGGTGTAGGGTAGTAGGGGTGTTGCTGTACAATATAATAAAGGGCGCTGTTAACCCTTGTCACTCATGACGCCAGGGTGAGGGTTAAACTCTGTAGTGATGCTGGGCCTATCGCCACCCTTCCCAAGAGCGATTGGTGAGTGTAGAATAAATAGATTGTCCACAGCCGTGCTGAATCTTTACTGAAGATTTTCTGTATATGCAGTAACGATAACAGTCCAGATAACAGAGCCTTTACAAACAGCACAGCAGTGACTGACAGATGCTTAGGACCGTAAAGTTCCCTTTAGATTTTGAGGATTGTATTTGCATAGATCCACTGTGTTGAGGTCCCCTTGTGTTGAGGTCCCCAAAGTGAGAGTCCCTAGGTAACGGTGGGGTCCTCATCTATAGTTAGCCCCTTGTCACCCCTGTAAAAGTTAAAATTATTCAAATTCAATGTGTAAATATGTAGATAAAGTGTACTTACCTTGCTGTAGTGTCGCAGGACCTGCGGGTCACGTGATGCGTTCCAAAACTCTATGGTTTATGGTTCAAGGACCTTTGGAGGAAGTCAGGTGATCGCCCACCATGCATTGTAATGGTGAGTGACAGCTGAGATGGACCAATCCAAAACGGCCCTGCCCCTGCTCATATAAGGGAGCGGCGGCCATTAATCGCTCTCTTTCCTCGTGGGCTGCTGATGGAGGAGGATCTGCGCAGCTGTGGTCAGCAGTACCTAGGCCCAAGCCTTGCGGCAACGGCCATCTTACAAAACTGTGAGTTATCTCAATCCCTCTTAAGTCTGCAAGATCAGCCGACCTAAACAGACCCCTAAATCCGGACGGATCTCTGTGTGGTAGGCCTCTGGGGTAGGGGTAGTGTAGTCAGGGTTTTGCTTTAGTAAATGAGGAGTTAAGGTTAGCCCTATGGTTCGTGACGCCAGGCTGAGGGCTAGTATGCTGAGGAAATTCTCCGGCCTATCGCCGCCCTTCCCAGTAACGATAGGTGCATGCATAAAATGACTGAAGGTCCACAAGGTAGTTGAACTTGAACTTGGATAAACTTTACTTAAAGACTTGCGGTACATCCAATGAACAGTAACAGTCTCATTAATACAGTCTCCATACACTTCATTGACTGACAGTTGTTGCGGACCTTGACTTTTGATATAAGTCTCTGAATTAAGGGTTATTTGAGAAGATCCGTCCGGATTTAGGGGTCAGATACGGTCCGGTAATCTTGCAGAGTGTTTAGGGATTGATTACACTCACAGTTTTGTAAAGATCAGCCGTTGCCGCAAAGCTCGGGCCTAACTCACTGATGAAAGCAGCGCAGATCCTTCCCTGTCAACAGCCCACGAGGAAAGAGAGATGCTTACTGCTTGGCAGCACAGGAACAAGAGAGAGAGTAATGTCCGCCGCTCCCTTATATGGGCAGGGGCAGGGCCGTTCTGGATTGGTCCAAGTCAGTTGTCACTCACCGTTACATAGCTGATGGGTAAACACCTGACTTCCTCCAAAGTTCCTTGAACTACAAACCATAGAGTCTCTGGGCCGCAACACGTGACCCGCAGGTCCTGTGAAGCTAACTAGGTAAGTACACTTACTATATAAATATATACATTAAATTTAAATAATTTTAATTACAAAAAGGGTGACAAGGGGCTAACTAAGGATGAGGACCCCACCTACACCTAGGGACTCTGACTTTGGGGACCTCACCACAAGGCAACGGATGCAAACCGGTGCCGGGATACCACATCTGCATCACTCCTAATTCTAATAACCTGTTGGATAAGCTAATGGTCCGCGGCATCTGTCAATCACTGCCGTACTACCTAAAGACTGTATTGCTAAGACTGTTGCTGTTAATTGGATGTACCGCAAGTACCTCAGTAAAGTTTATACAAGTTCAAGTTCATCTCTATTGTGGACCTTCATTCATTTAAACACGCACCTATCGTTTCTGGGAAGGGTGGCGATAGGCCGAAGATTTACCTCAGCGTATTAACCCACACCCTGGCGTCACGAGAGACAGGGGTTAAATTAACCCCTCATATACCGAAGTAACACCCCGACAACACTACACCCCCAAGGCCCTACCACACTTGCATTGAGGGGGCATGGCCGTGATGTCACGAGCAGTGCGTGACCGTGACGTCACAAGCCTCTGCCCTGTATTGCCAATCATCCGACACGGAGCAAAGTTCGCTCCGTGCACCGGATGTCTGGGGTGCCGCAGTCGAGATTGTTGGGGTCCCCAGCAGCTGGACCCCGCGATCAGACATCCTATCCCCTATGCTTTGGATAGGGGATAAGATGTCTAGAGGTGGAGTACTCCTTTAAGGCATGACCTGAATGAGGCCTTGTGGTGCCAGCAACAGGATATATCCTAATGGGCAGTATTTTAGAAGAACTTGTGTAATACTCAAACCTCTGAGTGGCTTCTGTCATGAGAACAGACACCTAAACTACTGTAGGTGTCTACTATTGTTATATTCCTGTTAATTTTATTTAACTTTTTTTTATATTAGAAAGGTTTTTAGTTTTAAATAAACACAGAACATAATCAGAGGCATGCAAATATAAAGTTCAAAATGCATTCTCAGCTAAGATAGACCAAGCATAAACAGCATGC
This sequence comes from Hyla sarda, assembly GCF_029499605.1. Classification (NCBI taxonomy): domain Eukaryota; kingdom Metazoa; phylum Chordata; class Amphibia; order Anura; family Hylidae; genus Hyla; species Hyla sarda. Next base: position 238,030,950 of record NC_079194.1, read on the forward strand.
AAATAGAGAAAACATGACTGGCACAACAAAAGTACAAGCAATCCTCTAGATGGGGGGGGGGGGGGGGAACCAGGGCAAAGGGCCTGTTAATTTTATATTGGCAACAGTGCCACCTAGTTCGGTGCCTCATCAAAGAACTGTAACTATGAAGATTGCTGTGTCACTGTGTATGAAGAAGTGTTAAGTAAATCTGATCGGTTTCACTTACATTGGTGTATGACTGTATTTTTTCAAAGGAAAACCACACAAGAGTTGACCCCATGGTACAAGCAGCCCTGTAACACAATGATAGAACCTATTTAGTTATCCCAACAAGCTTTCTCTGCTACATTTCCATGAAGCGCAGCATAAGAAATCAATGGGAGAAATACTTGAACCCTGTCCTATTTCCCTAATGGAATGCATTGAGGGAAACTGTACATGTGGAAGATACCTTAGCTAAGAGAGCAAAGTCTAGATAAAGTCAGTGCATAAAATCTATACATTTTCAGATTTTACAGAAGCAATCCAAATGGTATAAAATCAATATTAGACTCTATGGGAGGACTAATGAAAACTGGTTAAGAAGAAAAGTGTATCCCAGTGATGATACTGGACTGCTCCATTTTTCAATTGCACCAGTTTTGTAAAATCCTTAGTGCAAAATAATTATACAGAACAGTTAGATATAACTTGGAATTAGACTATGACTATTAACGCCAAAATACCGGTACATTCTAAAATGCATTGTGTAAAAACAAAATTGCAGGTTTCTTTTCAATTTCCCACCATAAATAAAAAAAAATTGGTTGCACTTTAGCTTTTATGGTAAATTTAAAGGAGTCGTTACAAAGATAATTTATTGATAGTGAGTTGATAATTAAAATGAAAATTTCCTGTGTCATCAAAGCAAAAATGGTCTGTGTCCTTCAAGGGTTAAAAAATACTTTGACATGTCCTAAAGACAACAATGAGAGAATACGTCTGCTGAGAGTCACTGGATGTCACTGCACTGCAATCCCTTCTAAGGTCTGTTGTAGTAATCATAGTAGTCATGGTGTGAGTGGTATAATTAAGGTATTATGTAAGGGTATCATTGCCAATATCTTTTTGTATGTTAAGGCGGATTTTGTGCAGATTTTTTATCAGCATATTAGAAAACTTTCAATAGTGGCAAATTTGTGGATCTTCTGCAGATCTATTGAAGTCAATGCTAGTAAAATTTTCTACAGCTGTCAAAAGTCCACACAAAATACATAGATATTACAATTTGCCTCAGTCCTGTTCCATCATTCAGAACTTCACAACTACTTTATCCCCAGCTCCACCTGCTGACCAAGTAGTGGAAATAGTGCCATAGGCAGGGTTAGGCCTAGTTCATACCACTTTTTGTGCATCCGAGGCACGGATACTGCTCGTGGCAAGTCTGTGCTCGGACAGGCACAGGACACCACTTTTTGTGCATCCGAGGCACGGATACTGCCCAAGGCAAGTCTGTGCTCGGACAGGCACTGGCCCCATCAATTTTGAAAGTCGGAGTGTAGTCAGCTAATGACTTCGTTCAGGTAATTTTACGAACGTATGAAAGTTTTGACTGGGACAGAGGAATACGACTTGCAGCAATTTTCAGTCCGAGACAAAACTTGGACACATTGGGAAAATAAACCCAACGTAGTCACTAGATGACTACACTCGGGTCATTAACATGAATTGGTCTCGTGCCTGTCCAAGCAAGGACACGTCGGCTTGTGATTGTGACACGATCAGTGCCTCGGCGGCACAAATCCTGGTGTCAACACTGGATTGTTCTTATCACTATGTCTATACAGGCAGTTTAGCTATCTCTATTTTTATAGAGAACTAACTGTTTTATAACTTTGGACACTGGGCTAGTGATGAGAATTGCAGATCACCAATTTCTAAGGACTTTTATGGTTTATCCCTACTGGTCATGTAACACTTTGGTTAGTGGTAAACTCTATTGCTCACAATACTACTGTTCTGCATGTCTTTATTAATTATTTATAGGAAATTATGTATTTTTCTTATTATTTTGGCCAATGAGCCAGTGTCTTAACATTTATAGTACTAGTATTCTATGAGTTTTACTGTGTTGCCCTTACTAGTTACCTAAGGTTTCAGGCAGTGATTTTTGGCAGCAGTAGCAGATATGTGTGATCATGTATTAAGCATAGCTGTGATGTTAGTATTTGAAAAATAAAGTGTGATGACCCAGGGGATAATGCTGAGATACGTAGTACTATAGGTATATATGGTCAAGTTTATGTTGCTTTTGGCTTGGTGTGGCAAATAGTAGCCCCATGTAACTGCCCATGTAAACATACGGCCTTTACAATTGGGTGAAAGCACATGATAGTAATGTAAGCGGAGTTACTACGGTGCACCCAGCTTTACTATGTGTTGAAAGATGGCGCTACATGCCCCCATTTGGGCTTACTAAGGGGGAAGGGTAGCACAAATCCTCTTTGGGCTGACTCTGGGGGAGGAAGCCACAGGCCCTCTGAGGGCTGACACTGGGAAAGGGCGCCACAGGCTCCTAAGGGCTGATTTCGGGGGAGAGCACCACAAACATCTATGGGCTGACTCCAGTGGGGTGGGATCACAGGCTCCCTATGGGCTAACTCCAGGGAAGAGCACCAAAGGCCCCCTATGGTCTGACTCCAGGAAAGAGCACCACAGGCCCCCTATGGGCTGACTCTCGGGGAGGGCACTTAGGCCCCCTAAGGGCTAACTCAAGGGGAGGGCACCATAGGCCTCCTAAGGCTTACTATGGGAGAGGGTGCTGCACCCTAAGGGCTGACTCCAGAAGAGCAAGCCATAGGCCCCTAAGGGCTGTTTCCAGAATAGAATGCCATAGTCCTCCTAAGAGCTGAGTACGGGGGAGGGCACCAAAGGCCCCCTGAGTGCTGACTTCAGTGGAGAGCACTGAAGCCCCGTGAGGGCTGACTCCAGAGGCCCCCTATGGGCTGACTCCAGGGGAGGGCACCACATGCCCCCTATGGGCTCACCACAGGAGAGGGTGCCCAGGCCCCCTAAGGGCGGACTCCAGAGGAAGGCTTCACTGGTCCCCTATGGGCAGCCACCAGAGAAGGTGTTGGGAAAATTGTGTGTAATTGATTTTATATAATACTGGGTGGGCCATTTAAATGGATACACCTTAATAAAATGGGAATGGTTGGTGATATTAACTTCCTGTTTGTGGCACATTAGTATATGTGAGGGGGGAAACTTTTTCAAGATGGGTGGTGACCATGGCAGACATTTTGAAGTCAGCCATTTTGAATCAAACTTTTGTTATTTCAATAGTAAGAGGGTCATGTGACACATCAAACTTATTGGGAATTTCACAAGAAAAACAATGATGTGCTTGGTTTTAACGTAACTTTATTCATTTATGAGTTATTTACAAGTTTCTGACCACTTATAAAATGTGTTCAATGTGCTTCTAATTGTGTTGGATTGTCAATGCAACCCTCTTCTCCCACTCTTCACACACTGATAGCAATACCGCAAGAGAAATGCTTGCACAGGCTTCCAGTATCCGTAGTTTCAGGTGCTGCACATCTCGTATTTTCACAGCATAGACAATTGACTTCAGATGACCCCAAAGATAAAAGTCTATGGGGGTCAGATCAGGAGACCTTGGGGGCCAGTTGAATGACCAATCCACTAGGAAACTGTTTATCTAGGAATGCTCGGACCTGACACCCATAATGTGGTGGTGCACCATCTTGCTGGAAAAACTCAGGGAACGTGCCAGGTCTGAGCATTCCTAGATGAACAGTTTCCTGGAAACTTAGGATGACCACTACAACACCTGAAAGAAATTTTAGCTGGTGTACAGAGATTCCTATTCCTGTAAAATAAACATTTACATTTACTTAACCTTTTATCATAAACTTTTATTTACCTGGACAAAAATTATCAGGTATATTCGCCTGCGAAGTAAGTGCAAATCTGTTGCACAAAGAAAATATATTACTCTAGAGGTATATACAGTGAAACAGTCACACAAGGATCAACAGTCCACCTGTGCTAAGAGTCCATGAACAAACACGTCTACTACCAAGGCCGGGCACACACTTACGGTTACGAATCTCCCAGAACCAGGAGTCTCTTGGCCATGGGCCAGGCAAAAGCTTGAATGGTTGTGTTGAATAACCAGAAACTCTTCATGGCATAGTCCTGCCACGCACTTTCTTTAACTGGTTGCAAACAGGACAGTCTATTGAACAAACAATGGTACTGGGTACCAGAAAGTTAATTACAAGGGAATTAACATACTGAAGGCTTTACTTGGGATATCTTCTGATACCCCACCCTCGCCTAACGGGATTCTTGCCTCTCTCGGACACAGAGCGAGGTGGGGACCCCTTCATGGGGTTAATTGCAGTGTCCCAAGTAACATTAGTGAGCCTGGACTGGGACACTGACGGCTTCACACTGACCCCGAAATTAAGGGCCGCTGGAACAATGGTTGGTGCCGGTTGATCCGGCCTCACCTCCTTGGTAGGACTAGGCCGCGGCACTTCTGTCGGTACCTGGTGGTCAGGTCAAACCTCAGGGCATGGAGTTGGCCTAGGCACTTGTGAGGTTGGTGCCTGCTGGTTAGGCCAAACCTCCTCAGGGGGAGTAGGCCTGGGCACATTTTCAGACATGGAGACTAGAGATGAGCGAACTTACAGTAAATTCGATTCGTCACGAACTTCTCGGCTCGGCAGTTGATGTCTTTTCCTGCATAAATTAGTTCAGCTTTCCGGTGCTCCGGTGGGCTGGAAAAGGTGGATACAGTCCTAAGCGACTCTTTCCTAGGAATGTATCCACCTTTTCCAGCCCACCGGAGAACCTGAAGGCTGAACTAATTTACGCAGGAAAAGTCCTCAACTGCCGAGCCGAGAAGTTCGTGACGAATCGAATTTACTGTAAGTTCGCTCATCTCTAGTGGAGACGTCATGGTGGGACCTTGGCTGATGCTGATGATCCATGTCGTGGGAGCTGAATCTTTTCTTTTCTCCACAGGCAGTTGCGGGAGGCCTTGTCGGCCTGAGTCCAAATGGATACGCCTCCCAGTCATCGGAGGGAAAATAGGTGAAGGGGAGTTAAGTCGGGTTCTTGGGCCTCGTGACTGCTGCAGCCCACTCACCCCGCAGACTCTGAACAGGGGTGTACTCAACGATCTCCCCCTCCTCTAAGGAGTGGTATTTTCTGGGCAAATAGTTCCGCTGCACGGCCCTGCAGTTCACCAGAATGGTACCCCCATTCCTGTCAAATTTAATAACCGTAGCGTGTCGGCGCTCTAGCGGTGCTTCACCCTCTCGGGGATAGTCCAACATTCTGATATAAAGGGGCTCAAGCTGTTTGGTGTCCTTTTGCTGCTTAACCCTTTCTTCATGATGGAGATGAAGATCTGTTGGCCCATAACACTCCCTGTACTGGGCTCTCAGCTTCTCTATAATTTTAGCAGTTTCAGCCTCCCTGCGGGCCCTCTCTCGCTGAGCTGTGGGGACCAGTGAATGGGACTTACCAAGACGGGGAAGAACGTGGTCCCACATATACTGTATCTACTCCGGTTCTTCCCCAAAATCCCACTTAGGCAGAGGGGGTGAGTGCGGGAGTGCACTCGGCAGGGTGACCAGAGACAAGGGGATCTCTGGCTCTGGGCTAGATGAGGATGAGAAAGCGGCTTCCACCGGAGTACTCACACTTGATTCCTCCGTTGGGATCTCGGCCCAGGACCCCCATGTCCGGTGGTGAGGGGACAGTCTCACCGTTGATGCCGTCTTGGATGTCCCTGGTGATTCTCCTTTCGGGGTAGCCGGCCACTCGTCATCCTCAGGTAGCGGAGGTAGATCGCAGGTCCCCTCGGTGCTGATGGATAACCGCTGCAAGCGATCGGCCAAGTCATGGAAAAGTTGTGCTGCGGCCAAGGCAACTTTTCTCTGTTCAGGCGCCATCTTGTGACTCTCACCACGTGTAGCACTGCACTCCGCCATGTCTGTACTCCTTGCACTCTGCAGACTGAAGAGGTCGCACTGCAGTGCTCCTTTTATGTGAGGCTCCTCCAAAATGGCTGCCGGCCGGAAGGACGTCATCGGTGCAGCCCCGACTTCCGGTCCCCAGCGAACAGTAGCAATGAATTGTGTTCCACTTCGGATGCGACACGTGTACATGATTTCCACGCCCAGGGGCGGGTCGAGGAGCAGTGCGGGACTTCTTTGCATGCTTTCCAGGAAAGTAATTAACCCTTTCAGGAATGGATGACCCAGAGGAACGTAGCATGGCTTCGCTACGCACTTTACGCATCTTCGCAGCGAACAAATCTTCGCCTCCCCCTTACTTTTCTTGCGCACTGTTCACACACAGTATCAATAATACAGTCCCTTAGACTTTCTTGCGCATTTACATTTGCGGCATGCGAAAAATTTACACAGTTCATAAGTCAAAGTTCTCAATGGGGGAGTACTCTTTTCAATAATGGTGGCAAAACAGCTGTAGGCACACACCCGAATCCTGTTCGTAAGACGCCAAAAAGCTATGTGGTGAGCTTGAGGGGTGATGTGAACAGGGGTGTTGCGGAGTGGTAGTGTAGGGTATAAGATTAACCCTTGATTGTCTTGATGCCAGGGTGCGGGTTCCTCAATGCAATAGTCCTACCGTCAACCGTCCCACAAACAATAGGGAGGAATAAAGGAATGGTCACAGCAGAAGTTGAAGTAAACCAGAAATAACTTTACTGCATCTTTCAAGCAACTGCAGATAACAGACAGTCTTTTGTAAGAGGACCGTGGTACAGGCTCCTCACAGGTTTGCTGGGACTTTGTAGTTGAATGAGCTTGGATTTTGCTAGCCACGGTGCTACTGAATTTAGGGGTAATTTGGGTTCAGTAGTCACACAGGATCTGTAGGTTTTGAGCTGGAGTAACTCACGTTTTATGGCTGCTGAAGAATAGGCTTCAGGCCTAGCTTGAATTGGTGAGGTGCTATAGATTGATGTGCTTGCTTTGAAGCGCAGGGACTAAGAGCGCAAATATAGTGGCAGCAGCCCCTTTGGAGGGGGCAGGTAGAAAGCTCATTGGTTCTGCAAACCTGTCAGTCCTGAACTAAGGAACTATGGGTATGTCACATGACCCAAAGGTCCTTGAACCAAAGCATAACACAATTTATTTACAGTCACATGACCCAAAGGTCCTGCATATAAACACACCATAATAAAATATAATTAAATATATACATTTCTAGACATTATTGAGAGGCGTGGAGGGAGTCTGGCTGAGGGGACACTGACAGAGGGACAGGACCAAGTCCACAGCAGGAACAACAGTCCTTTTGGCGACAGCCATGTCGACCTTAGGGACAGGGCCCCAAGAGGAAAGCTGATCTTCCTGAATAGGAAACATAGTCTTGAACCACTGACCTGACCCTCTATTCCGTTCTGAGTACGGAAAAAAGGGTCTCATCCGCTTTAAAGACCTAGGGTCCTTTAGAGGCGGAGGTAGAGGCTTCCCCGGGATCAGCATCCTGGTCCCCCAACCAGATGGATCTTAAAAGGTGCTGAGTTTTTTCCAGCGGGGAAAAATAAGAGACAGTGACCTCTTCTTCAGAAGATGACATTCTGGAATCCTTATCAGGCTCCGTGGATACTTCCATTTTTGGGGGTGACGCAAGTCTAGAACGCTTATGGGCCATCACTTGCTTTAGTTCTTCAACAGAAGCCTGCATGGCGGACATATTGGAGGACAGCCAGACGTACATATCCTGTACAGTGGACTCCGGTTGGTGAGGAGGCAGAGATTTTGCTCTGCAAGGTGGGCACCTAGAAAATTCATAGTTGTCTTCCAGCAAATTATTGCATTCATGACATACAAGATGTTTTCGCTTAGAAGTTCTCTTCCCAGGACCCTCATGGTCAGCAGAGCCTTCCGTAGACATAATCTAAAGAGATATAAAATTGTTATATAAAGCAAGCTCAAAAAACGGAAGTGAAAAAACTTAAAAAGAGCTGACAGATACCCAAGTGGGAACAATAAAATGCTATCAAGGAACACAGAGTACTCTCTGCAAGGATAGCAAAGAAGCTTAGCTTCAAGTCTCAAAAAGACAGTTCTGCCGGAAAACCAAACAGCACTGCGCTCAGAGACCGAAGTCAGCTCTGAGGAGGTTTAAATACCCTCCTCAATTGGCTCCACAAGAGCCATGGGCACAGCTAAAATTTGGAAAATTAAGTTTATTAAAAAAAAAAGTGTTTAAAAGTAAATTTTAACTTTACATAGGGTTTAGGGGTGCCAAGAAAAGTGCCCTTGCTCGATTTCGCTCACTTATGCATTACAGAAAGGCTTAAAAAACGAGCGGAGGGCAGAGGAAGAAAGAGGAAGTGACATCAGACGCTGCTTCCGGCGCAGGACTGCGGGGAGAGGCGCGTGCCCGACACAGAGACCGGCTCCCTAGGTGGGAGCACAGGCTGGGGTCAGAGAAAGGAATCAAACAAATTCCTAAAGCAAAAAAGGACCCCTAAACAAAAGAAAACAACATGAAAATCCCAAAGTGGGAGGAAAAAACAGAGGCCAGACTTTGCTGAAAAAAGGAATAATAAGTAACACCCCCAGCATGGAAGGGGGGGCACCATTTGTCCCACTGTCTGGGAGGACAGAAAAAAACACAAGGGGACAAAGGGTGACCCTCCTACTTATACAGGGCTATGTGGGTGTGTTTAATTAATCAATTACTTTTCAATCAATAAAACTTCCATCTGTCCTAACCAGTTCGTGGGGGGGTGGAATACCCCATCTGTGCTACTGGTTAGGACGTAAGGGAACAACGTACACATTCCCTACAACTCGGCAAAGGGGAGAGGAAGGTGTGCAGTTAAATATTGAGAACTGAAAAACGTCATTGCTAGCGTCAATGTAACATTGGCTCCATCTAGTGGGGAGAGCCCGCAGGTACAGTCATGTTGGATTTCCAGAGACAACAAACTGGTGCAGATGGACCTGTCTCTTCCCAGCCAGGCAATAGGAAACATAGGCAATAAACGTAATATGCGAGTACATAGTGTCCCCTCTTTGTCGTCAAAAAAGGCTACAGTCCCATGTAGTAGGCAGTCACTAAACCTGGTTAAAATATTAAAAAAGGAGAAGAAGGGGAAAAAGTACCCTAAGGGAAATAAATAGAAGAGGGCCACTGGTGTCAGGTCAGGTAACTCCAAAACAGTCCTTAATCCACAGCAGGCACGTCATAGGATCATCAAAGTTCCATGCGGACAGCAGACAGGGTGCTCCAATAGAGAACCTAGAAACAAAAAACAATAAAGACAGCAGGTGATCATTTGCCTCTCTGTCGCCTTGCGAGCCAATCATCCGCCTCCTGTGGTGTGCAGAAAAACACTGCTCTTTCACCGTCCATGACCCACTGCCTTGCCAGATAAGCCTACGTAATTTAACCCCTTAAGGACACAGCCCTTTTTCACCTTAAGGACTGAGCCCTTTTTCGCAATTCTGACCACCGTCGCTTTACGCATGAATAACTCTAAAACGCTTTTACCGAATATTCTGAGATTGTTTTTTCGTGACATATTCTACTTTATTTTGGTGGTAAATTTTTGTCGTTACTTGCATCGTTTTTGGTGAAAAATCCCCAAATTTCATGAAAATTTTGAATTTTTCTAACTTTGAAGCTCTCTGCTTGTAAGGAAAATGGATATTCAAAATAAATCTTATTTTTCTTCACAAATACAATATGTCTACTTTATGTTGGCATCATAAAATGGACATATTTTTGCTTTTTGAAAAAATTAGAGGGCTTCAAAGTAGAGCAGCAATTTTCAAACATTTCATGAAAATTGCAAAATCTGAAGGGACAGATGTTACAGAACTACAACTCCCAGCATGCCTGGGCAGTCTAGGCATGCTGAGAGTTGTAGTTTGGCAACATCTGGAGGGCTACCGTTTGGTCACCACTGTAACAGTGGTCACCAAACTGTGACCCTCCAGATGTTGCAAAACTACAACTCCCAGCATGCCCAGACAGCCTTTGGCTGTCTGGGCATGCTGGGAGTTGCAGTTTGGCACCCACTAGGAAGGGCAGCAGTAAATATCGCTTACTGCCCACTTCCTCTCCTCCCCCCTCCCCCTCCCACCATTGATTCCCTACCTGCGACGTGATCTCCGCTGTCTCTGCAGATGCATCTTCTTTGCAGGTACCGGCCTCCATCTTCTCCCCCCGTTCTGCCCGACATCCAGGGGTGGGCAGAACGGGGGGTTGCCATGGCAACCCAGTATCCTGCGCTGCCATTGGTCAGAATTAGTTCGCAGCACTGCAACCTCCCTCCTATCCCTCAGGATGATCGGACTGTCACTGACAGCTCTGATCATCCCTATTTTCCGGGTGATCGGGTCACCAGAGACCCGATCAGCCCGGAATAGCAGAAAATTGCATGTATGAATTGACATGCGATTTTCTGTGATCGCCGATATGGGGGGGGGGGGGTATATCGGCGATGTGTCGGGATGCCTGCTGAATGATTTCAGCAGGCATCCTGGTCCGGTCCCCAACCAGCTAGCGGCGGGGACCTGAATTCCCACGGGCGTATGCATACGCCCGGCTTCGATAAACAGAATCTCTGTTCGCAGAACATACTTGACCATTGATGTCTATGCAGTGCTCACGGACTTCCGCGCAAAGAATAAGCATGTTCTTTCTTTGCGCGGATCAATTTCAGCAGCGGTTTTGTCCAGTATGAACTTGTCCGCGGAAGACCCAGTCACACTGATATTACAGGTAAAACTCGAAAAATTTTAATATTGTGCAAAAGTTCATTTATTTTAGTAATGCAACTCGTCAGCATGAAGTGCTCCAAAATCTCTGGGTAGATGGATGCATTGACCCTGGACTTAATGCAGCACAGTGGATCAACACCAGCAGATGACATGGCTCCCCAATCTATATATATATATATATATAAAACTCAACGTGTGTGTGTGTGTGTATGTATGTGTGTGTGTGTGTGTGTGTGTATGTATGTGTGTGTGTGTGTGTGTGTGTGTGTGTATGTATGTATGTATGTTCCACAAAAACTTCCAAACAGCTAAAGATATTTACATTACACTTGGCACACATGTTACTTATATGTAAACAACAAACATAGGCTAGGTGATTTAACCCTTACTCACCCCCATTTGCCAGGGGCGGGGTTTATGTTTAAAGTCCTATACAAGTCAATGAGAAATATATGTTACTGCATAGCTTCCAAACGGCTGGAGATATTTTGATAATACTTGGTCACATGATACTTATATCTCCACTTAAAATATAGGATAGTTAATTTAACCCTTAACTACCCCCATTTGTGAGGGTCGGGGGTTTTGTTTAAAGTCAAGTCCCATGCAAATCAATGGGAAATGTATGTTCTCACATAACTTCTGTACGGCTGGAGATATTTCAATACCTGGTACACATATTACAGGTCAGAATATGAGGACGGGATGGGAGGTCGAGATAGGAGGTCAAGGTAGGAGGATGGGATGGTCGGGATAGGAGGTCGAGTTAGGAGGACGGGATAGGAGGTTGAGATAGGAGGTCGGGATAGGAGGTCGGGATAAGAGGTGGAGATAGGAGGACGGGATAGGGGGTTGAGATAGGAGGACGGGATAGGAGGTCGGGATAGGAGGACGGGATAGGAGGTCGGGATAGGAGGACGGGATAGGAGGTCGGGATAGGAGGTCGAGATAGGAGGTCGAGATAGGAGGTCGAGATAGGAGGTCAGGATAGGAGGTCGGGATAGGAGGTCGAGATAGGAGGATGGGGTAGAAGGATGGGATAGGAGGTCGTGATAGGAGGTCAAGATAGGAGGACGGGATAGGAGGACGGGATAGGAGGACAGGATATGAGGTCAGGAAAGGAGGTCAGGATAGGAGGTCGAGATAGGAGGATGGGATAGGAGGACGGGATAGGAGGTCAGGATAGGAGGTTGAGATAGGAGGTTGAGATAAGAGGTCGGGATAGGAGGTCGGGATAGGAGGTCGGGATAGGAGGATGGGATAGGAGGTCAGTATAGAAGGACGGGATAGGAGGTTGGGATAAGAGTTCGGGATAGGAGGACGGGATAGGAGGTTGGGATAAGAGTTCGGGATAGGAGGTCGGGATATGAGGACGAGATGTGAGGATGGGATATGAGGTTAAGATATGATGAGGGATAGGAGGTCAGGATATGAGGACAGGATATGGGGTTGGGATATGACAACAATATATGAGGACGGGATATGAAGTCAAAAGCTTCCTCCCCAACAAGGATTAGGAAGGAAAAACCGGACAACGCCGGGTATTCAGCTAGTATAATATATTTGTGATTTGGGGTTTTCATGAACTGTAAGCCATAATCATCACAATTATGACAAATCACGGCTTGAACTATCTTGCTTTGCATGTAATGAGTCTCTCATATATTAGTTTCACCTTTTTTTGGGAATTTCACCTGTTTTGTCCACTGCGCGTAATTCCATAATTATGCAGTGTGAACATACCCTGTAAGCGAGCTTTGATAGTGGCAAAGGCGGAAATCAGGAAATATAGATATCTCGGCATTGTCAAAGGCGATGTCCTGTAGCCGACGAGCAGACAGCAGTATCAAGTCACAATCATTAGTTGAGCAGTCACGCCAGCAGTGGTCTTGGAGGAAAACCTGGGATAGGCAACTTAGCTGGTACATGGTGCTCCTGCTCCACTGCGAACTATGGATAAAAAGCAACATCAGGAAACAGTTCCTTTATCCATTGCTCAACATATGCACCCGGGTTCTGGCCTTCCGAGCAGTCAGGCAGGCCTATGACTGATATTATTTCAGCACGGTCGTTTTTTCACATTATCATTTTTCAGCTTGGTTTGCTCAATTTGCTCCTTTAGTGTGGTGAGCGCCTCTGGTACAGGGGCCACAGCATCCTTCATCGTGGAGACCCTGTTCTCCACTTCAGACTCTCCATCTCCAAGATTTTGCATATCTTGTCTAAGGAGATCAACACCTATCTTAATCTCCTCCATTTGGCCAATTTGGGCGGGTTCACATCAAGGTTTGTCCCCACGGTTTTCTATCAGGTTATTTTACCGTATTACTCAAAACCGGACCAAACTGTATGTAAGCGTGTGCTTAAAAAGAACCCATAAACGGTTATTAACTGAATACGGTTTCAAAAAATTTTTTGTCGCATACGGTTTTTAACCCCTTAAGGACGCAGCTCATTTTCACCTTAAGGACGCAGCCCTTTTTTGCAAATCTGATCACTGTCACTTTAAGTATGTATAACTCTATGTGGCAGAACAGCAAAAAACAAACAAAAAAAAACACATGGCATACTATTTTGAAAACTACACCCCCTCAAAGAATGTAACAAGGGGTACAGTGAGCCTTAACACCCCACAGATGTTTGATGACTTTTCGTTAAAGTCTGATGTGTAAATGAAAAAAAAAATTTGTTCACTAAAATGCCGTTTTTTCCCCAAATTTTACATTTTTACAAGGGGTAACAGGAGAAAATGACCCGGAAAATTACCCTATTTCTTCTGAGTATGGAAATACCCCATGTGTGGATGTAAAGTGCTCTGCTGGCACACTACAATGCTTAGAAGAGAAGGAGCGTCATTGGGCTTTTGGAGAGAGAATTTGGTTGGAATAGAAGTCGGAGGCCATGTGCGTTCACAAAGCCCCCATGGTGCCAGAACAGTGGACCCCCCACATGTGACCCCATTTTGGAAACTACACCCCTCACAGAATGTAATAAGGGGTGCAGTGAGCATTTATACCCCACTGGCGTTTGACAGATTTTTGGAACAGTGGGCTATTCAAATGAAAAATTACATTTTTCATTTTCACGGACCACTGTTCCAAAAATCTGTCAGACACCTGTGGGGCGTAAATGCTCACTGTACCCCTTATTACATTACAAGAGGGGTGTAGTTTCCAAAATGGGGTCACATGTGGGGGGGGGTCCATTGTTCTGGCACTATGGGGGCTTTGTAAACACACGTGGCCTTCAATTCCGGACAAATTGTCTCTCTAAAAGCCCAATGGCGCTCCTTCTCTTCTGAGCATTGTAGTTCGTCCGCAGAGCACTTTACACCACATATGCGGAATGTTCTTACTCAGAAGAAATAGGGTTACAAATTTTGGGGGGGCTTTTTTCCTATTTTCCCATGTGAAAATGAAAAATTTTGGGTAACACCAGCATTTCAGTTTAAACATTTTTTTAATTTTTTTCACTTTCCCATCCAAATTTAACGAAAATTTGTGAAACACCTGTGGGGTGTTAAGGCTCACTATATCCCTTGTTACGTTTCGTGAGGGGTGTAGTTTCAAAAATGGGGTCATATGTGGGTATTTATTTTTTTGCATTTATGTTAGAACCGCTGTAAAATCTGCCACCCCTGTGCAAATCACCAATTTAGGCCTCAAATGTACATAGTGCGCTCTCACTCCTGAGCCTTGTTGTGCGCCCCCAGAGTATTTTACGCCCACATATGGGGTAATTCCATACTCAGGAGAAATTGTGTTAAAAATTTTGGGGATCTTTTTTCCTTTTACCTCTTTTGAAAATAAAAAGTATGGGGCAACACCAGCATGTTAGTGTAAATTTTTTTAATTTATTTTTACACTAACAGGCTGGTGTAGACCCCAACTTTTCCTTTTCATAAAGGTTAAAAGGAGAAAAAGCCCCCCAAAATTTGTAACCCAATTGCTCCCGAGTATGGAAATACCCCATATGTGGCCCTAGACTGTTTCCTTGAAATACGACAGGGCTGAAGTGAGAGAGCACCATGCGCATTTGAGGACTAAATTAGGGATTGCATAGGGGTGGCCATAGGGGTAGTATACGCCAGTGATTCCAAAACAGGGTGCCTCCAGCTGTTGCTAAACTCCCAGCATGCCTGGACAGTTGGAGGCTCCGTTTTAGAAACACTGCCGTACGATACGTTTTTCATTTTTATTGGGGGGGGGGGGGACAGTGTAAGGGGGTGTATATGTAGTGTTTTACCCTTTATTTTGTGTAGTGTAGTGTTTTTAGGGTACATTCACACTGGCGGGGTTAACGGTGAGTTTCTGGCTACGAGTTTGCGCCACAGCAGAAAATTTGCCGCAGCTCAAACTTGAAGCAGGAAACTCACTGTACCTGTACATTCACATGAGGGGGGCAAACCTCCAGCTGTTGAAAAACTACAACTCCCAGCATGTACTGACAGACCGTGCATGCTGGGAGTTGTAGTTTTGCAAGATCTAGAGGGCCACAGTTTAGAGACCACTGTATAGTGTTCTCCAAACTGTAGCCCTCCAGATGTTTCTAGGAAACTTACCGGCTTCTGTAGGATCGCCGCACGCCACACCAGAGGGGAGAGAGGATCGCCACCAGCCGCCGATCACCAGTAAGGGACCTGGATTACCGAGGGTGGGCAGCTGTTGCAAAACTACAAATCCCAGCATGCCCACACAGCAGTTTGCTGTCTGGGCATGCTGGGATTTGTAGTTTTTTAACATCTGAAGGGCTACAGTTGAGAGACCATTGTATAGTGGTCTCCAAACTGTAGCCCTACAGATGTTGCTAGGCAACTCACCGGCTTCCATAGGATCGCTGCACGCCACACCAGGGGGGGAGAGAGTATCGCCACCAGCCGCCGATCGCCGCCACAGATCGCCAGTAAGGGACCTGGATTACACTGGGTGGGCTAACGGTGGAACTGAACTTTAATCCCCCACCCCTGATCTGCTATTGGTTGATCACTTCTGATGGACCAATAGCACTCCTGCCACCTAACTCCTATCCCTTCAGGGGGACTTGGGGTGTCTTGGACACCCCTGATCCCCCTTATTTTCCAGGTCATCGGGTAACTGGAGACACGTATGACCGGAGTCGCCGAAGATCGCCGGTCTGAACTGACATGGGAGAGTCTCAGGACCCCCTGGAAGATATGCCAGGATGGCTGCTGTTAGATAACAGCAGCCGTCCTGGCCCAATCATCGTGTCCAGTGACGTGGCGATCCCGGAACACCGCGCAGTAAATTTACGGTGCTGTGTGCTAAGGCGCATGGCCTTAAGGGGTTAACAATTAAATCAGATCCGATTTTAAGATTTTTCTTCTTTTTTACATAAAGTTTTAATTGTTCGGTGGGTGTGACTTTAGAATCGCGATGCGCATGTGCAAAGTTAAAAACCGTATAGGGAGAACCGGATTGGCCTGTAGACACATACGGTTCACTACGGTTCTCATTGACTTCCATGTTACAAGAACCATATACAGTTACAATACAGTTTTTCACCCAGACCAAAAACCAGGGTAGAACTCAGTTTTGAGTACGGGGGGAAAAAAACAAAAAAATGTATTATAAACAAATCGCACGCAACAGGATGCATCAGGTTGCATTCGGTTTCCAATGCATTGTCTAGGGATACGGTTTCCAATACGGTTGCATAAGGTTTCAAATATGAAACCGTACAAGGAAACCACAATGACAAACTGTGATGTGAACACACCCTTAGTGAGGTCTTGCAGGCTTGTATCGCCTGCAGGAGGGTGTCACTGTCCTCTTTCAGGGTCACTGTCTTCCTTCAGGGTGAGCTCTGTCTCCCCTGTGCTCCCCTTAGAGTGGGACAAGTCCGGCTGTGCAGCTGATGAAGGAGGAGATGGCTGCGCCGCAGCATGACCAGCGCCATCTTGACTGCCACTGCTGGCAATCTCTTTCAGCTTTTCAGCCACGAAGTGCTCCGTACTCAAGCTCTGGACTTGCTTCCCCGGCATCTCCTGTGTCTAAGATCTGGTTCCCGGCATCCCGTAAGCCAGGATGTGCGTTCAGGAGGGTGAATTAACAGGCTCTTAGTGGGAGCTCTTAAGCTGTGCGTCTGCTCATCTCCAGCTCAAGGCCACGCCCCACGAACACTGAGCAGATTTGTGTCACTTGCAGATGGTTTTTACTTTGATATAATACATGTTTGAGGATGCGAATAGTATTCCCGAAAAATTGATTAAGAGGCCAAATGCGTGTCACTTGCAGGCGATTTTTACTTTGCTACTATCACACGACTATGAAGATACAATACATGTTTAAGGAAACGAATGGTATTCACGAAAACTGTATTAACAGGGCAAATGCATGTCATTTAAAGGGGAACTTTGGCCCTGAGACATTTTTTCCCCTATCCAAAGGATAGGGGATAAGATGTCTCACCGCAGGGGTCCCGCCGCTGGGGACCCCCGCAATCTTGTATTCGCCACCCACCTCTTTGAGCTGCACGCCGTGGTGTCATCTCACAAAAAGCTGGCCCTGTGGTCGCCAAACAGCCGGCGTCCAGCTCAAACAGGTGGGTGGCGAATACAAGATTGCGGGAGTCCCCAGCGGCGGGACTCTCTCTCTATCTCTCTCTATCTCTCTCTGTCTCTCTCTATCTCTCTCTCTATGTCTCTCTATCTCTCTCTCTATCTCTATCTCTATCTATCTCTATCTATCTCTCTCTAGCTCTCTCTAGCTCTCTCTATCTCTCTATCTCTCTCTATCTCTATCTCTCTCTATCTCTCTATCTATCTCTCTATCTCTCTATTTATCTCTCTATCTCTCTCTCTAATCTATCTCGCTATCTCTCTCTCTATCACTCTCTATCTCTCTCTCTATCTATCTATCTCTCTATCTCTCAATATCTCTCTCTAATCTCTCTCTATCTCTCTCTCTCTCTCTCTAATCTCTCTCTCTAATCTATCTCTCTCTAATCTCTCTCTCTAATCTATCTCTCTATATCTCTCTCTAATCTATCTCTCTCTCTATCTCTCTATCTATCTCTATCTATCTCTCTATCTATCTCTCTCTAATATATCTCTCTATCTCTCTCTCCCCCTTTGCTGTCCTCTGTTGGCCTTTAAGCTGATTGGCAGTTAAACCAGCAAATTATTTGATAAGCTGAGTGATCATTTGATATGCTGGTCACCCTAAAGTCATGCCACCACCCCCTGCTCCTCCCACTCAATTAACAATATCTGTGTTTTTTATTTTTTTACATTTTTGCTAATGTTTTCAATAAATAGCATAAAGTGCTGCTAAAATATATATTTATTTTTATATAAAAGTTGTTCCCTTTTTGGTTTTATCCATTTAGGGTATTATACAGAACAAGGAATTTAAATCCACCGGAAGATTGCACATAATTGTACTATAGGAATTTTTCAGGTGAAAAAACACATTTGGTCTAAATTCAAAACATAGGGAAAAAAAACATCAACACTGTTACGCCTAGCGCTCCGGGTCCCCGCTCCTCCCCGGAGCGCGTACGGCGTCTCTCTCTCCGCAGCGCCCCGGTCGGTCCCGCTGACCGGGAGCGCTTAACTGTCATGGCCGTCGGGGATGCGATTCGCACAGCGGGACGCGCCCGCTCGCGAATCGCATCCCAGGTCTCTTACCCGTTCCCGTCCCCTGCTGTCATGTGCTGGCGCGCGCGGCTCCGCTCTCTAGGGCGCGCGCGCGCCAGCTCCCTGAGACTTAAAGGGCCAGTGCACCAATGATTGGTGCCTGGCCCAATTAGCTTAATTGGCTTCCACCTGCTCCCAGACTATATCAGATCACTGCCCCTGCACTCCCCTGCCGGATCTTGTTGCCCTTGTGCCTAGTGAAAGCGTTCCCTTGTGTGTTCCTAGCCTGTGTTCCAGACCTCCTGCCATTGCCCCTGACTACGATCCTTGCTGCCTGCCCCGACCTTCTGCTACGTCCGACCTTGCTTCTGTCTACTCCCTTGTACCGCGCCTATCTTCAGCAGTCAGAGAGGTTGAGCCGTTGCTAGTGGATACGACCTGGTCACTACCGCTGCAGCAAGACCATCCCGCTTTGCGGCGGGCTCTGGTGAAAACCAGTAGTGACTTAGAACCGGTCCACTAGCACGGTCCACGCCAATCCCTCTCTGGCACAGAGGATCCACCTCCTGCCAGCCGGCATCGTGACTGTAGATCCGGCCATGGATTCCGCTGAGGTGCCGCTGTCAAGTCTTGCCCACATTTCCACTATGATCACCCAACGAAATCACCAGCTGGCATGCTTGACCACCGTGACACAGCAACTGAAGTCACAGTTACAGCAGCTGCTGTCACTGACACAGCAGCTGCAACTGGAACAACCATCTCCTCCGCCGGCTCCTGCAACTCCTCCCCAGCGTCCGTCCGCTCCTAACCCCTGCTTGTCCCTGCCGGACAAATTTGATGGGGACTCTAGACTCTGCCGTGGTCTCCTTTCTGGAAAGGCCTTGTCTTGGGCCACACCGCTCTGGGACCGCAATGATCCTGCCACAGCCACAGTCCAGTCCTTCTTCGCTGAGGTCCGTGGTGTCTTCGAGGAGCCTGCCCGAGCTTCTTCTGCCGAGACTGCCCTGCTGAACCTGGCCCAGGGTGTTTCTTCCGTTGGCGAGTACGCCATTCAGTTCCGTGCTCTTGCTTCCGAGTTGTCCTGGAATAGTGAGGTCCTCTGCGTGACCTTTAAAAAAGGCCTATCCAGCAACATTAAAGATGTTCTGGCCGCACGAGAAACTCCTGCTAACCTACATGAACTCATTCATCTTGCCACTCGCATTGACATGCGTTCTTCCGGATGGCGTCTGGAGCTCCGCCTGGATATGGACTTTGTTCGCACGAGGCGTTTTTTCCCCCCGGCTCCTCTCTCCTCTGGTCCTCTGCAATTCGTTCCTGTGCCTCCCGCCGTGGAGGCTATGCAAGTTGACCGGTCTCGCTTGACACCTCAAGAGAGGACACGACGCCGCATGGAGAATCTTTGCCTGTACTATGCCGGTACCGAACATTTCCTGAAGGATTGTCCTATCCGTCCTCCCCGCCTGGAAAGACGTACGCTGACTCCGCACAAAGGTGACACAGTTCTTGATGTCAACTCTGCTTCTCCACGCCTTACTGTGCCTGTGCGGATATCTGCCTCTACCTTCTCCTTCTCTACTATGGCCTTCTTGGATTCCGGATCTGCAGGAAATTTTTTTTTGGCCTCTCTTATCAACAGGTTCAACGTCCCTGTGACCAGTCTCGCCAGACCCCTCTACATCAATTGTGTTAACAATGAAAGATTGGACTGTGCCGTGCGTTACCGCACGGAACCCCTCCTAATGTGCATCGGACCTCATCACGGAAAAATTGAGTTTTTGGTCCTCAGGTTCTTTGGCCCCAAGAAGAGGGGGAGACCCAAGGGGGGGGGGGTACTGTTACGCCTAGCGCTCCGGGTCCCCGCTCCTCCCCGGAGCGCGTACGGCGTCTCTCTCTCCGCAGCGCCCCGGTCGGTCCCGCTGACCGGGAGCGCTGCACTGTCATGGCCGTCGGGGATGCGATTCGCACAGCGGGACGCGCCCGCTCGCGAATCGCATCCCAGGTCTCTTACCCGTTCCCGTCCCCTGCTGTCATGTGCTGGCGCGCGCGGCTCCGCTCTCTAGGGCGCGCGCGCGCCAGCTCCCTGAGACTTAAAGGGCCAGTGCACCAATGATTGGTGCCTGGCCCAATTAGCTTAATTGGCTTCCACCTGCTCCCAGACTATATCAGATCACTGCCCCTGCACTCCCCTGCCGGATCTTGTTGCCCTTGTGCCTAGTGAAAGCGTTCCCTTGTGTGTTCCTAGCCTGTGTTCCAGACCTCCTGCCGTTGCCCCTGACTACGATCCTTGCTGCCTGCCCCGACCTTCTGCTACGTCCGACCTTGCTTCTGTCTACTCCCTTGTACCGCGCCTATCTTCAGCAGTCAGAGAGGTTGAGCCGTTGCTAGTGGATACGACCTGGTCACTACCGCCGCAGCAAGACCATCCCGCTTTGCGGCGGGCTCTGGTGAAAAACAGTAGTGACTTAGAACCGGTCCACTAGCACGGTCCACGCCAATCCCTCTCTGGCACAGAGGATCCACCTCCTGCCAGCCGGCATCGTGACTAACACAGGGCAGTGTGTGGCCAAACATCATGATTTTATTGGTCACACAAAAGATGCGATCAGTGATTACTAATTTGTTAGCTATATTTCTGAACCTTTTACACTGGAAAGAGCGTTCCTAGGTGCATTCCATAATTGGCCCATGTAAAAGGGCCTTAAAGTGGTCGAGCAAAAAGTTTTTATTAAGTAATGTGCCCAGGCCATCTGACAAAATAAAAAAGGCTCTTCTTACCTCCCTCACTGCCTCCTTTTCCCCATCTCCATTGGTGTTGAGGTCAATATGTCACATTGCCAATCACTGGCTAAGGTGGGACACTGCTGAGTGGCAATATGTCACTCTGACCGAAGCACCAGGAAGTGAAGTTCAGCAAAGACTAGGCACCATGATAACAGAGGCTACAGAGAAGCAAGGGAGGTAAATACAGGCTTTTCTTTATTTTATCAGACAACCTGGGCACATTTTTTACTTTTTGCAGGACAACTCTGTTAACCCCTTAAGGACGCAGGGCGTATGGGTATGCCCCCATTCCAGAGTCCTTAAGGACTCAGGGCGTACCTGTACATCCTATGTCCCACAAGCAGAGAACGGGTTAAACTATGTGGTTCCCAGTTGCTACGGGCAGCCAGGACCCACTGCCCATCGAGCCAATGCCCAGCATTAACCCTTTAGACACCACGATCAAAGTTGGTTGCGGCATCTAAACTGAAAGTGAAACTATCCCGACAGCTCAGCGGAGCTGATTGGGACTATCGCGACAGAATCGTGATGTCCTGATCAGCTTACTGGACGACAGGAGGGTCCTCACCTGCCTCCTCATCGTCCGATCGGTGATCTGCTGCTCCATGCCAAGAGAATACATGTGAATAAGCCCCCCCCCCTAATAAAAGTTTAAATCACCCCCCTTTACCTACTTTTAAATAAAATAATGTAATTTTAAAAAATAATCATATGTGGTACCGCCGCATGCGTAAATGTCCAAACTATTAAAATATAAGGTTAGCAAAACCGCAGGGTCAATGGCATACATGTAAAAAAAAAATACCAAAGACCAAAATAGTGAATTTTTGGTCACATTATCTACCATAAAAATATTAATAAAAAGCAATCGAAAAGTCCCATCAAAACAAATGGTACCGATAAAAACTACAGACCACGGTGCAAAAAAATGAGCCCTTATATAGCCCCATACGCGCAAAAATAAAAAAGTTATAGGGGTCAGAAGATGACAATTTGAAACATTATAATTTTGGTGCATGAAGTTATAATTTTTTTTAAGTAGTAAAATAAATAAAACCTACATAAATTGGGTATCCCTGTAACCGTATGAACCTACAGAATAAAGATAATGTGTAATTTTTACCGAAAAGTGCACTGCGTAGAACCGGAAGCCCTAAAAAGTAGCAAAATGGCCTTTTTTTCTTCATTTCACCCCAAAAGTAATTTATTTTTGTTTCGCCGCAGATTATGTTATAATATATGTAATGTTATTGTAAAGTACAATTGGTGACCCAAAAAACAAGCCCTTTTATGGGTCTGTAGGTGCAAAATAGAACACGTTAGGATTTTTAGAAAATGAGGCGGAAAAAAACGAAAGTGCAAAAATTAAGATTTTTTTGAGTCCTTAAAGGGGTCATCCGCCCCTAGCATCTTATCCCCTATCCAATAAGATGTCAGATCGCTGGGGTCGTGCTGCCGGGGACCCCCGGGATCTCCGCTGCGGCACCCCACTATCATTACTGCACTCGCTCTGTGCGTAATGACGGGCGATACAGGGGCCGGATCATTGGGATGTCACGGTCCGCCCCTCGTGACGTCACGGCCCACCCCCTCACATAGACTTGTATTGAGGGGGAGGGCCATGACTTCACGAGAGGTGGGGCCGTGACGTAACAATGCTCCGGCCCCTGTCATTATGCACAGAGCGAGTTTGCTCTGTGCAGTAATGATAGTGGGGTGCCGCAGCCGAGATCCCAGGGGTCCTCAGCAGCGGGATAAGATGTCTAGGGGCGGAGTACCCCTTTAAGGGGTTAAATCTTGGTACTTTTTGTCACTCCAGACAATTTACAGCTACTGATTTCTCTGCAAGGTTTTCTCAGACAATAACTTCTCAAAAAGTGCAAAGATATTTAGATTTTCTGTTCTACAGCTCTAGTATTACTCTTATTTATCTGGGTTCATTTATACAAAGAGCCCTATTTGCTTGTAAAGACACATCGGTAATCATTTTCCATGAGCTGACCCTGTGTCGGCCGCGATGTCCTTGCATTGACATTAGGGTACAGATCAATGAGTTACAGACTCACTGACCATAAACAGGTCCTAAGCTCGTAGTCATTGAGCCTGCTGAAATAAAACCTCATGCTTATTCCGACTGCATTATGAGAAAGTATTCTGGTACCAAAATCGGATAAAAGTCCCAGCAGGGTGACATGAGACAAGAGCCGCTTCTGTCTCCTTTGTATGTGGATTTACAAGAAGTATTGACCTTTCCCCTACTTCTGGAATCCCCACGTGACCACTGCCTGCCTTCACATGGAGGGAGTGCCTGGAGAAATGCTCTGCGCTCACTGAACGCCCTTCAAATGACACAGCTGGGATTCCTCACACATTGTATTACTCTGGTTGACCTGGGATGACAGCGCACTACTTTTGCTTTCATTTTCGTTCACACATTACATGTTTTAACTGCAAATTCTGAGGATTTTAAGGTCAACATTCTCCGATTGTTAGGGTGGGTTCACACCACGTTTTTCAAGTACGTTTCCCATTAAAAATGGACAAAATTTTCTAAAAAGTATGTTTTTTTTAAAAATAAAAATGGACGGAAGTGTATGCACTTTTAAAAACAGTATACGGTTTAAAAAGGCATACGGTTTACTTTTTCCCATACTGTTCCATCCGGGTTTTTTTGCCAAACGGTTTTCTTTAGAAAAACGGATTAAGAACAGTATGGCAAAAACTTGATGTGAACCCAGCCTAAGGCTGGGTTCACATCACGTTTTTGCCATACTGTTTTCAATCCGTTTTTCTAAAGAAAACCGTATGACAAAAAAGCGATGTGAAAAAGTATGGGAAAAAGCAAACCATATGCGTTTTTAAACCGTATACTGTTTTTAAAAGTGCATACACTTCCGTCCGTTTTTTTTTTTTTTTTTTAAACATATGTTTTTGAAAATGTTGTCCATTTTTAATGGGAGGGGTCTTGGTTGGGGACTTTGGGATGCAAATGCGCATGTGCAAAGTAAAAACCGTGTACGGTTTCCCGTATGGAACCATATACATCTGCGTTTCCCATTGACGTCCATGTTAAAAAAAAACATATACAGTTGCAGTACAGTTTTTACACCGGAGACAAAACCGTGGTCAACCATGGTTTTGAGTACGGGAGAAAACCGTATTGCAAGCAAACCATACGCAACCGGATGCCTCCGGGTGCATACGGTTTTCAATTATTTGTCTATGTATATGGTTTTCAATACGGTTCCATACGTTTCAATAATGAAACCGTATACGGGAAACGTACCTGAAAAACGTGGTGTGAACCCACCCTTACTATGGTTGAATAATAGCTGATATTTCAAAGATTCAAACCCACTGTCTTTATTTTGCTGTCTTTGAATGCTGTAGAATCTTAATCAAGGGCCAGAAAGCCCATTAGGACTTAGTTGGACATTTAGGTTAGTGTTTTAAACGTAAAATTAAATGGTATTCATTCAATAATATTTTAAAAATTCAAATGACCGTAAACTATCAAATAATTAAGACAAAATTAAGTGGGTTGTGTTCTATGGAGACAGGCCTTGCAACTGCTTTGAGGCCTCTGGAGAGAGAACAACCAAAAAACTGGATCTATTCCTTAATTTATTGTTTTGCCAATTAGGAATAACATATCTAGGGCTCCAGAGGAAATCCCACAAAAATTTACTTTATTGAAGATCTATTAAAATCCGGTTATAGAGGTCACAAATAGGGTTATAGATGTCACAATAAAAAAAAAATCCTTGACACGTTTTGGGGATAAAGATGTAAACACTGTTCTAATTCCCTTTGTAATAGCCCCCCCCCCCCCCCCCCCAAAAAAAAAAAAAAAAGCCTCCGATCTGCAATGGATTGGAAGCTCTGTTGGGGGCTATTTTAAGAGAATTAGAACAGTGTTCACATCTGCTTTTGACTAAGGGGTTATTCCCGAAACCCTTCAATGATTTTGTATTGTGACAACACTACAAACACTATCCCTCACTATGAAGGAACCAGTATTTTCCTGCATTACTCAGATAGCCTATTGACTGGAATTGACACTGTGTAATACTCCATCTATCCTGTGGTGGCACTGCAAAGGAGCTAATCACTTGATGCCATAGTCCAACACATGTTACAACTACTGGCGGGGGTCTCAGCATCAGGACATCCTTTGATAAGCTTATTATTGCAGGCAGGCAACCCTTTTAAATTGGATATCCACACTCAGCAGCTTTTGACTAGGCAGCAACTATAACATTCACATAAAATGTTGATAAGCCAAGTGTGTATGCTTATTATAAAAAATCAAAGGGATAAACAGCTACCAGAGTATTCTGGTGGTATTTATTTTCTTAGCATGCCAAAGGACATTTTTATGCTTTACTCCTCTGAATAGATTTATCTTGTTCAATCCTTCCATCCTCTCCCAAAAGCTATCAAGAGAAAATCCATACTATCAGGAAAAGTCTAATATGTCAGGAAAAGTCAGCTTTTTAAGACATAACTCACTTACATTAAGGAAGACAAACAGACGAGGGCCCCTGTGCAAAAAGAGTATATTGCCCTCTAATAGCTTATAATAAGGCAACCCCCTGATGTCTCTCTAGCAATCCACCAGTAAATGTGTGCTGGTTATACACATAAGCTTCCGACATATGCTTGTTTGGACTATAGCTATCTCTCCCAATCCCAATCTGTTCCATCTGGTGCACATGAGCTCCTTAGCTCTGATAACTGTTATTCTCACAGCACCAGCTCTGCTATACACCTAGTCAGCTCTGCTTCATCTTACTCTGTTGCTGCACTTATTTCACCTAAGCATCAGCCTGTCTCACCTGCCTTTATCGCCATTGCTTGGTACCGGAATGTTCTGGCCTGCTTGGACAGCTACCACTTAATCGGGATTACCGTTGGGGTAGCATCCTGGTGTCTCCCCTGCAGCTAAGACCAGCTTCTACA
The DNA here is from genome assembly GCF_029499605.1 of Hyla sarda. Taxonomy (NCBI): domain Eukaryota; kingdom Metazoa; phylum Chordata; class Amphibia; order Anura; family Hylidae; genus Hyla; species Hyla sarda. The sequence continues at coordinate 238,057,068 of NC_079194.1, forward strand.
TCCTGTAGCGGGATAAGGGGTGAAAACCAGGGAAACACTTAGGCTGGGTTCACACTACGTTTTGTACTTACGGTTCCCGTAAACGGCTGGGAGGAGGGGGGCGGGTACTTAATCACGGCGCCCGCACTCAGCCGTAAAAGGGAACCGTATTTAATGCATGTCTATGAGCCGATTGGAGTGAACCGCAGCCTCCGGTCGGCTGCGTTTTCGGACGTATGCGGTTTGCCGACCGCAGGCAAAACGTGGTCAACCGTTGTGCTTGTTTTATTTTTATTCTTTCATGAGTTATTTACACATTTCTGACCACTTATAAAATGTATTCAATGTGCTGCCCATTGTGTTGGATTGTCAATGCAACCCTCTTCTCCCACTCTTCACTCACCGATAGCAACACCGCAGGATAAATGCCAGCACAGGCTTCCAGTATCTCTAGTTTCAGGTGCTGCACATCTTGTATCTGCACAGCATAGACAATGGCCTTCAGATGACCCCAAAGATAAAAGTCTAAGGGGTCAGATCCGGAGACCTTGGGGGCCATTCAACTGGCCCACGAGGACCAATCCACTTTCCAGGAAACTGTTCATCTAGGAATGCTCGGACCTGACACCCATAATGTGGTGGTGCACCATCTTGCTGCAAAAACTCAGGGAACGTGCCAGCTTCAGTGCATAAAGAGGGAAACACATCATCATGTAACAATTTCACATATCCAGTGGCCTACATGATGATGTGTTTCCCTCTTTATGCCCTGAAACCTGTAAATAACTCATGAAAGAATAAAGTTACGTTAAAACCAAGCACATCATTATTTTTCTTGTGAAATTCCCAATAAGTTTGATGTGTCACATGACCCTCTTCCTATTGAAAAAACAAAAGTTGGATTCAAAATGGCTGACTTGAAAATGGCCGCCATGGTCACCACCCATCTTGAAAAGTTTCCCCCTCACATACACTAATGTGCCACAAACAGGAAGTTAATATCACCAACCATTCCCATTTTATTAAGGTGTATCCATATAAATGGAATCAAAGTGTTTTCGCTATTCGCTTTGTCTGGGGGCGCCCCCAGACGAAGCGAATAGCGAAAACGCGTTCGGGGTAGGTGAAGTGTTTCTACATAGGGTGCATGACTGGTCTAACTGTTGTTTTACATGCCGTGATTCTTTTTCAGTCTCCCCTGTCTCCTTTATTGTAACTCTGTTATATTACTTGTTTCCTTGTGCGTCCCCTATCCTAGCATATTCTATATACCAGTGCTGTATAGCCGGTTATTTATTCCATAAGAGGGTCATACTCTGGAACAAGAATTAATGATTGCATCTACTTCAGTCCATCATTATTTGGAACAAGCTCACCCTGCTTTTCAACGTGTGTGTTTTTTCTTATCATCATCTTCTCTCTTGAGTGATTTTATGGAATATTTTTTAACTTAAAGGGGTACTCCGGTGAAAACCTTTTTTCTTTTAAATCAACTGGTGGCAGAAAGTTAAACATATTTGTAAATTACTTCTATTAAAAAATCTTAATCCTTCCAGTACTTATTAGCTGCTGAATGCTACGGAGGAAATTCCTTTCTTTTTGGAACACTGATGACATCACGAGCACAGTGCTCTCTGCTGACATCTCTGTCCTTTTTAACAACCATGCATAGCAGATGTATGCATAGCAGATGTATGCATAGCAGATGTATGCTAAGGGAAGCATGGTGGCTCAGTGGTTAGCCCTGTTGCCTTGCAGTGCTGGGGACTTGGGTTCAAATCCCACTAAGGACAACAATAAATAAAGACTTATTATTATAATAACGTCAGCAGAGAGAACTGTGCTCGTGATGTCATCAGAAAAGAAAATAATTTACGCTGTAGTATTCAGCAGCTAATAAGTACAGGAAGGATTAAGATTTTTTAATAGAAGTAATTTACAAATATGTTTAACTTTCTGCCACCAGTTGATTTAAAAGAAAAAAGGTTTTCACCGGAGTACCCCTTTAATGTTCAATAAAGATTGTGGGGGAGATTTATCAAAACCAGTGCAGAGGAAGAGTGGTGCAGTTCCCCATAGCAACCAATCAGATTGCTTCTTTCATTTTCCACAGGCCTCTTTAGAGGCCTGTGGAAAATGAAAGAAGCAATCTGATTGGTTGCTATGGGCAACTGCACCACTCTTCCTCTGCACAGGTTTTGATAAATCTCCCCCTGTATACTTGTTTGCATACTTTACCTGTATGGCCTCTATTTTTGTGAGAGAACAGGACTCAATTAGTAAATGAGCTCCAATATATCTAGTAAACCTGAATCTGAAATGGTTTTGTCATGTGCTAGAAGTTACGTTCCCTTTGATTTCTGCTACAAGTTATCTGACAATAAGGAGACACAGTAGCAACCAGAACAGAGATCTCAATAGTGAAAATTATAATAATGTTTCCAAATACAAAAGAATACGGATACAAAATGACAGAAAAGTCATCTTAGATTTTGAATAAAGAAAGCAAGAGCCAGCGCACGGTCTTCAGATTTATTCAAGAGGTATAAACAGGTAACAGGATGGTACACATACCGGCACTCCGGATAGGATGTGACGCGTTTCGGGTCACGTGACCCTTTGTCAAACAGATGGCTAGGTGGAGATCAACCACCTTTTTATATGGTGTTTCACAGGTGCGGCTTGACTGGCCAACGGAACGAAGGTCCATTAACCCTCAATAGCTCGAACGTTGTGAAAACATCAAACAAACTTAACGAGAAAATGTTACAAAAATGCACAAATGCACAAACACAAAAATATATGTTTGACAAAAAGCTATCTGTTTGACAAAGGGTCACGTGACCCGAAACGCGTCACATCCTATCCGGAGTGCCGGTATGTGTACCATCCTGTTACCTGTTTATACCTCTTGAATAAATCTGAAGACCGTGCGCTGGCTCTTGATTTCTTTCTTCATATTTCTGAGGAGATTGCCGGGCGCAAGGAAAGGAGTAGCTGACTATCTTCCATTTTCGCTTTTAGATTTTGAATGTTCTACAAAAAAAAAAAGAAAAAATAAAGATGGAATTTTATCTTATTCATACTAAACCTCTGTTGGAATTGTTAGAATAAGAAGCTGGCTATTCCTCATGACAGCAGGTACTTTTATTATATCCTGTACTTACTGTATCCATATGTTTCCTTTCATACCAATTTACAGTAATATGTAGTAGAGCGCAGCACCTTTCCCTGGTTACCAGTCCTCCTCCCCCAACACATATCTGGGTCATATGGCAGCGGAATGTGTAGTCTATTGTTCCTGTCATTTCTAACACAAAGCTAATGTCTATGTGAGGCTCAAGGAATTGCAAGAGATTGAAAGAAAAACAAATGTTACCCTGTTGTTCCAGATTTTTTGACCAACAAGTCAATGGTCCACGCTTACTATGGAGTTTAGGCCAATTTATTCAATAAAAAGTCGTGACTTAAAGTGTAACTTTTGTTATATTTTTTTAATTTATTATTTATAAAATTAAGCCGATTTTAGTACATTTTGCATTATACCTTTATTAATGGCTTTGATCCCTTTCTGAGTAAATATTAGCTTAAACAGGCGTCCCCTCACCTCCCAATTTCTAAACAGCCATTGATATGCACTGTCCATATACAGCAGCTATTTATGGGCAAAAAGCATGGCTGCACTGTCTCTAGCTGTTTCCTGTGCCCTTTCAGTCTAAATAATTTTACCCCATGATGCACCTCTGTCTAAAGCATTGGGTACAACATGGGGTAAATCTATTTAGACAGAAAGAGCTCTAACAACAGCCATGCTACTGCCCATAAACACTATTCTGTGACAGTGCATAGCAATGGCTGTTTAGAAATCTTGGTGGGGGAAGACAGAGTAATGTGAGTACCTACCCGGCCGGATAGTTACATAGTTAGTACGGTCGAAAAAAGACATATGTCCATCAAGTTCAACCAGGGAATTAAGGGGTAGGGGTGTGGCGCGATATTGGGGAAGGGATGAGATTTTATATTTCTTCATAAGCATTAATCTTATTTTGTTCCAGGAATGTATCTAATCCTGTTTTAAAGCTGTTAATTGTTCCTGCTGTGACCAGTTCCTGAGGTAGACTGTTCCATAAGTTCACAGTTCTCATGGTAAAGAAGGCGTGTCGCCCCTTGAGACTAAACTTTTTCTTCTCCAGACGGAGGGAGTGCCCCCTCGTCCTTTGGGGGGGTTTAACCTGGAACAGTTTTTCTCCATATTTTTTGTATGGGCCATTAATATACTTATATACGTTTATCATATCCCTCCTTAAACGTCTCTTCTCAAGACTAAACAATTGTAACTCCTTTAATCGCTCCTCATAGCTAAGATGTTCCATTCCCCATATTAGTTTAGTCGCGCGTCTCTGCACCCTTTCCAACTCCGCAGTGTCCCTTTTATGGACAGGTGCCCAAAACTGAACAGCATATTCCAGGTGAGGCCGTACCAATGCTTTATAAAGGGGGAGTATTATGTCCCTGTCCCTTGAGTCCATGCCTCTTTTGATACATGACAATATCCTGCCGGCTTTGGAAGCAGCAGCCTGACATTGCATGCTATTCTGTAGTCTGTGATCTACAAGTACACCCAGATCCTTCTCTACCAGTGACTCTGCCAGTTTAATCTCCCCTAAGACATACGATGCATGCAGGTTATTAGTACCCAGATGTATAACTTTACATTTATCCACATTGAACCTCATTTGCCAAGTGGATGCCCAGACACTTAGTCTATCCAAGTCATCTTGTAACTTATGCACATCCTCTATAGACTGTACTGTGCTACAAAGCTTGGTGTCATCTGCAAAGATAGAAACAGAGCTGTTAATACCATCCTCTATATCATTGATAAATAAATTAAACAACAGCGGTCCCAGTACTGAACCTTGGGGTACACCACTAATAACCGGGGACCAATCAGAGTACGAATCATTGACCACCACTCTCTGGGTACGATCCATGAGCCAGTGTTCAATCCAGTTACAAACTAAAATTTCCAAACCCAAAGACCTTAACTTACCTGTCAGACGTCTATGAGGGACAGTATCAAATGCTTTAGCAAAATCCAGAAGCACTATATCCACAGCCATTCCTCTGTCAAGGCTTCTACTTACCTCTTCATAAAAGCAAATTAGATTGGTTTGACAACTTCTATCCTTAGTAAACCCATGCTGGCTATCACTTATAATACAATTATCCCCTATGTATTCCTGTATGTAATCCCTTATAAATCCTTCAAACAATTTACCCACAATGCACGTTAAACTTACGGGTCTATAGTTTCCTGGGGAAGACCTAGAGCCCTTTTTGAAGATTGGCACCACATTCGCCTTGCGCCAGTCCCTTGGCACAATACCAGACACCAGAGAATCTCTAAATATCATGAACAGGGGTACAGATATTACTGAACTTACCTCTCTAAGAACTCTTGGGTGTAGTCCATCCGGTCCTGGGGATTTGCTTACATTTATATCACTTAACTTACCTTGTACCATCTCTACATTAAGCCAGTTCAGTACATTACATGATGTGTTACCAGCACTGACCTGGCCAATGTCAGCTCTTTCTTCCATAGTGTATACAGAACTAAAGAACCCATTCAGTAGCTCCGCCTTCTCTTGATCGCCTGTGACAACCTCCCCATTATCATTATTAAGGGGTCCTACATGCTCTGTCCTTGGTTTTTTTGCATTTATATGACAGGATAGCACCTGTTAAAGAGGGTACTCAGATGGAAAAGAAAAAAATTTCAAATTAACTGGTGCCAGAAAGTTGAACAGATTTGTAAATTACTTCTATTAAGAAATCTTAATCCTTCCAGTACTTATCAGCTGCTGTATGCTGCAGATACAGTTGAGTGGTTCTTTTCTGTCTGACCACAGTGCTCTCTGCTGACACCTCTGTCCATGTCAGGAACTGTATGGAGCTGGAGAGGTCTGCTATGGGGATTTGCTCGTACTCTGGACAGTTCCTGAAATGGACAGAGGTGTTAGCAGACAGAAATGAACAACTCAACTTCCTATGTAGTATACAGTATGAAAGGATGAAAGCATGAAGTACTGAAAACATAAAAAAATTTTTTTTTATAGAAGTAATTTACAAAGCTGTATAACTTTCTGGAGCCAGCTGATTAAAAAAAAACTTGTTTGTTACCGGAGTTCCCCCTTTTAATTCCAGGTATGCCTTCGCTCCATGGTACTTAAGGACCAAGGGCGTACCTGTACGCCCGTGGGAATTTCAGTCCCCGCCGCGCGCCGGGCAGGGACCGGGGTGACTGCTGATCTCTATCAGCAGGCACCCTGTGCAAATGCCCAGGGGGGTCCTGGGAACCCCCCATGTCGGCGATCGCCGCAAATCGCCGGTGAATTAACACCGGCGATTTGCGACAATTCCGGGTCATGCGGGTCTCCGGTGACCCAGAAAATAAGGTGGATCGGTGTTGTCCAAGACACCCATGATCCCCCTGAAGGGATAGGAGTGAGGTGGCAGGGGTGCCACCCCTCCTTTCCCTGCTATTGGTCATCCAGAAGCGACGACCAATAACAGATCGGGGTTGGGGGGGTTAATGTGCGGTTCCCCCGTTCTGCCCACCCACAGTAGGCTGGGCAGAATGGGGAAACCAACGGGGACTGGCACCGAAGTCCACTTACCCATCGGCGGTGGCAGCAGGTGGCGATCGGCGGCTGTCTCCCTGGATCCTACGGAAGCCGGTGAGTTGCCTAGCAACATCTGGAGGGCTACGGTTTGGAGACCACTATACAGTGGTCTCTAAACTGTAGCCCTCCAGATGTTGCAAAACTACAACTCCCAGCATGCCCAGACAGCTGTTTGCTGTTTGGGCATGCTGGGATTTGTAGTTTTGCAACAGCTGAGGGCTACAGTTTGGAGATCACTGTGCAGTGGTCTCTAAACTGTAGTCCTCCAGATGTTGAATAACTGCAAATCCCAGCATGCCCAAACAGCAAACAGCTGTCTCGGCATGCTGGGAGTTGTAGTTGCGTACCTCCAGCTGTTGAATAACTACATCTCCCAGCATGCCCTTCGGCGATCAGTGCATGCTGAGAGTTGTAGTTTTGCAACAGCTGGAGGCACACTGGTTGGAAAATACTGAGTTAGGTAACAGAACCTAACTAAAGGTTTTCCAACCAGTGTGCCTCCAGCTGTTGCAAAAGTACAACTCCCAGCATGCACGGTCTCTCAGTACATTCTGGGAGTTGTAGTTTTGAAACAGCTGTAGTTTGCATGTACAGGGGGGGGGGGGGTTACAGTGTGTTTCCTGCTTCAAGTTTGAGCTGCAGCAAATTTTTTGCCACAGCGCAAACTCATAGTGGGAAACTCACCATAAACGCCTTCCCGTGTGAATGTACCCTAAAAACACTACACTACACTAACACATAATACAGGGTAAAATGAAATGTAAAATAAAAATGAAAAACGTATTGTATGGCAGTTTTTCCAAACGGAGCCTCCAGCTGTTGCAAAACATCAACTCACAGCATTTACGGACAGCCACTGACTGTCCAGGCATGCTGGCAGGCACCCTGTTTGGGAATCACTGGCGTAGAATACCCCTATGTCCACCCCTATGCAATCCCTAATTTAGTCCTCAAATGAGCATGGCGCTCTCTCACTTCGGAGCCCTGTTGTATTTCAAACAAACAGTTTAGGGCCATATATGGGGTATTTCAGTACTCGGGAGAAATTGCACTACAAATTTTGGGGGCTTTTTCTCATTTTACCCCTTATGAAAAGGAAAAGGTGGGGGCTATACCAGCTTGTTAGTGTAAAAAAATGTAAATATTTACACTAACATGCTGGTGTTGCCCCATACTTTTTTTTTTCACAAGCGGTAAAAGGAAAAAAAGACCCCCAAAATTTTTAACACAATTCCTCCTGAGTACGGAAATACCCAATATGTGGGCGTTAAATGCTCTGCGGGCACACAACAAGGCTCAGGAGTGAGAGCGCACTATGTACATTAGAGGCCTAAAATGGTGATTTGCACAGGGGTGGCTGATTTTACAGCGCTTCTGACATAAACACAAAATAATAAATACCCACATGTGAACCCATTTTGGAAACTACACCCCTCACGGAATGTAACAAGGGGTATAGTGAGCCTTAACACTCCACAGGTGTTTGAAGAATTTTAATTAAATTTGGATTGGAAAATAAAAAAAAAATATTTTTTTAACTAAAATGCTGGTGTTACCCTAAATTTTTCATTTTCACAAGGGAAAATAGGAAAGAGCCCCCCAAAATTTGTAATCCCATTTCTTCTGAGTAAGAACATACCCCATATTTGGATGTAAAGTGCTCTGCGGGTGCACTACAATGCTCAGAAGAGAGCGCCATTGGGCTTTTGGAGAGAAAATTTGAATTGAAGGCCACGTGTGTTTATAAAGCCCCCATAGTGCCAGAACAATGGACCCCCCCCCACATGTGACCCCATTTTGGAAACTACACCATTCACGTAATGTAATAAGGGGTACAGTGAGCACAGGTGTCTGACAGATTTTTGGAACAGTGTTTCCGGGAAAATGAAACATTTAACTTTTCATTTGCACAGCCCACTGTTCCAAAGATCTGTCAAACGCCAGTGGGCTATAATTACTCACAGTACCCTTATTAAATTCTGTGAGGGGTGTAGTTTGCAAAATGGGGTCACACGTGGGGAGGATGGTCCACTGTTCTGGGGGCTTTGTAAACGCACATGGCCACGGACTTTCATTCCAAACAAATTCTCTTTCCAAAAGCTCAATGGTGTTACTCCTCTTCTGAGCATTGTAGTTCACCAGCAGAGCAGTTGACGTCCACACATGGGATATTTCCATATTTCCAAATTTTAGGCGTAATTTTCTCCTATTACCCCTTGTAAAAATGTAAAATTTTGGGGGAAAAAAAGCATTTTTGTGAAATTTTTTTAATTTCATTTACACATGTAACTTTAACGAAAAGTTGTCAAACACCTGTGAGGTGTTAAGGCTCACTGTACCCCTTGGTAGGTTCTTTGAGGGGTGTAGTTTCCAAAATAGTATGCCATGGCTTTTTTTTGGCTGTTCTGGCACTATAGGGGCTTCCTGAATGTGACATGCCCCCCAAAAGCCAAATGTGACTTCTCTTCTGAGCATTGTATTGTGCCCGCAGAGCATTTTACGTCCTAACATGGGGTATTTTCTCCTATTAACCTTTGTAAAAATGGTAAATTTGGGGGGAAAAATTGCACTTTAGTGAAATTTTTTTTTTTCATTTACACATGCGACTTTAACGAAAAGCCGTCAAACACCTGTGGGGTGTTAAGGCTCACTGGGCCCCTTGTTATGTGCCTTGAGGGGTGTAGTTTCCAAAATGGTATGCCATGTGGGGAGTTTTCTGCTGTTCTGGCACCTCCAGCCAGGGCCTAAAAGTCACACTGCGCTCAGCCTATCGGCGGCCGAGTCGGGACTTCGCTGCGGCCGGTGATTGACTGAGGGCAGTATGACTCACCGACCACCGCCAACCAGGAAGAGGATGGCAGCGGAGACCGGAGCGGGTTAACGGAGGCACAAGGGGAGCGAAGGAAGGTATGTATTTTTTTTTTTTTTTACTGCCGGCAATATGGAGGACAATTTTTGTGTTCTGGAGTTCTTCTTTAAAGGGGTACTCCGCCCCTAGACATCTTATCTCCTATCCAAAGGATAGAGGATAAGATGTCAGCGGGACCCCGGGGATCCCTGCTGCAGCACCCCGCTATCATTACTGCGCAGAGCGAGATCGCTCTGCACGTAATGACGGGCAATACAGGGGCCGGAGCATCGGTATGTCACGGCTCCGCCCCTCGTGACGTCACGGACCGCCCCCGTCAATACAAGTCTATGGGAGGGGGCATGGCGGTCGTCATGCCCCCTGCCATAGACTTGCATTAAGGGGACGGGCCGTGATGACATGAGGGCCGGAGCCATGACGTCACGCTGCTCCGGCCCCTGTATCGCCCGTCATTACGCACAGAGATAGGGGATAAGATGCCAGGGGCGGAGTACCCCTTTAAGGGGAAAATGGGTTTGGTCCTTAAGGGGTTAAGCTATTTTTTTAAGCCCATAAGGGGACCAGATAAAGTGTATAGTAAAATGTATTAAAATCAGAGTTTTAAAAACTATAGAATTTAATAATAGTTACACTTTTAATTGAAAAATGCAACATTTCTTAGCACTTAACAAATTTTAAAGGGGTTCTCGGGTGCTTACACATCTTATCCCCTATCCAAAGGATAGGGCATAAGATGCCTGATCGTGGGAGTCCCGCAGCTGGGGACGCCCGTGATCATGCATGCGGCACCCCATTTGTAATCAGTCCCCAGAGCGTGTTCGCTCCGGGTCTGATTACGGGGGACTACAGGGCCGGCGGCATGTCACGTCAGGCCTCCGCCCCCGTGTGACATCACGCTCCTCCCCTCAATGCAAGCCTACAGGAGAGGGCATGATAGCTATCACGCCCCCTCCCGTAGGCTTGCATTGAGGGGCGGAGCGTGATGTCACACGGGAGCGGAGGCGTGATGTCACACGCAGCCGGCCCTGTAGTCTCACGTAATCAAACACGTTCCGGGGACTGATTACAAACGGGGTGCCGCGTGCATGATCACGGGTGTCCCCAACTGCGGGACTCTCGCGATCAGGCATCTTATCCCTTATCCTTTGGATAAGATGTGTAAGCACCGGAAAACCCCTTTAAAAGCACAGTATAGAATGGATGTGGTATCCAATAGATGGTGTCCAACTAAAAGATTTTTTTAAAGGCAACATTGCAAATTGTGGTGCAAAACAATGCCCACTCATAATAGACATAACAGTATCTGACAATCTTAGAAGTACCAAATTTATTCAAGTGTACCTGTCATCAGCAAAAACTTTTTATATTATGTAGATGATACCATTATATGTATATTTGTCTTATACATTGGTAAAAAAAATGTGTCCTTGCAGCTATTGCCTGTGCGATTCTATGAGGAGATTAAATACAGGAAGCGAGGACAGGATGAGCAGGGCTCTGTACACTGAGGACAAGCAGGGCTCTGTACACTGAGGACAAGCAGGGCTCTGTACACTGAGGACAAACAGGGCTCTGTACACTGAGGACAAGCAGGGCTCTGTACACTGAGGACAAGCAGGGCTCTGTACACTGAGGACAAGCAGGGCTCTGTACACTGAGGACAAGCAGGGCTCTGTACACTGAGTACAAGCAGGGCTCTGTACACTGAGGACAAGCAGGGCTCTGTACACTGAGAACAAGCAGGGCTCTGTACACTGAGTACAAGCAGGGCTCTGTACACCGAGGACAAGCAGGGCTCTGTACACTGAGGACAAGCAGGGCTCTGTACACTGAGGACAAGCAGGGCTCTGTACACTGAGGACAAGCAGGGCTCTGTGCACTGAGGACAAGCAGGGCTCTGTACAATGAGGACAAGCGGGGCTCTGTACACTGAGGACAAGCGGGGCTCTGTACAATTAGGCTCTATGACACTCTCCTGGCTCATACATCAGGATGATTGACAAACCATGAGCCTGCACAGAGCCCTGCTTGTCCTGCCCTCACTTCCTGTATTTTGACTCAACCAAAGATTGAGATTCAACCAAAAATAAAAAATACATTTAACCAATGTATATTACAAATGTACATATAATGGTATTATCTACATTGCATAAAAAGTTTTTGTTGATGACAGGTACACTTTAAATGGCATAAGCATTTTAAAGGGAACCTGTCATCACTTCTCAAACATTGAGTCATCTGGGAAGTCCCCAGCAGCTTCTCTCCACTCCTTCAGCCTTGATTTATAGATCTTTCTCTGTTTAGGCATAGGAAGAGCTCTATCAATTAAGGCAACAGGGCAGCAGAAGCCATTGGGATTTCTCCTATGACTGATGGTTCAGGCAGCATTAAAGTCATGACCACAAAGGTGTAAATATCAAAGAGACTGTCCTTGCGGCTGCTATGGGGCCTTTGGAGAGAAAGGGCCCAGTTCTGGTTGGTCCCATTTCTTTTGCAACTGGTAAGAAACTGTAAGGGACAACTGTAGGGACTTCTATTCCTAGGAAATGACATTGCTAATAAAGATGATGTTATTGACCAAAAATTCATGAAAAGCAAAAGGGAAATAAATACCAGACCTTTATGTCCTTGGAGAGCAAAGTCAGATGCTGTAATAGGAGAACAATTTCAATCTTTGTTATAGAATCCTTATTCTTCTGTATACAATGCTAGATGACAGGTCCCCTTCAAAGGAGTTGTATAGTGAAAGATAACTTATCCTCTATCCAAAAGATAAGTTATAGATCGCGGGGGGTCTGACCGCTGGGAGATACATGGAGGGGGCGTGTTGAATGCTGGTGCACAAGCAGGGCTGGACTGGGGCTAAAAACCAGCCCTGGAAAAATAGTCATACCAGCCCCACAGCATTGCGTCACTGTAGCAGTCACTGGATGCAGGGAAGGGACAGGGAAGCCTGGCACTTGATTTGCCATGCCTATATAAGAGAACTATGTTGTGGGTGCGCCTTGAAGTGAAAGGGGTGCAGCCTCAACAGACAAGATAGTAATGTGGTATTAAAGGGGTACTCCGGCGCTTAGACATCTTATCCCCTATCCAAAGGCTAGGGGATAAGATGCCTGATCGCGGGGGTCCCACCCCTGGGGACCCCGTGATCTTGCACGCAGCACCCCAGTTAAAATCAGTCTCCGGAGCATTTTCGCTCTGGGTCTGATTACCGGCGACCACGGGGCCGGTGGCGTGTGACGTCACGCCTCCGCCCCCGTGTGACGTCTCGCTCCGCCCATCAATGCAAGCCTATGGGAGGGGGGCGTGACAGCTGTCACGCCCCCTCCCATAGGCTTGCATTGAGGGGGTGGAGCATGACATCACATGGGGCGGAGCCTTGACGTCACAACGCTCCGGCCCCGTGATCGACAGTAATCAGACCCGTAGCGAACACGCTCCAGGGACTGATTTTAACGGGGTGCGGAGTGCAAGATCACAGGGGTCCCCAGCGGCGGGACCTCCGTGATCAGGCATGTCTAAGCGCCGGAGTACCCCTTTAACTCTATGTAAAATCCACTTGGGAAAAACAGTTAAAAAAATAAAAATAAATAAATAAAAGCAACCCTCTCTTTTTTGCACTTGAGCTACCGCCAGAATCACGGAACTCAGTTCCCAGTGTCCAGCACTACTAGGTCAGGTTATGTGATCTCACACAGCTGTTCATTCAATTACGGGCCGAAGCAATGTCCAGCCTAAGGCGCTGATTGGATCGCTGGCCATGTCATGTCACCTAATCGAAAGTGCCAGATACCAGAAACAGAATTCCGTCATTTCAGTGGCAGTGTGAAAGCAAGGAATTTTAGAAACGGTTTTTGTTTTTTTACTGTTCCCCCTCCCGTAGTAGATATTACATAGGGTTAAAATACCGTGGGAAGCATAACCCTGCTGCAGGCATTGCGATTCCGGGACACAAATTACACAGAGACATAGTTTGAAAATGCTGCAAGAATACCGGTAAATAGTCACAGGGGCAGGTCCTGGCGGCTGCTCCCTGCCCAGCCGGCTTGATTGACACGTCTCTCTTGTCTCTAGCAGTGTATAGGGAGACACTGGAAGATACAGTGCTCAGCACTACAAAGTCCAACACTACACCTTTTCCCAACTTTGCAGGTTCCTGCATACAGATGGGGTGCTCAATCCCAATAGTTTATAGTAGTGAGCATAACAGTTTCACAGTAGAACATTATTGGAAGCACTCACCAATCAACTGGGAATCATTTCCTTTGCAGAGGCTTTGATAAATCTCCCCCAGGTCTCCAAACTGTGGACTGTTAGCTGTACCAACAACACTCTGTGCATGCTGGGAGTTGACGTTTTATTGGGAGTTTTAGTTTAGCAACAGCGTGAGATCCACAGTTTGGAGACCACTGATACAGGTAAAGATGCATCACCTACCCTAAGGACTAATTACCGGGTCTGGTGGCATTTCGAAACTAAGATTACTTTGAATGACCGAGTGTCTTCGTGTAATTCACAGGGTCCTGGGATCGTGATGCCTGCACCAGTTTTATGCTGCCTGCTGTTTGGGCAATATAAAACATATAGTTATTTAAAAATAATTAATAAACAACTTAAATTGCAAAAAAAAAAAAAAAAAAAAGAGCGAACCAAAGTGCCCCTCCCTTACAAAGTAGTAAGGTCTCCTCTTCCCATAACCTACCCCCTACCCCACATTACAGGTCCCCCCCTCATCACAGGTCCCCACGTCTCCAGCCCCCAACATCACAGGTCCCCCCCCCCCCGTCTCCAGCCCCCTACATCAAAGGCATCCCCTCTTCAGCCCCCAACATCACAGGTATCCCCTTTCCAGCTCCCCATATCACAGGTCCCACATCACAGGTCCCCCCTTTGCAGCCCCTAACATCACAGTTCCCCCCTTTGCAGCCCCCCACATCACAGGTCCCCCCTTTGCAGCCCCCCACATCACAGGTCCTCCCTTTGCAGCCCCCACACCACAGGTTCCCCCCTTTGCAGACCCCCAACATCACAGTCCCCCCCCCCTTGCAACATTTCACATCACAGGTCCCCATTTTGCAGCCCCTCACATCACAGGTCCCCCCTTTGCAGCCCCCCACACCACAGGTCCCCCCCTTAGCAGCCCCCAACACCACAGGTCCCCCCTTTGCAGCCCCCCACATCACAGGTCCCCCCTTTGCAGCCCTCCAACATCACAGTTCCCCCCTTTACAGCCCCTATCATCACAGGCCCCCCCTTTGCAGCCCCCCACATCATAGGTCCCCCCTTTACAGCCCCTATCACAGGTCCCCCCCCCTTTGCAGCCCCCCACATCACAGGTCCTCCATTTGCAGCCCTCCAACATCACAGTTCCCCCTTTACAGCCCCTATCACAGGTCCCCCCCTTTGCAGCCCCACACATCAACATCACAGGTCCCCCCTTTGCAGCCCCCCACATCGCAGGTCCCCCCGTTTACAGCCCCTATCATCACAGGTCCCCAGCTTTACAGCCCCTATCACAGGTCCCCCCCCCCTTTGCAGCCCCTCACATCACAGGTCCCCCCTTTACAGCCCCTATCATCACAGGTGCCCCCTTTACAGCCCCTATCATCACAGATCCCCCCTTTACAGACCCTATCATCACAGGTGCCCCCTTTATAGCCCCTATCATCACAGGTGCCCCCTTTACAGCCCCTCACATCACAGGTCCCCCCTTTACAGCCCCTATCATCACAGGTCCCCCCTTTACAGCCCCTATCACAGGTCCCCCCCTTTACAGCCCCTCACATCACAGGTCCCTCCCTTTATAGCCCCTCACATCACAGGTCCCCCCTTTACAGCCCCTATCATCACAGGTCCCCCCTTTAAAGCCCCTATCATCACAGGTCCCCCCTTTAAAGCCCCTATCATCACAGGTCCCCCCTTTACAGCCCCTATCATCACAGGTCCACCCTTTGCAGCCCCCCACATCACAGGTCCCCCTCCCTTTGCAGCCCCCCACATCACAGGTCTCCCCTTTACAGCCCCTATCATCACAGGTTCCCCCCCTTTGCAGCCCCCCACATCACAGGTCCCCACCTTTGTAGCCCCCCACATCACAGGTCCCCCTTTGCAGCCCGCCAACATCACAGTTCCCCCCCCCCCCATTTACAGCCCCTATCATCACAGGTCCCCCACCCCCATTTGCAGCCCCTCACATCACAGGTCCCCTTCTGCAGCGCCCCCCCATCAAAGGTCCCCCTCTTACCAGACCCCCCCACACACACCACAGAACAGGACTCCCACCCTTTCCCTTACATAGTAATAACATTCGGTTCCCTTTTCCTCTCACCCAGCATAGTAGATCTTCCCCCGAGCAGCTGCAGTCACTGTGAGGACAGGAGGAGGGGCCCGGAGCAGTGAGGAGGCAGAGAGTAGAGGGGAGTGGACTGTCTTTATTTTTCTGCAATCCTATATTTAGACACCGTTTTGGTCAAAAGTGGCCATCATCAGATCAGAATTGCTCCGGAGGAAATGCATAAAGTATAATGGTGGCCGGCAGCCGTGCTAGATTAATTAGGTAGGCAACATTTAGTCGCTGATGTGTGACTATGTATGATACATCAGTGAATATTTTGCATACCTAATTCATCTAGTACGGCTGCCAGCTGCCATTATACTTTATGCATTTCCTCTTCAGCAATCCTGATCTGATAAAGGTAACTTTCAAACTAAACATTGTCTAAATATAGGATTGCGGACTGATAAAGCCCCTTTATTCAAGCATAAGAGTGCCAATTTTATTTCTGATATATACTTAAATAGAGTGGGATCCTACTTGACCACCATGAAAATTTATATATAACCCAGCAGGAGTGCTTAGAGTCCCCTCCCCCTGGACAGGATGTGAATACCTAGTGGTGAGGCTGTTACCCCCTTCTCCCAAACCCAGGTCCCGGAAGTCAGAGTCACCTAGCCCTAAGCAGCCCGGTGACTATAAAGTCCTCCATAACAGACACTTACAGAGTGGCTTAGCAAATGCAGGAACCTCCCCCTTAAGAAAAGCCCTTTCAATGAAATTTGTCTTAAATATTTGCCAGGAAACATAAAATATATTTTACCAACAAATTAATATAACAATAAGAGTATAAAAATTCCTATACACTATGTGGTTTTGAAGCTAGTTAGTGGAGATGAGTTGACCTCCGAAAATTCGTGGCACATGATCGCTAGGCTGAGTCCTCCGCATCCATCCCAACGATTGTTAATGAGCGGCAGGGCATACTGTGTCTCCTGTCCTAAACAGGAGTCCTTGTTCCAAACAGGAGTCCGGATTCAGAGCAAGATCATTTTGAACCAAACCGATTCACTCATCTCTAGTTAGGCTAGTTATTAATAATAAACTAATGATTCCCAGCTTTTCTGCATAAGCAGGACCCTTCAAATGGTTTCTGGGGTAAAGCAGAGCAGCGTGAAGCAGACCAAACGTAGTCACATACATGTTCTATACAGCCCTATGGGGAGGCCACAGTATCTGATGCAATTCATTCTTGTCAGTATTCCTACACAGTACTGATAATTGTTGGGAATGAAGCCTTACAAGTGCACACAATATACAACAGGACAACTATCTTATGTGTATTTGGTGTTCAGTAGATGTTAGGGGAGAAAAGATTGGGCATGTTGAAATTCAGGCTGTACATGTTAGATGCAGGTATATGGTTATGTGAGTTCTTGACTGATGTCACACTGCTGCTGACGATGTCAACCTTTGCCCTTGGGACTGTGTGAGATGGAAATGTTCAGAAAATGACCTTTAATCACAAGACTGAGATAATGTTTAGCATTTTGTTCCTCTGTGTCACAATATTACAATTGAAATTTAAAAAAAAGCACAAACGGATGCGCTCCGTAGTGTAACACCAAAGGTGAGTTGGTAACGCTAAGTGTGAATTGCGCTTACCACATGAAGTTGTACTCCAACCAAGTACAACAATGGAACAGGGTGTATCATCGAAGGGTCTCTGCAGCTTCGTCCCGCTGAAATAGAATCACGATAAAAACAAGCAATCGCCAGGCAGCAGAGCGGGATCAATGGAAGCGCCGAGACCAGACAAGAAGCTAAAAGGATTTATTTCCCATAATGCAACGCATTTCACGGTCACCCGCTTGCCTGAGGAAGCGGGTGACCGTGAAACGCGTTGCATTATGAGAAATAAATCCTTTTAGCTTCTTGTCTGGTCTCGGCGCTTCCATTGATCCCGCTCTGCTGCCTGGAGATTGCTTGTTTTTATCGTGACAATATCACAATTGACAATAATCTCACAATATTAGGTAGTAATATGGTAGTCTGGAAATTTACTATAAGCATTACTGTTTTTGCTACATGAAAACATGTTAATTCTTAAGCAAAGAAAAGTTTGTGAGGTAAATAAAACTATTTAGCACTTTTGCTTTATTGAGAGATGTTGAGTAATAAGACATAACTGCCCTGGCGGACACAGTTGCCAATTCATAGTTTATAAATCATAATTTATAATACAAAATATTTTCAAAGTTATTTTATCTCTAAGTGTCTTCTGACCTCATATTGCGACCAATGGAAAATCCTTAGTTCAGAAGTACAACATATGAAAGTGCTCTTCGTCTGACCAGGATTAGAAGAACAGTAAAGGGCAATACTCAGGGGCTGTCATATAGTTAAAATATTGCAGTGTTCTACTGGGGAACTTTACAGGAACATTCCAGAAAAGGAGACGAGGCTAACTATAGGCAAGCCTCTCTACAGAGAGGAAATGAGAGCAGTGTAGTCCAGTACCGCATGGGAGGAGCCAGGCCTAGTAGTGTGACTAGGATGTCAAAAATCCTACAGAATTGTACCCCACCATTGGGAATTACAGTACCAATATGGAAACCAATGAGTGTCCCGGCATCTGAGCCACACCATGAGACAAGCAGATGTGTTTCCCTGCCTCTGACCTACATTGTAGGACAAACCAGACATGGCCTTCCTGCATCTGAGTTCTTTCATTAGAGAAAGACAAGGAATTGACAACCAAACCATTTAATATCTCACTTAAACAACAAACAAGAGGTGGTCTCAACTGGCAGGCAGGAGGTGCTCAACCCCAAATGCGGTTGTGCATATATGCTAGGGGAGCAGATCCTGCCCACAATGGCATCCTACACCAGATAAACGGTGTGGATGTGAAACAATTAGAATAATACAATACAGGAATTTAAGTGCACTACCTTGGTAGATGTATACAGTGACATTGGCTATCCCTCAACACTGATGTTAAAAATTAGACATTAGCCAGTATATCCTTATATGAAGGACATACCTGAGCCCGCACACCAACGCCAAGGTTTCTCAAGTGGCACAGGACCTAACACTAACCTACCTGTGCGTAATAAGCAAAAACCAGGGGCCAATGGGCAATTACAACAGCATTAGGTCCGACTCACAGCATACTCCCAGTTACCTCCAGTGTGGCTGAGCACACATACAATGGGAGGAGGGAGGCAGACTATAAGCCCCACCCAAGTTGGCTGGTATCTTGCCGGCCTCACAGGTGGACCTTAATGCTGTCTATAATAGTAATAAAGGTGCTTTAAATGTGGAATTTTTACATCTCCAAGTATAAGATTTTACCCCTTAAGGACCAAGCATTTTTCTGTTTTTGCACTTTCGTTTTTTCCTCCTCACATTTTAAAAATCATAACCCTTTCAATTTTGCATTTTATTATTTGCGCCACCAATTCTACTTTGTAATGACATCAGTCATTTTACCCAAAAATCTACGGCAAAACGGGAAAAAAAATCATTGTGCAACAAAATTGAAGAAAAAACATAATTTTGTTAATTTTGGGGGCTTCGGTTTCTACGCAGTACATTTTTCGGTAAAAATGAAAATTTTTCTTTATTCTGTAGGTCCATACGATTAAAATGATACCCTACTTATATAGGTTTGATTTTGTCGTACTTTTGGAAAAAATCATAACTACATGCATGAAAATTTATATATTTAGAATTGTCCTCTTCTGACCCCTATAACTTTTTTTATTTTTCTGCGTACAAGGTGGAATGAGGGCTCATTTTTTGCGCCGTGACCTGAAGCTTTAATTGGTACCATTTTTGTTTTGATCTGACTTTTTGATAGCTTTTTATTCTTTTTTTTATGGTATAAAAAGTGACCAAAAATACGCTATTTTGGACTTTGGGATTTTTTTTGCGCATACGCCATTGACCGTGCGGTTTAATTTACAGTATATTTTTATAGTTCGGACATTTAGGCACTACGATACAGCGACACCACATATGTTTATTTTTATTATGTTTATATATTTTTATATGGAATTTGGGAAAAGGGGAATGATTTAAAATTTTAATAAGGAACAGTGTTTTTAAACTTTTTTTTAAATAATTTTTTTACACTTTTAGTCCCTGGACCACCAGCGACAGGATAAAGGCACCTTTAGATGCCGCTGTCAACGCATAACTTTGTTATGCCTTGTTTTTCCCATGTAATTCTCCGCACCAGTTTTCTTGCAATATAATCTGCTTTATACCAGCTCAGCTGCAGCTAAGTCATGTGATCTCCATGTAGATCACTAGAAAATGTAATGCTTTTATATGCAACAGAATGTAGGGATGGCTTCCTGTGAACAATATGATTACAGGCTTCGGAATGTGATTCCAGCACGGACTCATTCAGCATCTGTCTCTGGTGCATCTAGTAGGGGTTACACAAAGCCTGTCTCTTTAAGGGTTCGTGCGCACCTCTGATTACACTCCCAGCTAAGACCAGCTTCCGCACCTGGAGCGGGATAAAGGGTGATGTGGTGGCCCAGTATGGGATAGTGTTGCCCTGTACCTTTCCTGCCCTGTCAGGAAGTGTCCCTCAGTGTCCCAGGGACCCCTGTAGTTGTTTCCCCATTTGTATATATGTTGTATGTATTGTATAGATGTGTTATGCCTTTAATAAAATGTACCATACCATGTGATTGTTAACCAGGAGGTACCAGAGACCAGCTGACCCCAAAGGGGACCTATGGGCTCCCTGCTAGTCTGCCCCATATAAACCCTGGGTGGAGCTAGCTTCTCTCTCTTGCTTCCTGCTGAGGTCCAGTAAAGTCGTGCCTAGTGTGTGTGTCCAGAGTAGTGGAGGCCTCAAGTCAAGTCCTGCAGCCACAAGTCAAGTGCAAGTAAGCTAAAGTCACTGTCCTGTCAGTCAGAAGTCAGTCAAGTCAAGTCATCTGTCTACCCAGCGTGGCCTGCACTAATTCTCCCGTCCAACTACAAGTCCCAGCAAGCCTACAAGGCCTCTGTTTCACTGGTCACCTCCTTGGGCCCTGGCTGTACTGCATAGACTGTTCCAATTGTCTACCCTCAGTAAAGCTACCGTTGTCTGTAACTTGGCGTCTGTGTCTTCATTGCCCCCGTGCCTAGCCCAGGATCCAGCGGTATACCGTCAGGTGGTTAAGGCTAAACTACGCCCTGGCGTCATGAACACAAGGGGTTAATATCATCTGCCCCTAGGGTAGCAACATCTGCCCTGCACCTCACACCCCACCTTACCACAGTGAAAACCAGGGAGATACTTAGTCTCTGCTCACAAGTTTTGCCCAAATCCAAACCGGTAAGTGGCACAGCAGGTCCACACCCGTTGGGGCGTTACAAGTAGCAGGAAACAGGGATATAGCTGGTGAGTCCATACACTGATTCAGACTGACATCTGCTTTTCTGCTTATAATAACTAACATGGGAAAAAAAGGAGACAGACTAAATGCATTTTATACTGTATTATATGCCATTATCAGGCTACAGGCCTGATTATGGTACAAAAAGTTGACAATGGACCAAAAATACAGATTTTTTGACCTGCTAGCAACGCTGATTAATGTGTGGTGGCCCAGTACTGGAGGTGTTACCCCGTGCTCCTGCTGTCCTGTCAGGCAGCCTCCTTCAGTGTCCCCAAGGCCCCCTGCATTTGTTTCCCCATTGTAAATATGTTTTACCATGTAAAGTGTTATAAAATGTAATGTTGCTTTAAGAGTTATACAATGTGATATGTCATGTGATTGTTACCCAGGAGGTATCAGTGACCAGGTGATCCCAAGAGTGACCTATGGGCTCAGTGCTAGTCTCCCCCATATAAGTCCTGGGTGGAGCTAGCTCCTCTCTTTCCTTACAAGTCTTTGCTGAGGTCCAGTGCTGTCGCCTAGTGTGTGTGTCCAGAATGTTGGAGACCTCAAAGTCAAGTCCTGCAGCCACCATCAAGTCAAGTAAGATAAAGTCACAGCTTAATGAGTCAAGTTAGTCCTTGTCATCTGTCAAGTCAGTGTGGTCTGCATTCAATTGTCCAGTCCTACTACAAGTCCCAGCAAGCCCTTAAAGGGGTACTCTGGTGGTAAATTTTTTTGACTATATGGCATCTTCTTTGTAAGTTTAGTTTTTTTGCAATATACATGTGTTATATGTTTTGGCAGCATGTGTGTCTTTCTCTTACCTGTTTGTTGGGCAGGAAGTTCTGTAGTTCAGAGGGTTTTCTTTTACTGTTGTCCACAGTTCTGAGTCTATTGTGGACAAGATGTCACAGCTTTTTTTTTCTTTCTCTGTCTGCATGAGAAAAATAAGCCATGCCCCCTCATCTCATCCAGCTGAGTACACAGCTCCTCACCTCTCCTCCCCCCTGCTCTGTATTCTAAGGACGCAGATCTGCACAGGAGAAGGACCTCACAGAGAAGATAAGTGTTATCTGAAGGGGAGGATGAGAAGGTGCACGGGCTGGGGATGTATGGACTGCAGGGGAATAAATCTCATACTGGGAATGATCTCTATATGTGAAGGGGGAGGGGGGGGGCTCCTGAATGACACATGCTGGGAGTTGTAGTCCCTGTTGTGTGTGTGTGTGTGTATGCTAGTGTTTACAAACCAGTGTGCCTCCAGCTGTTGCAAAACTACAACTGCCAGCATGCCCTGACAGACTTTGGGCATGCTGGGAGTTGTACATTTGCAACAGCTGGAGGCACACTGGTTGGGAAACACTGTTCTAGCCTATTCAGCATTCAAATCATGTTCCAAACCAGTTTGCCTCCAGCTGTTGCAAAACTACAACTCCTACCATGCCCAAAGGCTGTCAGGGCATGCTGGGAGTTGTATTTTTGCAACACCTGGAGGCACCCTGGTTGGGAAACACTGGTGTATGCCCTACAGAGGTGTGGTGAACTACAAACCCCAGGAGACTACAGAGGCAGCATCCTGGTGTTATACCACAGACTGAAGACTCCTGAATGACACATGCTGAGAGTTGTAGTCCCTTTTGTGTGTGTATGCCAGTGTATCCCAACCAGGGCTGATTATATTAGTGTGCTGTGTATAAGGGTGCTGACCCGGGAAAATAGTAGGATGGGTAAAGGGCGGAACAAACAAACAAAAAAAAAAGGAGCCGCCCCAAACCAGCAAGGCATGTGGCATGCTGGGATTTGTAGTTTTCAGCACAGCAAGAAACAGGAAATAGAAGCAAAGATAGGAAAACAAAGTGGGGGATAAAAAGACAACAAAGAACGGAAATAGAGTTGCCTAAACAACAAGAATAGAAATGAAACAAAACAAATAGGGTAAGTCAAAAACGGAAAAACACGTTGACCACCAGAGTACCCCTTTAACCTCTTAAGGACCAAGGACGTACCGGTACGTCCTTGGTCCTGCTCTCCTGATATAACGCGGGGTTACACAGTAACCCCGCGTCATATCACGGCGGGCTCGGCGTCATAGTGAAGCCGGGACCCGCCTCTAATAGCGCGCAGTGCCGATCGCGGCGCCGCGCGCTATTAACCTTTCAGCCGCGCGCTCAGAGCTGAGCCGTGCGGCTAAAAGTGAAACCGAAAGTGGCCGGCTAGCTCAGTCGGGCTGTTCGGGATAGCCGCGGCTAATCGCGGCATCCCGAACAGCTGACAGGACAGCGGGAGGGCCCCTACCTGCCTCCTCGCTGTCCGATCGCCGAATGACTGCTCAGTGCCTGAGATCCAGGCATGAGCAGTCATGCGGCAGAATCGTTGATCACTGGTTTCTTATGAGAAACCAGTGATCAATGATGAAGATCAGTGTGTGCAGTGTTATAGGTCCCTATGGGAGCTACAACACTGCAAAAAAAAAGTGAAAAAAAAAAGTGAATAAAGATCATTTAACTCCTCCCCTATTAAAAGTTTGAATCACCCCCCTTTTCCAATAAAAAAAAAACACAGTGTAAATAAAAATAAAAATAAACATATATGGTATCACCGCGTGCGGAAATGTCCGAATTATAAAAATATAACATTAATTAAACCGCTCGGTCAATGGCGTCCAAAAAAGTCAGATCAATAAGTCCTATCAATGCAAAAATGGTACCGTTAAAAACTTCAGATCACGGCGCAAAAAATGAGCCCTCATACCGCCCCATACACGGAAAAATAAAAAGTTATAGGGGTCAGAAGATGACAATTTTAAACGTATTAATTTTCCTGCATGTATTTATGATTTTTTCCAGAAGTCCGACAAAATCAAACCTAAGTAGGGTATCATTTTAATCGTATGGACCTACAGAATAAAGATAAGGTGTCATTTTTACCGAAAAATGTACTGCATAGAAACGGAAGCCCCCAAAAGTTACAAAATGGCGTTTTTTTTTTCTATTTTGTCGCACAATGATTTTTTTTTCCGTTTCACCGTAGATTTTTGGGCAAAATGACTGACGTCATTACAAAGTAGAATTGGTAGCGCAAAAAATAAGCCATCATATGGATTTTTAGGTGCAAAATTGAAAGAGTTATGATTTTTTAAAAGCAAGGAGCAAAAAACGAAAATGCAAAAACGGAAAAAACCCCGGTCCTTAAGGGGTTAAGGTCTATGCGTCACTGGTCACCTCCTTGGGCCCTGGCTGAACTGTATAGACTTTACTGTCTACCCTCAGTAAAGCTACCGTTGTCTGTAATTTGGCGTCAGAGTCTTTATTGCCCCCTGTGCCTAGCCCAGGATCCAGCGGTATACCTTCGGGTGTTTATAGGCTAAACCACACCCTGGCGTCACGTATACAAGGGGTTAATGCCATCTGCCCCTAGGGTAACAACATCTGCCCTGCACCACACACACCCCGCCACTACAAATGTATGCCTTTAATATGTCTTTTGAAAAATGTACCATACAATACTGTAATATGTGAAAGAAGAAGTTTCTAGAATGGAAAGCCTCAGGACTGAAAATAAGAAACCTATTAATATTACAACTTCTACTTTCGAAACCCACAGTTGTGGTAAATCCCATGTATGTATTAGTAGCTTCAAAGTTTATGTGTTAGCAAATGCCAATGGAAACAATAACAAAGATCTGAACACTAGAAAATGTTAAAGGGTATTCTGTCCCTAGATATGGGGTGGAGGCTCGTGACATCACGGCCATGCCCCCTCAATGTAAGTCTATGGGGGACGTGGCCGTGGCGTCACGAGCCTCCGGCGCAGCACCTGACGCTCTAAACGAATGCCAGGTGCAGCATGGAGATCACGGGGGTCCCCAGTGGCGGGACCCCCGCAGTCAGACATCTTATCCCCTATCCTTTTGGAAAGGGGATAAGATGTCTAGTGGCGGAGTACCCCTTTAAATATTGGCAAAAAAACACTTTTTTCTAACTTTGCACCATTGTGTGCCTCCGCATAGTGCCTTCATATGTGGAACCCCATAGGGAGCATAGATTGTCCCAACAGGGGAGAACAGTTGTGAAATAGCTCGGACCTGTGATCCTATGCAGGTCACCATTGCTCCCATGCTAGCTCTACTGGCAAAAGGGCTTCCACAGGGTAATTCCATGTTCCATTTGATGGTTCAGTGATAATGGGGCTTAACAGCAGATGTTGGGGGTAGTAGTTTTCTCAGGGTTAACCCTGTAAGATGTCCTGCCTCATGGTGGGGTGGTAGCCTTGGTGTTGTAGTGCAGAATTGAGGCCAGACACATGAGTAGACTCAGGTTTTACTCAAAGTTAACACATTCTTTCACAAAAACTAAGGCACAGTCTCTTTAACAGCTTAAAGAGATACTCCGCCCCTAGATATCTTATGGTGACATCACGGCCCTGCCCCCTCGTGACATCACGCTCACCCCTTAATATAAGTCTATTGGAGGGGGCGTGGTGGCTGCCACGCCCCCTCCCATAGATTTGCATTAAGGCGGTGGGGCATGACATCACAAGGGGAGGGGCCGTGACATGACGATCCTCTGGCCCCTGCATTGCCAGTCATCAGGCACGGAGCTTGCACCAGATGACAGGGGTGCTGCATGAGAGATTGTGGGGGTTCCCAGCGACAGGACCAACGCGATCAGACATCTTATCCCCTATGCTTTGGATAGGGGATAAGATGTCTAGTAGCGGAATACTCCTTTAAAGCAACAGAAGCACAGGGTGTCCGCATGAATAAATCACCACAAAACTGTATGGATGTTGGTGCAAATTTATTGTAGATTTTTCACTGTGGATCTTAGTGTAGTTGTTAAAAAAAATATTAAAGCCTACAGTTGTGCTACCACAGCAAATAGTATTAATCTGAGAATGATACAATATTTATATCATGCTCAGATGAATACTATTAATAATATTATCCTTCATATAAGATAGGGACAAGGACTATTGATAGCATTTAGAATATTAGACCAACTAGATGGGCCAAATGGTTCTTTTCTGCCGACACATTTTATGTTTTTATATTAAAGGGATACTCCGCTGGAAAACATTTTTGTTTAAATCAACTGGTGCCAGAAAGTTAAACAGATTTGTAAATTACTTCTATTTAAAAATATTAATCCTTCCAGTACTTATCAGCTGCTGTATGCTCCATAGGAATAGGAAGTTCCTTTCTTTTTGAATTCCTTTCTGTCTGACCACAATGTTCTCTGCTGACAACTCTGTCTGTCAGGAACTGAGCAGGAGCAAATCCCCACAGCAAACCTATCCTGCTCTAGACAGTTCCTGAAATGGACAGAGGTGTCAGCAGAGAGCACTGTGGTCAGAGAGAAAGAAATTCAAAAAGAAAAGAACTTCCCCTGGAGCAAACAGCAGCTAATTAGTACAGGTAGTAAGATTTTCAAAATAGCAATTTTCAAATAGCATTTTATGACAAAACTTATGCAGAAGAATAATATAAAAGGGAAGCAGAAATACAGGCGGAATCATGTGCTGCTACCCTTGGCAACAAAAGAATAGGCAGCAGCGTTCACAAAATTTGTGCTTTTTACTGTAAGTATAACTGTTACGCCGAGCGCTCCGGGTCCCTGCTCCTCCCCGGAGCGCTCGCGGCGTTCCTCTCTCTGCAGCGCCCCGGTCAGACCCGCTGACCGGGAGCGCTGCACTGACACTGCCGGCAGGGATGCGATTCGCATAGCGGGACGCGCCCGCTCGCGAATCGCATCCCAAGTCACTCACCTGTCCCGGCCCCGGCTGTCATGTCCTGGCGCGCGCAGCTCCGCTCCTTAGGGCGCGCGCGCGCCAGCTCTCTATGATTTAAAGGGCCAGTATCCTTTGCAATCTACCCCTGTGCCTCCCGCCGAGGAGGCTATGCAAGTGGATCGGTCTCGCCTGACCCATGAAGAGAGGACTCGCTGTAGGGAAAAAAATCTATGTCTGTACTGCGCCAGTACCGAACATTTCTTGGTGGATTGCCCTATTCGTCCTCCACGTCTGGAAAACACATGCACGCACCCAGCTCACGTGGGTGTGGCGTTCCTTGGTACGAAGTCTGCTTCTCCACGTCTCACTGTGCCCGTGCGGATTTCTCCTTCTGCCAACTCCTCCTTCTCAGCCGTGGCCTGCTTGGACTCTGGTGCTTCTGGAAATTTTATTCTGGACTCTTTGGTAAATAAGTTCTGCATCCCGGTGTCCCGTCTCGTCAAGCTGCTCTACATTTCTTCGGTCAACGGAGTGAAGTTGGACTGTACTGTGCATTACCACACAGAACCCCTCTTAATGTGCATTGGACCCCATCACGAAAAGATTGAATTGTTCGTCCTTCCCAACTGTACCTCTGAAGTCCTCCTCGGTCTGCCATGGCTCCAGCATCATTCTCCCACCCTTGACTGGACCACCGGGGAGATAAAGAATTGGGGCCCTGCTTGCCGCAAGAAATGCCTCATGTCTCCTCCCAGTCCCATCAGGCAAGCCTCTGTGCCTCCTCCTACACCTGGTCTCCCGAAAGCCTATCAGGACTATGCTTTGCCTCCTCATAGCCCCCGTCCTGGTAACACTCTGCCCCGTGCCAAGCTTCACCCTCTGCCCTCCCTCCCCATTCCCACTCCTGCTGAACTGACTGCCTTTGATGGGGAAACCCTACAATCACTCCCAGTGTTCTCGTCCCACGTGAAGCAATTGCCGGACAAAAAAAGGGGGAGACCTAAGGGGGGGGGGGTACTGTTATGCCGTGCGCTCCGGGTCCCTGCTCCTCCCCGGAGCGCTCGCGGCGTTCCTCTTTCTGCAGCGCCCCGGTCAGACCCGCTGACCGGGAGCGCTGCACTGACACTGCCGGCGGGGATGCGATTCGCATAGCGGGACGCGCCCGCTCGCGAATCGCATCCCAAGTCACTCACCTGTCCCGGCCCCCGGCTGTCATGTCCTGGCGCGCGCGGCTCCGCTCCTTAGGGTGCGCGCGCGCCAGCTCTCTAAGATTTAAAGGGCCAGTGCACCAATGATTGGTGCCTGGCCCAATCAGCTTAATTAGCTTCCACCTGCTCCCTGGCTATATTACCTCACTTCCCCTGCACTTCCCTGCCGGATCTTGTTGCCTTGTGCCAGTGAAAGCGTTTAGTGTTGTCCAAAGCCTGTGTTCCAGATCTTCTGCTATCCACATTGACTACGAACCTTGCCGCCTGCCCCGACCTTCTGCTACGTCTGACCTTGCCTCTGTCTAGTCCTTCTGTCCCACGCCTTCTCAGCAGTCAGCGAGGTTGAGCCGTTGCCGGTGGATACGACCTGGTTGCTACCGCCGCAGTAAGACCATCCCGCTTTGCGGCGGGCTCTGGTGAAAACCAGTAGCAACTTAGAACCAGTCCACCGACACGGTCCACGCCAATCCCTCGCTGACACAGAGGATCCACATCCAGCCTGCCGAATCGTGACAATAACACCATGAAGCACTTCTCGCCAGAGCAGTAGGCGGATAGCCTTATGTTGGGACCCGGGAGTGCTGCCGGCACTACTCTGTCCTGGAGGCCTCCAGGACAATCAGGAACGTGGAAAGAAGGTGGCCATAGATTACAGGCTAAAAATAGGTGCAAACGGCGCTCTTCTCCAGTGGGGTGGATTGCCTCTTTCAATCACAGAGGAAGGGAAGCGAGAAGGTAATCCCAAATGTAATTTTTATTCAATAAAAGCACAATGTAAAACAGGTACCAAGATGAGGACGCGTTTCAAGGAGCGTGACCCCCTCTTCATCAGGTCAGATGCTTTTTTTTTTTTGTCTCAACAGATGTAATATTTAAAGGCACAACAGAAACATTAGTTTACATAACAGCATTATACATACAGATACGGTTTATTACTAGACTGAATGTCAGTCATTTTAAAGCCCATGTAAATAGCTCTTCTTGTTTCACACGGTTTAAAAAGACAGGAAGCCATTTTCTCCTTCGCGATAGCAATGATTCAATGTGCTTCTAAGGAATTAAAAATCTTCTCCAGCTCTTCTATGTCTTCTTTATCCATCAGTATGCTCTCTAGGCTGTCGTTGATGTTCTGCACGTTGGCACAGATTGCCCGCGTTACGGGTTTCAGCTTCTTTAGCACTTCAGACAGGACACACGTCTCTCCTCCTTGAGCCGTTGACACGTTTACCAGAAGCCCGGACCAGGAACAGACCTCTGCGCCCCGTCCATGCCACTGCATCTAACCTGACGGGGGTCACGCCCCTCGAAATGCGTCGTCAATCTTGTCACTTGTTTTATATTGTGCTTTTATTGAATAAAAAGAACATTTGGGATTACCTTATCGCTTCCCTTCCTCTGTGATTGAGAGAGGCAATCCACCCCACCAGAGAAGAGCGTCGTTTGCACCTGTTTTTAGCCCGCAATCCGCGGCCACCTTCTTTCCATGACAAAACTTATATTACACAATGGCCGGAATTTATTATAGTAGGTGTAAGTGAAGCATCTTTTTACACCTTTTGTTTGGGTGCTGTAATGTGTAGGAGCACAAAATTTATGAAATGGTCGCAGAGCATTTGATACATTTTGTGCAGATCACATTTTCTGAAATTCACTCTCTCCACAGTCACCAAAAAGCTAAGTTAGGTCTGGCGTAGTTTTAGAGACTTTTCAGTGGCTTTGCGCCTTTTTCGCGCCTTTTCACAAAAAGGCGCAGTTCATAAAACCCGTCCATATCATGTGTATTGCCAAAATTTGTGGATTGCAACTCAAAATCAGCAGAAATGTGTAAACCAAAAGGCGCAAAAAAGGCGCAAATAAACCCTGCTTGCGCTTTTTTTGCACCTTTTCTAGACACAAAACAACTGTCTAAAGCCAATGATTAACCCCTTAAAGACGCAGGACGTAAATGTACGTCCTGGTGCGGTGGTACTTAACGCACCAGGACGTACATTTACGTCCTGTGCATAACCGCGGGCATCGGAGCGATGCCCGTGTCATGCGCGGCTGATCCCGGCTGCTGATCGCAGCCAGGGACCCGCCGGCAATTGCTAACGCCCGCGATATCGTGGGCGTCCGCCATTAGCCCCTCAGGTGCCGGGATCAATACAGATCCCGGCATCTGCGGCAGTGCGCGATTTGAATGAATGATCGGATCGCCCGCAGCGCTGCTGCGGGGATCTGATCATTCAGAACGCCGCACGGAGGTCCCCTCTCCTTCCTCCGTCCGGCTCCCGGCGTCTCCTGCTCTGGTCTGTGATCGAGCAGACCAGAGCAGAAGATGACCGATAATACTGATCTGTTCTATGTCCTATACATAGAACAGATCAGTATTAGCAATCATGGTATTGCTATGAATAGTCCCCTATGGGGACTATTCAAGTGTAAAAAAAATTTTAAAAAAAATGTAAAAGTAAAAAAAATGTGAAAAATCCCCTCCCCCAATAAAAAAGTAAAACGTCCGTTTTTTCATATTTTACTCCCAAAAAGGGTAAAAAAAAATTTTTATACACATATTTGGTATCGCCGCGTGCATAAATGTCCGAACTATTAAAATAAAATGTTAATGATCCCATACGGTGAACGGCGTGAACGGAAAAAAAAAAAGTCCAAAATTCCTACTTTTTTAATACATTTTATTAAAAAAAATTATAAAAAATGTATTAAAAGTTTTTTATATGCAAATGTAGTATCAAAAAAAAGTACAGATCATGGCACAAAAAATGAGCCCCCATACCGCCGCTTATACGGAAAAATAAAAAAGTTAGAGGTCATCAAAAGAAAGGGATTATAAACGTACTAATTTGGTTAAAAAGTTTGTGATTTTTTTTAAGCGCAACAATAATAGAAAAGTATGTAATAATGGGTATCATTTTAATCGTATTGACCCTCAGAATAAACAACACACCTAATTTTTACCATAAATTGTATGGCGTGAAAACGAAACCTTCCAAAATTAGCAAAATTGCGTTTTTCGTTTTAATTTCCCCACAAAAATAGTGTTTTTTGGTTGCGCCATACATTTTATGATATAATGGGTTATGTCATTACAAAGGGCAACTGGTCTTGCAAAAAACAAGCCCTCATACTAGTCTGTGGATGAAAATATAAAAGAGTTATGATTTTTAGAAGGCGAGGAGGAAAAAATGAAAACGTAAAAATTAAATTGTCTGAGTCCTTAAGGCCAAAATGGGCTGAGTCCTTAAGGGGTTAATGACGGCCATTGTGTTGTTTTGTCAGTCGTTTGTTTTGTGTGGCCTCTGGAATGTATACTGTAGTTGGAATATTTTAATTTCCATATAGAAGACATCAGCAAGTGCTAAAGTGGTTGGTGAATAATTCTTCTGTCAAATGGAAATACAGGGAACTGAGAAGAAGAAGAGAGGTTTTCTTGGCAGATCATTTCCTTTTCCATTCCATGCAAATGCTCAGTATACTGGGTAATGCAAGGAATGCGGAGAAGTGGCCAATTAAAAGAAAAGCTCTATTTATACCTAGTTTAATATGCGATTACTATGAACTTGTAGGAGTTATTTGCATCTTAAATGTTGTGGGTTTTTATCCTTGTTAGGATACATGTATTAAGACAAATAACATGCATTGGGGCAGCATGCTGGCTCAGTGGTTGGTACTGTTGTCCAGCAGCAGTGGGGTGCTTGTGTGGGTATTCTTAGTCTATGTTCACATACCAGAATTTGAAAGTGCATGAAAGTTCTGCATGAATTTATAGCCAATACACTTCAATGGGATTCCGCTCTCCGATTCAAAATTTCCACGGTAGGGATTTTATTGAAGTGAATGGGCAATTCATTTTTGTGGAATTTACTGCAGAATTTTCATGCAGAATTCTGTGCAGAAATTCTGCTCTGTGAACATAGTCTTACACATAGTCTTACACATAGCCGTGTATCTGAGACAGCATTACTTGTATCACACTATGGGCTGTGCCTGGGTTGAGGCTTAGCCTGATTTAAGAGAATAAAGTTTAACTGCAATACA
Source organism: Hyla sarda (assembly GCF_029499605.1). Lineage (NCBI taxonomy): Eukaryota > Metazoa > Chordata > Amphibia > Anura > Hylidae > Hyla > Hyla sarda. The sequence continues at coordinate 238,089,245 of NC_079194.1, forward strand.
AGACACAGACTGTCAATAAGAGTGGTCTTTTTTCATATTTCAGTTAAAGGGGTATTCCATTAATTCTTTTTTTATTTAACTGTACTACAGGCACTGTAAAGTTAGTGTAGTTCATTATATAATGTCTGTACCTGTGTTTAAGGATGGTGTCACGATGCCGGCTGGCAGGAGGTGGATCCTCTGTGCCAGAGAGGGATGGTCTTGCTGCGGCGGTAGTGACCAGGTCGTATCCACTAGCAACGGCTCAACCTCTCTGACTGCTGAAGATAGGCGCGGTACAAGGGAGTAGACAGAAGCAAGGTCGGACGTAGCAGAAGGTCGGGGCAGGCAGCAAGGATCGTAGTCAGGGGCAACGGCAGGAGGTCTGGAACACAGGCTAGGAACACACAAGGAAACGCTTTCACTGGCACAATGGCAACAAGATCCGGCGAGGGAGTGCAGGGGAAGTGAGGTATAAATAGGGAGTGCACAGGTGAACACACTGATTAGAACCACTGCGCCAATCAGCGGCGCAGTGGCCCTTTAAATCGCAGAGACCCGGCGCGCGCGCGCCCTAGGGAGCAGGGCCGCGCGCGCCGGGACAGGACCGACGGAGAGCGAGTCAGGTACGGGAGCCGGGGTGCGCATCGCGAGCGGGCGCCACCCGCATCGCGAATCGCATCCCGGCTGGAGGCGGTATCGCAGCGCACCCGGTCAGTGGATCTGACCGGGGCGCTGCAGAAACGAGAGTGTAGCGAGCGCTCCGGGGAGGAGCGGGGACCCGGAGCGCTCGGCGTAACAGTACCCCCCCCCTTGGGTCTCCCCCTCTTCTTAGAGCCTGGGAACCTGAGGAGCAGACTTTTGTCTAGGATGTTGTCCTCAGGTTCCCAGGATCTCTCTTCAGGTCCACAGCCCTCCCAATCCACCAAAAAGAACCTTTTTCCTCTGACCGTCTTGGAGGCCAGTATCTCCTTCACTGAGAAGACGTCAGAAGAACCGGAAACAGGAGTGGGAGAAACAAGCTTGGGAGAGAAACGGTTGATGATGAGTGGTTTAAGAAGAGAGACATGAAAGGCATTAGGAATACGAAGAGAAGGAGGAAGAAGAAGTTTGTAAGAGACAGGATTAATTTGGCACAAGACTTTGAAAGGACCAAGATAGCGTGGTCCCAGTTTGTAACTGGGGACACGAAAGCGGACATATTTAGCGGAGAGCCATACCTTGTCTCCGGGAGCAAAAATGGGGGGAGCTCTTCTTTTCTTATCGGCAAACTTTTTCATGCGAGATGAAGCCTGTAAAAGAGAATTTTGGGTCTCTTTCCATATGGTGGAAAGATCACGAGTCACTTCATCTACAGCGGGCAAACCAGAGGACAAGGGAATAGGGAGGGGGGGAAGAGGGTGACGGCCGTACACCACGAAAAATGGGGATTTAGCAGAAGATTCAGAGACTCTGAAGTTATACGAGAATTCGGCCCATGGTAGAAGATCTGCCCAGTCGTCCTGGCGGGAGGAAACAAAATGCCGTAAATAATCACCCAGGACCTGGTTAATTCTTTCTACTTGCCCATTGGATTGAGGATGATAAGCAGAAGAAAAGTTTAATTTAATCTTGAGTTGTTTACAGAGGGCCCTCCAGAATTTAGACACGAATTGGACGCCTCTATCCGAGACGATCTGCGTGGGCAACCCGTGAAGACGAAAAATGTGTACAAAAAATTGTTTAGCCAACTGAGGCGCTGAAGGAAGACCAGGAAGAGGAATAAAATGTGCCATCTTGGAAAATCGATCAACGACCATCCAAACAACAGTGTTGCCACGGGATGGGGGTAAGTCTGTAATAAAGTCCATACCAATCAGAGACCAAGGCTGTTCGGGGACAGGCAGAGGGTGAAGGAGACCAGCAGGCTTCTGGCGAGGAGTCTTGTCCCGGGCACAGACAGTGCAGGCCCGCACAAAATCAACAACATCCGTCTCCAGAGTCGGCCACCAATAGAAACGAGAGATGAGTTGCACGGATTTCTTGATGCCCACATGGCCTGCGAGATGGGAGGAGTGACCCCATTTGAGGATTCCGAGGCGTTGGCGAGGAGAGACGAAGGTCTTCCCTGGAGGCGTTTGCCTGATGGAGGCTGGAGAAGTGGAGATCAGGCAGTCAGGAGGAATGATGTGTTGCGGAGAGAGCTCTACTTCCGAGGCATCCGAGGAACGAGAGAGAGCATCGGCCCTGATGTTCTTATCGGCAGGGCGAAAGTGAATTTCAAAATTAAACCGGGCAAAGAACAGAGACCACCTGGCCTGGCGAGGATTCAGCCGTTTGGCAGACTGGAGATAGGAGAGATTCTTGTGATCGTTGTTAATAATAACTGGAAATTTAGATCCCTCCAGCAGATGCCTCCATTCCTCAAGTGCTAATTTAATGGCCAGTAGCTCTCGATCCCCGATGGAGTAGTTCCTCTCCGCCGGAGAGAAGGTCCTAGAAAAAAAACCACAAGTAACAGCATGCCCGGAAGAATTTTTTTGTAGAAGGACCGCTCCAGCTCCTACTGAGGAGGCATCAACCTCCAATAGGAAGGGTTTAGATGGGTCAGGTCTGGAGAGCACGGGAGCTGAAGAAAAGGCAGACTTGAGCTGTTTAAAGGCGTCTTCCGCTTGAGGAGGCCATGACATAGGATTGGCATTCTTTTTGGTTAAAGCCACGATAGGAGCCACAATGGTGGAAAAATGTGGAATAAATTGTCTGTAATAATTGGCGAACCCCAAAAAACGTTGGATGGCACGGAGTCCGGAGGGGCGTGGCCAATCTAAGACGGCAGAGAGTTTGTCTGGATCCATTTGTAGTCCCTGGCCAGAGACCAAGTATCCTAGGAAAGGAAGAGATTGACATTCAAACAGACATTTCTCCATTTTGGCATAAAGTTGATTGTCACGAAGTCTCTGAAGAACCATGCGGACATGCTGGCGGTGTTCTTCTAGGTTGGCAGAAAAAATCAGGATATCATCCAGATACACAACAACACAGGAATATAAGAGATCACGAAAAATTTCATTAACAAAGTCTTGGAAGACGGCAGGGGCGTTGCACAGGCCAAAGGGCATGACCAGATACTCAAAGTGTCCATCTCTAGTGTTAAATGCCGTTTTCCATTCATCCCCCTCTCTGATGCGGATGAGATTATAAGCACCTCTTAAGTCCAGTTTGGTAAAGATGTGGGCACCTTGGAGGCGATCAAAGAGTTCGGAGATGAGAGGTAGAGGGTAGCGGTTCTTTACCGTGATTTTATTAAGACCGCGGTAGTCAATGCAAGGACGTAGGGAGCCATCTTTTTTGGACACAAAGAAAAATCCGGCTCCGGCAGGAGAGGAGGATTTGCGGATAAAGCCCTTTTTTAAATTTTCCTGGATGTACTCAGACATAGCAAGAGTCTCTGGGGCAGAGAGAGGATAAATTCTGCCCCGGGGTGGAGTGGTGCCCGGGAGGAGGTCAATAGGACAGTCATAAGGCCTGTGAGGAGGTAGAGTCTCAGCTTGTTTTTTGCAAAAAACATCCGCAAAGTCCATATAGGCCTTAGGGAGACCGGTTACAGGGGGAACCACAGGGTCACGGCAAGGAGTACTGGTAACCGGTTTAAGGCAGTCCTTGAAACAAGAGGGGCCCCAACTCTTGATCTCCCCTGTGGACCAATCCAGGGTTGGGGAATGGTGTTGAAGCCAGGGTAGTCCAAGGAGAATTTCGGAAGTGCAATTGGAGAGGACCAAAAACTCAATTTTTTCGTGGTGAGGTCCAATGCACATTAGGAGGGGTTCCGTGCGGTAACGCACGGCACAGTCCAATCTTTCATTGTTAACGCAATTGATGTAGAGAGGTCTGGCGAGACTGGTCACTGGGATGTTGAACCTGTTGATGAGAGAGGCCAAAATAAAGTTTTCTGCAGATCCGGAGTCCAAGAAGGCCTTAGTGGAGAAGGAGAAGGTAGAGGCAGATATCCGCACAGGCACAGTAAGACGTGGAGAAGCAGAGTTGACATCAAGGACTGTTTCACCTTTGTGCGGAGTCAGCGTACGTCTTTCCAGGCGGGGAGGACGGATAGGACAATCCTTCAGGAAGTGTTCGGTACCGGCACAGTACAGGCAGAGATTCTCCATGCGGCGTCGTGTCCTCTCTTGAGGTGTCAGGCGAGAGCGGTCAACTTGCATAGCCTCCACGGCGGGAGGCACAGGAACGGATTGCAGAGGACCAGAGGAGAGAGGAGCCGGGGAGAAAAAACGCCTCGTGCGAACAAAGTCCATATCCTGGCGGAGCTCCTGACGCCTTTCGGAAAAACGCATGTCAATGCGAGTGGCAAGATGAATGAGTTCATGAAGATTAGCAGGAATTTCTCGTGCGGCCAGAACATCTTTAATGTTGCTGGATAGGCCTTTTTTAAAGGTCGCGCAGAGGGCCTCATTATTCCAGGATAGTTCAGAAGCAAGAGTACGGAATTGTATGGCGTACTCGCCAACGGAAGAATTACCCTGGACCAGGTTCAGCAGGGCAGTCTCAGCAGAGGAGGCTCGGGCAGGTTCCTCAAAGACACTACGAAATTCCGAGAAGAAGGAGTGTACAGAGGCAGTGACGGGGTCATTGCGGTCCCAGAGCGGTGTGGCCCATGACAGAGCTTTTCCAGACAGAAGGCTGACTACGAAAGCCACCTTAGACCTTTCAGTAGGAAACTGGTCCGACATCATCTCCAAGTGCAGGGAACATTGTGAAAGAAAGCCACGGCAAAACTTAGAGTCCCCATCAAATTTATCCGGCAAGGATAGTCGTAGGCCTGAGGCGGCCACTCGCTGCGGAGGAGGTGCAGGAGCTGGCGGAGGAGATGATTGCTGAAGCTGTGGTAGTAGCTGCTGTAGCATCACGGTCAGTTGAGACAGCTCGTGGCCTTGTTGCGCTATCTGTTGTGAGTGCTGGGCGACCACCGTGGTGAGGTCAGCGACATCTGGCAGAGGTACTTCAGCGGGATCCATGGCCGGATCTACTGTCACGATGCCGGCTGGCAGGAGGTGGATCCTCTGTGCCAGAGAGGGATGGTCTTGCTGCGGCGGTAGTGACCAGGTCGTATCCACTAGCAACGGCTCAACCTCTCTGACTGCTGAAGATAGGCGCGGTACAAGGGAGTAGACAGAAGCAAGGTCGGACGTAGCAGAAGGTCGGGGCAGGCAGCAAGGATCCTAGTCAGGGGCAACGGCAGGAGGTCTGGAACACAGGCTAGGAACACACAAGGAAACGCTTTCACTGGCACAATGGCAACAAGATCCGGCGCAGGGGAAGTGAGGTATAAATAGGGAGTGCACAGGTGAACACACTGATTAGAACCACTGCGCCAATCAGCGGCGCAGTGGCCCTTTAAATCGCAGAGACCCGGCGCGCGCGCGCCCTAGGGAGCGGGGCCGCGCGCGCCGGGACAGGACCGACGGAGAGCGAGTCAGGTACGGGAGTCGGGGTGCGCATCGCGAGCGGGCGCCACCCGCATCGCGAATCGCATCCCGGCTGGAGGCGGTATCGCAGCGCACCCGGTCAGTGGATCTGACCGGGGCGCTGCAGAAACGAGAGTGTAGCGAGCGCTCCGGGGAGGAGCGGGGACCCGGAGCGCTCGGCGTAACAGATGGTATCACAATTCTTCTGTCATTTTTGCACCAATGTTTGTTTTTAACAGCATACAAAATGTCTGTCGTCTCAGGTTTTCTCAGGTTGCAGTGCGGCCCGAGACATTACATCACTAGTCAGGTGTTCAAAGGAGCCTGTCTTTGCTTCAATGGGTGGAGTGACCGCTGGGTGGGAAGGAGATCATTCTGCAGAGAAATGCAGTTTTGCAACACCTGGTTAGAAAACACTGGTCAATTGCATGAAAACTAAGCTAAGGTGTGCTCAATAGGTGGGATGGCTGATGTGTGGGAAGGAAAAAAGTGACCTCACACTTACAAACAAGGAATTATGGGACTTTTAGTTGGAGAGAGAGAACTCCAACAGGAAACAGCCATTTCACAAAAAAGATAGCAGCACCAATTTGTCCCAAGACAAATACAGATCCTTCCTAAGCATGTACAATACTGTCTGGTAAGGAAGTACTAAAATTATTTTATTGTGGATAACCCCTCTAAGCTATTTAGAACTAGGGTAACTCTTGGCCTAACACCTGCTTTATTGACAGCTATGTAAGTTGACAGTGTATGGTTATATCAACAATGAAGGAGAATAGGAAGTTTATAGACAACCCCGGTGGCACTTATTTCTAGGGGTGAAAGGATTAAACAGGTTAAAGGGGTTGTCCCATCCCACTAGTTCTGGGTTCTTCAGCTCCTCCGGCCTGTATACAGCAGCCAGAGGTGGTTGGAAAAGCCAAAAGTAGTTAACGAGGAAAATGGTCAGGTGGCCACACATCTCATTGTAATGAAGGATGTTTAGCTGGCAATGATGAAAATGAAGGGCCACATGGATAATCAAGCAGTTTGTGTTGACCTATCTGCACAACAGTAAAGCTGTGTAAAGGCTCATAAATGATCACCAATCTATGAGATCAGCACTCATGTAAAGAATGGGTTGTCTTGCCTAAAAGAACCCTTACTGCAGCACCATAGGAAATGAGCAGCACTCCACTCCCACAAACAGCTGGTCTGGGATGATGTGCAAATTCCCAAATGTGAAACCCTAATGTTCTTGTACAGAGGTGATTTGATGCCTTAATTTATTCTGGAAATAGTCCACACAGTTTCTACATATATAATTTATCCCTAAATGCATTTTCCAAAGTTTTTAAAACTGAAGGACATGATGAAAGACACCAAAATTGAAGTCTTGAGAGGTCTTACCTATGCTAGGAGAAATGAGCCCTTTCTCACGTCTATGTGTTGAAAGGGAGTCACAACGACATGGAGCATATTGTAACTTGTCACTTCTTCACCTTCTAGTCCACATGCAGCAGCCCTAGTGCACGCCTCACCAGCTGGCAACCACAGCCATATCCTCATGAAAATCTTGTAATAAAGGCAGCACTTGGGTAAACATTTTCTTCACCTCCTAGGCTGTGAGAGTATTATTAGGACTGTATGGTCCAGAAGAACTTGCTGGTCAGTATGAACTGTGGGTTTAGGTCATTAGGGTATTAGGGTATTAACTTTAGAACAGATGTAGGGTCCATATTTAAGTTATGCAGAAACAACTCTGGTTCATCTCTACTCTTACCATTGTATGAAAATCATCAATAAGGACTCATAGGTTATTTGTTAAACAGCAGCAATTGATGTTACTCAATGGCAATTTAAGATGGAATTGTTCATTGTTTGACCTCTGTAGGCGGCCAGCAGGTAAAGTGGTGGAAGGTAGATATGTGCCAAGTAGGTTGCTGTATCAACTAGTAACCTTCCAGGGTTGTCAAGAAGGCCGATCCAGCAGTCTGTTTCGGCATTTCCATACAGCTAAGTTGCAAAAGGAAACTGCTATGTATGTGACACTGAAGTCCCGGAGCTCGATGGGGGAAAAGAGCATTTTTTTGTCAGTAGCAGTAGGTTATTGACATGTGCATAGTTAGGATAACTGCCATGCAGCTTTAATGTTTTTTTTTTTCTGGAACTGCTGTAGTGTGAATGGGTGGCCGTTCCCACAGTCTGGTCCGGGCTTTACTGGACCTCTTGAGGCCTTTAAAGTCTGCTGCTCCTAGACCTCAGGTGAGGAGAGTGTGAACCTGAGGAGTTCTTTGCCATTTTTCTTCCACATTGTGCTAGAAGCTGGAGCACACAAAAGGTGCCTTGGGAATCAGGATGGAGATAGACTGGCGTCTCTGCACCAGGAACAACCACCACTACATGGAGTCACGTTTTTGATTGTTCTGAGTGTAACGGCTGCTGTTAAGCCTTCTGTTGACCTGTAATGTTCCCGCTGGTTTGTTTTTAATAAACCCTTTTGTTTTGCACCAACATCCTGCTTGTTTGCCTACCATTTGTGCAGATAATTCCCACATATGGTGGAGAATGAGGGCAGTTGGTTGCTAAGGGTTCTGGCTGCATAAATTTTAGTTTTCTGGACTGTTTAACCTGCTATATCCTGAGTAAACGCTGCTACATCTTTGCCAAGCCAGTTCCCTGCTATGGAGGAACTATGCAAGCACCTGGCACAGGCCAATGCTGACCAGTAAGAGACAAACTGTTGCTTGAACAGATTGCTGCCCTCAAGGACAATGTTTCTGCTCAGAGGATGGAGGACTTATCCGGGGTTATAAACGTGAAAAAGGTGGTGCAAGGTGCCTTGAAAAAGATGACCCCGGATGATGATGTAGAGGCATATCTAGCTGTTTTTGAGAGACTTGCTGAAAGGTAGAAACTTCCTGGGTCTCTATGGACGGAGGTTCTGGTACCTTACTTGATTGGTGAACCGCAAAAAGCCTACTTTGATCTGACTGCAGAGCAAGTCAAGAACTATGACCTCTTCAAGGCAGAGATTATGGCCCGCTGGGAGTCACCTTAGCGGTGCGGGCTCGCAGAATCCATGACAGGCACTTTGAAAAGCAGAAGCCACCACGCACCCAGCTGTTTGACCTGCTACCCCTGGTGCACAAGTGGCTACACCCAGAGACTCTGAGTCCATCTGCCATCGTTGACCGTATCGTCATGGACCGCTATGTGACTGGACTTCCTCGGGATATTCAATGCTGGGTTGCCCAGGGTGACCCCAAAACGCTGGCCCAGCTGGTGGCACCAGTGGAGCGGTTTACTACTACCTAGGCTTATCTGGGTCCTGGAAGCAGACCACAGCAGTTCGTGGGGCACTACAGGGATCGTGTCCAGAGGACCAGCACCAAGGCTCACTCCAGAGCTGAACAGAAGAGCCGTCCCAGACCCAGTCGGAGTGATCCACCAAGAGGAGAGAGGTTGCTGGGCCAAGAAAAGGTACTCTCACCCTATAAAGACCCATTGGGCAGCAGACCCAAGGTACGTTGCTGGAGGTGACATAAAGGGGGACATATTGCAGCATACTGTCCTCAGCATGAAGAACCAATGGAGTGTGGGCTCACAAGATGGCTCTCCATGCCTTCCCGCCCTGTCTGCAGTGCTACTTCCTTGCAGGAGCAAGGTCCACAAGAGTGCCCACTCCAGGTAAATGGGGTCAGTGTAGAGGCACTGTTGGACTCGGGAAGCCTAGTCACTCTCTTACAAGCTGCTATTCCCCATGTCCTGGTTACCCCAGAAAAGCAGGTGGGGGTTGTGTGCATACATGGGGACACTAAACACTACCCACTTGCCAAAGTGACTGTGAAAACTGCCTGCGGGACTCGGAACCATGAGGTGGGGGTAGTGAGAGACTTAATACATCCTTTTGTTGTGGGACGTGATTTTCCATTATTTTGGGAACTTTGGTCAACCTTTCAATATGACTCTAAGAATGACTTGTATCCCTGGTCTCTCAGCCCACTTTTCCTAGCTGAAGCTGTCCAAGATGATGCAGTAGGGGTGACCACTGTTGTTCCTGATAATTTTCCCCTAACAGTGTTGGCAGGAGAGGAGGATGAGCCTCCCACTCCTGAGAAAAATATTTCTAGAGGTGTCACGGGAGGATTTCGGAACTGCTCAGTTACGAGACCTCACCCTGAAACATGCATGGGAAAGTGTAACCGTGCTAAACGAGGTTCAGCAAGGAGCCGGATGCTGAGAAAAGGTATCCTCACTTTGGTGTACATAATAATTTATTGTATTGCATTATTAAGGTTATTAAGGTGCAGGATGAAATTGTGGAACAGCTGCTGGTGTCAGTACCATAGAGGAAAGTGGTGCTTGATATGGCCCTAAGCCATGTGCTAGGGGGTCACTTGGGGGCAGAAAAAATGCAAGAGTGAGTCCTGCAAAGGTTTTATTGGCCAGGCTGTTATCAGGAGATCTTTAATTTTTGTATGTCCTATCCAACTTGTCAGTTAACCGCTTCTATGTCCCATTTTAGTAGCCCTAGTTCCCCTACCAGTAACTGAGGTGCCATTCGAAAGAATAGCTATGGATCTGGTAGGCCCATTGGTAAAGTCTGCCGAGGCCACCAATATATTCTGGTAGTTCCCCTGCAAAATACCTCATCAAAGTGTATTGCCCGGGAGTTATTTTAAATTTTTCTAGAACAGTTCTACCCAAGAAAATACTCACGGACCAGGGTACACCATTTATGTCCAAGGTAATGTGGGATTTGTGTAAGCTGCTGAAAATCAAACAGCTCAGAACCTCTGTGTATCATCCCCCAAACAGACGGCTTAGTGGAGATGTTCAATAGAACCCTGAAGAGAATGTTGAGGAAGGTGGTAGAAAAGGAATGGAGGGACTGGGATTGTCTGCTGTCATACCTCCTGTTCTCCATCCGAGAGGTCCCTCAGTCTTCTACAGGCTTCTCCCCATTCGAGGTGCTATATGGGAGACACCCCAGCGGTTTACTGGATATCGCCAAGGAAACATGGGAGAGTGAGGCCACCCTTTACAATAGTGTAATAGAGCATGTGGTCCAAATTCAAGATAGTATCAGTAGTATTATGCCCATTGTGAGGGAACATATGCAGAGAGCCCAAGAGTCCCAGAGTCGTGTATACAATAGGGCGGCTAGGGTGAGGCAGTTTAACCCTGGTGACCGTGCACTGGTACTTGTATCCACTGTGGAGAATAAATTCCTGGCTAAATGGCAAGGCCCTTATGAAGTAGTAGAGAGGGTTGAAGAGGTTAATTATAAAATCCACCAGCCTGGGAAAAGAAAACCCAACCAACTCTACCATGTAAACTTAATTAAGCCTTGGCAGCACATAGAATTTCTAGTCGTAACCCTGACCACCCAAGTGGAAGCCCGCTCAGAAATTGAGAATGTTACCATAGGTGACTCAGTGTCCAAACCGCAAAAACAGGCAACCTGGGAGTTTTTACAAAGACTTCGCTGGCACTACAGATCTCGTTCAACATGAGAAAGTTACTGAACCTGGGGTGAAAATCCATGTGAGGCCATATTGAATTCCAGAGGCTCGGAGACAGGCGTTCTCTGAGGAGGTCAGGCCCATGTTAGCCCTTGGGGTTATTGAAGAGTCTAAAAGCACTTGGTCTAGCTCCAAATGGGTCCTGGAGGTTCTGTAACGATTTCTGCCAACTGAATGAAGTGTCTAAGTGGGATTCCTACCCAATGCCCAAGGTAGATGAACTAATTGAAAGGTTAGGGCCTGCCAGATACATTACTACCCTGGACCTTACCAAAAGGTACTGGCAGATTCCTCTGTCAGAGGAGGCTAAGGAGAAAACTGAGTTCTCCACCCAAGATGGGCTCTTTCATTACACCAGGTTGCCTTTTGGGTTACAAGGGGCACCAGCCACATTCCAGAGGGCCATGGATAGGCTTTTAAAGCCCCATACCAGGTATGCAGCCGCCTACTTGGATGATATTATGATATTTAGTACAGACTGGGAGTCCCCTCTGCGTAAGGTACAAGCGGTATTTGATTCACTCAGGGAAGCTAGGTTTACTGCTAAGCCCAAGAAATGTGCTATTTGGTTAGAGGAGGCTTGGTATTTGGGGTACATTGTGGGTAAGGGCACAATAAACCTCAGATAAATAAGGGGGGGGGGCGATTCAGAGGTGGCCACAACCTCTTACAAAAAAGCAAGTAAGAGCATTCCTGGGGATTGTGGGCTATTACCGCAGGTTCGTGCCAAACTTTGCCTCCATTGCTGTGCCATTGACTGACTGAACAAAAGTGAAACAAGCGGCAATGGTTCAGTGGTACGAAGAGGCAGAAAAATAATTTCAGGCCCTAAAAAAAGCCCTATGTAGTCAGTCAGTGTTAGTGGCGCCCAACTTTTTAAAATAATTAATTGTACAGACCGATGCCTCAGAGGTTGGTTTAGGGGCAGTAACATCACAGGAGGTGAATGGGGAAGAGCACCCCATTACTTATTTATGCAGGAAGCTCACATCCTATGAAATAAATTATTCTAATGTGGAAAGAGAATGTCTGGCCATAAAATGAGCTCTGGAATCCTTACGATACTACCTGGCTGGTAGGAAGTTCAGATTGTTGTCCGACCATGTCCCCCTACAGTGTATGTACAGAAATAAAGGTAATAATGCAAGGGTGACGAGGTGGTTCCTCGCTTTACAGGATTTTAAGTTTGTAGTGGAGCACAGGGCGGGGAAACATCATACGAATGCAGATGCCCTGTCAAGGATCCACTGTCTAATGGGTTCAAGTGCCAAGTCCCCTGGCCTTGGGCGGGGGGGGGGGGGGGGATATGTAGGTGGCCAGCAGGTAAAGTGGTGGAAGGAAGATCTGTGCCAAGTAGGTTGCTGTTACAACTAGTAAACTTCCAGGGTTGTCAAGAAGGCCGATCCAGCAGTCCGTATCGGCATTTCCCACAGCTAAGTTGTAACAAGGCTGTAACAAACTGCTATGTATGTGCCACCGAACTCCAGGAGCTTGGTGGGGGAAAAGAGCATTTTTTTTTCAGTAGTAGAGATTTTTGAATAATTTAATTAGACTGATTTGCCAAATTTTCCGTAAAAATTTGGTTTGATCCGAATTTATTAGTGGCGAATCGCTATTAAAAGTGGCTATTTTTCCGGGCCACAGAGAGCCTCAACAGGGGTGTAGAACACTTTGCCTTGTCGTAACACTCATAGGAAGTATGCTGTGTTAGTGAAATAATACTGTTTTTCAATATGACATCCAGATTACAGGCTTTGCTATTAGAATCACTGCCGCAGAGCAGCCCAATGACAGTGCCCGGTAATTGGAATGAGCAAACTTTAAATCCTTTTTTGCGGACCCATTGGAGGGCAAGTCTGGTGCCAGCAGCCACAGTAATTCCAGCTCCAATAGTGTATAATTGCTGCAGTGTATAAGTTGCTGCAGTGAAAAAGCTTATAATTGTATCTTAAAATCGAGCTGGCGGTCTGCCGCGAGGCCAGCTACCGCCTGTCCCAGCCCCTGCCTCTCAGCACACCCCCATGCTCATGACTGAGTGTCCACTTGAAAAGGGAGGGACTGCAGCACCAGCAACTTGTACAGGAGCACATTTAGCTTCTGCGCCGTTGGATGAATGGGCTCATAACGCTATAAGTTGCTGCAGTGAAAATGCTCGTACCTGTATCTTAAATTCAAGCTGGCGGTTCACCGTAAGGCAAGCGACCGGCTGTCCCAGCCCCTACCTCTCAGTGCCCCCCCACTCTCCACCATACTCATGACTGAGTGTCCCGGGTGCCCGGAGCGTTTACTTTGAAGAAATACTGTCAATATAACAAGGAGATCACATGGCAGCACAATGACAGAGCCTAGAGGTGGCAGCAGCATGATGAGACCATAGGGCGGCACTGTGATAGAGCCTTGGGGTGGCAACAGTATGAGGTGACCATATGGCGGCACAATGACACAGTCTGGAGGTGGCGGCAGCATATGTAGACCGCAGAGCAGCACAATGACAGAGTAGTGTGTCAGTAGTTTTTCCTTACTCTCAGTGGTGCAGGTCTGACCCAGGAGGGCTACTGGGTAGATCCTGCCAGTATCATATGCTTGTCTAAAATATCAAGCCATGCACATGTAAGTAAACATGGCTAGTACTGTGAAACTGCGTATGAAACTGTGAATGTTTCATTTAATCAGTCTAGAGTCTAGAGAAAAATCATCACCCCTTTGGTCAGAAACACATCATCATTCTGGACACAGGCATATTTTGTGGTCCTATCAGAGACATTCACCAGATATCTCCTAACACCCTACTAGTCACCTTCGATGTTAATAGTTTATATACATCCATTAAACCCGACAAGGGCCTCGCTGGCGTAACTCGTCTTTTACACAAATCAGATCTCAGTAGTGCACACATTGACTTCTGTAATTCTCTATTGGAAATCGTACTGCACAACAATTACTTCATGTTTCAGGATTCATTTTACCTCCAGACACAAGGGACTGTAATGGGGTTGAATGTGGCCCCACCCATATGCAAATACATATATGGCAGACTTCGAGAATAATTTCCTTTATACATACCCCAATCTCTGTAAAAATGCCAAAGATTGGAAGAGGTACATCGACTCCTTGCTAGAATTTCATCATCATATCAACAGTATATGACCCAAAATTTACAGTTTACTATGCATCACAGCCACAAATATATTAGTTTCTTGGATACCACTGTTCACATTGACAGTCATGGCCTTCTATCCACTGATCTCTACACCAAGCCCACAGACCGGAACAATCTACTTCACTATAGCAATTATCCCCTGAAAGCCACACTCAAATCCCTACCCATCTCACAATTTCTTAGGGTAAAACGAATAGTCACAGACGAGTCCAATAGGACTAAGAGACTCGAGGAGATGTCTAATAAATTCAGAGAGCGGGGATACCCTGAGCACATTTTGAAATCTTGTTCCAGGGAGAGGGATGGAAGCCCCAAAAAATCCATTCGAATTGCATTCTTACACACTTTTCACCCATCTGCCTATAAAGTTCAGGGGATTATCCGGAAACATTGGTCCTTACTCCAGAGAGCCCATCCCAACATACCATAATTTAAAGAACCATTCCTGCCATGCTTTAAAAAGCCTCCCAACCTATGAGAAAAACTGGTGAAAGCGGATATTGGTAGTTCCCGTAATGTCAGAAGAGAGCACTGTGTTCCAAAAAGAAAAGAATTTCCTCTGTAGTATTCAGCAGCTAATAAATACTGGAAGGATTAAGATTTTTTAATAGAAATAAGTTACAAATCTGTTTAACTTTCTGCCACCAGTTGATTAAAAAAAAAAAAAAGGTTTCCACCGGAGTACCCCTTTAAAATTTTAATTTAATGTGCGAGCAGCATGAGGAGACCACATGGCCGCAGAATGGCACAGCCTGGAGGTGGCCGCAGCTGCGGTAATTCCAATTGCAATAGCTGACTCCTAACCATGCTACCACCTTGCTAGCTCAGCTGCTGCCTCAGGAGCAACCTGCAACCCTCTTCTCCTGATGATGATGAAGTCCCTTCTGCACCTGGCTCCAAAGTGCGATTGGCTTCATCATCATCGAGTTGTGTCCCTACGTCACGGATGTCCTCCTCAGTTTCCTCAACGGTGTCTAATTCCGGAACCTGGACACTCGCAACACCACCTCCCATGTCACTCTCCTCATCACTATTTGCCCGCCTAGCGGAGGAAGCGGCAGATGTCTCCTCCAATTATTGACTGGGCAGTAGCTGCTGACTGTCCTCTAGTAGATCATCCTCAACAAATAGTGGAGCTGAACCCACAGCATACGATACTTCTGTGGGGGAGGGAACAGCATAGGACAGAGGCAATTGGAGGACAGAGAGGGGTAGCTGATATCGGGAGCTCAGGCCTCTCGCTGCAACTCCTGCTGCCATGCACCCCTAGTCTGCTACGAACTCTGCGCCTGATGAATTTAGGCCTCTGCCACTCCTCTGTGCACGTCCTGGCACTTCTCTGCCCAAATAAGTTTAATAGGGAAAAAAAAATTGTACACCACCTATGTACGTACTGGTAACACTTATGAGAGGAGGACAATACGCTCCACTATGCTTACAACTGTATTAGGCTATAAAAGCAGGTGTGTAGTTTTTGGCTTTTAGTGCTCACCCTAACTGGCCCCTATTAGCTTTACAGTTGTAGTACACCCCAGTGCTGCAGTACAGAGTCGCTGTGTATTACACCCAAATGTGTACTTTCTTTCTCTTCCCTGTCCCTGCTTTTCTGCAGTGATTTGGGCTTGTGGTGAATCTCTGCTGTAAAGCTTTTTTTTTTATCTTTGGCACACACACACACTGCTCTCTCTCTCTGCAATAAAACACTTAAATGCCTGGCTGCAGCAATGGCTCCCGATTATATAGGGCTGTGACATCACATGGGCTGGCTGCTGCATGCCACCATGTGATTCAGGGTCATCCGTCTGTCCCACCTTCCCAGGATTCCTTGCCCCATGTCCTCACACGTGGATCTGCCAATTTAGCCCCCCAGCCTGCAGATAACGGAGTCCATGAAGCGATTAGTTAAAACTAATTGCGGTGATATTTGGAATTGTTGTGAATCAAATTTTTATGAAATTCGTAATAAATTTGGATTCGTCATATTTGCTTTGCTCATCTCTAGTCAGTAGCAGTAGGTTACTGACATGTGCATAGTTAGAATAACTGCCATGCAGCTTAAGTTGGCTCTTTTTCTGGAACGGTTGTAGTGTGGGTGGGAGGCCATTCCCACAGTCCGGTACGGGCTTTACTCTTGAGGCCTTTAAAGTCTGCTGCTCCTAGACCTCAGGTGAGGAGAGTGCGAATCTGAGGAGTTGTTTGCCAGTTTCTTGCAAAATGTGCTACAAGCTGGAGCCAACACAATGGTGCCCTGGGAATCAGGACGGCGATAGACTGGCGTCTCTGCACCAGGACTAACCACCACTACATGGTTATGTAAGGACTTTAAGCTGGAGTCACGTTTTTTGTTTGTTCTGAGTGTAACAGCTGCTGTTAAGCCTTCTGCTGAACTGTTTTGTTCCTGCTTGTTTGTTTTTAACCCCTTAACGACCATGGACGTAAATGTACGTCCTGGCTCGGAGGTACTTCCCGCACCAGGATGTACATTTACGTCCTGAGTGTTTTGGATCACCGCGTCGGGAGACGAGGTGATCGGGTGAAGATGACTGCTGTTTTCTAACAGCAGACATCTTCCCACATCGGCGAAGGGGGATTTAACCCCCTCCTGTAACAGTGATCGCTGCGATTGGACGGAACTTTTGACCATCTAATCGAAGCGATTCCACTCGTTTTCGGGTCCCTAGTGACTCGGGGACCCCGGAATAAATGAAGATTGGTGCTGTCCGAGACAGCACCAATCATCATGCAGTGAATGAGGGAGGTGGCAGGGTTGCCACTCCTCCAATCACTGTCATTGGTGGTGCTGTCATTACTGTGCTGCCATCGGAGCAATTGACCAATGACAGCACAGTAATTTCATTTGAACTACTCCTTCCCCTGCTTTGCCCGCTCACTCGAGTCCGGGAAGGGAGAGGAGGAGTTCTGCGGCGGCTGCGGTGGGTGTAGGTGAGGCGATTGCGTTCGGTACAGCGACGGGAGTGGACTTACTTTGCGCGGTGTGAACTGAGGTGCCAGGGTGTTTGCGGTCTGTGCCATCAGTCACTGTTCTGCAGTGTGTGGCCCGGACCGTACCCCTTACAGTTACAAAAATCACTACACTACACCTACACTTCTCACAAATAAAGTACATAACACACTACACTTACACACACACACACACACTTACAACCCCCCCCCCCCCCCCCCCCCCCAAAAAAAAAAATTAAATGGCCAGTAGATTTTTTTCGGTAGAGGAGGTATATGCCATGCTTTCCTCCGATACTGAATCAGTCAGTGATGGGGAAGAGGAAGATCCGAGCTTCCTACTTTTTTCCTCTTCCTCATCATCTACTGATGATGAGCCCCCTAGAAGGCGGCGGCGTGTCCGCTGCAGGGCACAGCCAGTAGGGGCCCCCCAAACTAGTAGCCCTGTCCCCCAAACTAATAGCCCTGTCCCCCAAACTAGTAGCCCTGTCCCCCAAACTAGTAGCCCTGTAACCCGTACAAGTTTCCCTGTCCCCCCTATAGGTGACCCCGTCTGGACCCCAGTTCCGGACGATTATGCGCCACTGATTCCTGGGTTTGCTGGCCGCTCAGGAATCCAAATTGACACCACAGACCTATCTGAAATGGACTTAAAAAAAAAATATTTCAGTGAGGACTTTGTCAATTTGATGGTGGCCCAAACAAACTTGTACACCGAACAGTTTATGGCCCAGCACCCCAATTCTTTCTTGGCTAGGCCCAATAGATGGACCCCCATTAATGCAGCCGAGATGAGGAAATTTTGGGGCCTCACGCTACATATGGGCCTAGTCAAAAAGCCGACCATTAGGCAATACTGGAGTGGGGATGTTCTGTATAACACCCCAATCTACAGTATAGCAATGGCACGGGCACGCTTTGAGGCTGTCCTCAAATGTTTGCATTATCTTGATAATGCAACGTGCCCGTCCCGAAATGATCCCACATATGACCGCCTGTTCAAAATCAGGCCGGTCATAGATCATTTCAGCAATAAATTTGCAGAGGCCTATGTCCCCCAAAAGCAGGTGGCCATTGACGAGTCCCTTATTAGTTTCAAAGGTAGACTCCATTTCCGCCAGTACATTCCCAGTAAAAGGGCAAGGTATGGCGTGAAAGTATACAAGCTCTGTGAGAGTACCTCAGGGTACACTTACAGATTTAGGGTGTACGAAGGGAAGGATTCCCGCATTGAACCCCTAGAATGTCCCCCCATCCTGGGAGTTAGCGGGAAAATTGTGTGGGAACTGATGTACCCACTGCTGGATAAAGGTTACCACCTCTACGTTGATAACTTTTATACAAGCATCCCTCTTTTCAAGACCCTTTCCGCTAGAGCCACTGCAGCCTGTGGCACTGTGCGGAAAAATCAAAGAGGCCTTCCGACAAATCTACCACCGATCCCTAGAGGTGAGAGTAGGGCCCTTACTTGTGAAAATCTGCTGTTGGTCAGATATAAGGACAAGAGGGATGTCCTTATGCTGACCACCATTCACTGTAATGGCAGCAACCCTGTCACTGTACGAGGTACCGCAACATTGGTCCTAGATTACAATCAGTATATGGGAGGAGTTGATCTCTCAGATCAAGTCTTCAAACCATATAGCACTATGCGCAAAACCATAAGATGGTACAAAAAAAAATTGCGTTGTACATGGTCCAAACGGCATTGTACATCGCTTTTGTACTATTTTGAAGCGCTGGCAACACGGGAACATTCCTGCAGTTCCAGGAGGTAGTGATCAAGGCCCTGATCTTTGGCGACCAGGAAGGAGCGGGCCGAAGTACCTCTGGAACTGAAGGCTTCCGTATTGTACCAGGGCAACATTTTCCAGGAGAGGTCCCCCACACTGGAAAAAAGGGTCGGACCCGGAAAAAATGTAGAGTATGTTTTAAAAAAGGGATAAGAAAAGACACCATTTTCCAGTGTGACACCTGTCCTGAAAAACCAGGCCTCTGCATCAAAGAATGCTTAAAGGCATATCATATGTCCCATTTTTATCTTTCCCTGAATTAACTGCGCTTTGTACACAAGCCTGTATGCGGCGTTGTACAGCGCTTCTGTTCTTTCCAATATGTTGGTGACGTTGTACAGGAGCTTGGGACCACGGCTATGTACAGCACTTTTCCGATGCATTGGCAATTCGGGGAATTTTTTAGTCCCTGGTTGTAATAATCCCCAAAAACGTCCCAAGAATGTTAATCCAGGGATTTATTCTGATTGCCATATTTGGAGTCGGGAAGGAATTTTTTCCCCTGGCATGAGGCAAATTGGCATCCGCCTCATAAGGGTTTTTTTGCCTTCCTCTGGGCAAAACAAAAAGAGAACTGAGAAGGCGTATCTTGGAACATATAGGGGACATTAAACATAGGAGAGATAAACCCCTAGCAAATCATATGTTGACTCTCCATCCAGATAGTCCGCTTAATATCTCCTTCCAGATTATTGAAACCCCCAAAAAGGACCCAAGGGGAGGCAATTTTGATACCTAACTTCTGCAAGTTGCGGCTAGGTGGATCTATCGCCTACAGACCGTGACACCATCTGGCTTAAATGAGTCACTCTCTTTTACATCTTTTATTTGCTGATCTCATTGTTTACATCGCTGATCATGTCATCTTTTACATTATTGATCATGTATTAATTACTTTATATTAGATCTTCTGTATGAATTCATGTCTTTTATTTTTCTCCAATTTCCATTTATATCGTAGTATCATATATCCTTAATTATTTCCATCTTTATTATAATAATTGGCTGACCTTCTATCTTTTATTGCTTCATGAGATATATTTTCACTATCTGTTTTTTATCATTTTGTACTGTCTGCTGCTCAAAATCACTATTTATGACTGAGTGGAACGCATATGAGTTCCATAGACCGGAAGTCGTCGATGCTTCCGGTTTTCCGTTTCTGGAATTTCTTCCTAATTTTGGATTTCTGAAATTTATTAGTTGTCCGATCATCTAGCTTCACTTGCCATCTTCCTAAGACCCCAATTGAGGCCGCGTTTACCATCCTGGTGTTCTCAGGGGCTTTATACATCTCGCCCCTATCTTTTCTATGGTGGAACGCATATGCATATGGTCCGGGTAATATAAAACGTGCTCATCGCGCTCTAGATGTCAGTGGCGTCCTCCACCTGGAGGGATCATCGGCGATATCCTCTGATGTCTCATCCAGTAGGTAATTTGCATCTTTCTTATTGTTATTTTTTATTACATTACTCTTTAATGTATGGGGTCAATTCTAATATGTGTTTTACACATATATACCTCTCTCTCTTTAGCCCTACTTGGGCTATAGGTGATTTCACCGACCTGCACTGTGATTTTTTGGTTGCTACCTTTTTGTAGTATCCACTTCAGCCACTAGCAGGTAATTCTATTACTTAATATGGGGGCTTATTTTCTTTATTTTTTTTTTCCGTTTCTGTTACTTATGGATTTCGTTCTTTATTGTTTTCTTTTCTCAGTCATTTTGCATTTGGGTTTATATCTGTACCTAATCATCCAGTACAACCAGGTCCAGAATTTAGTGACTAGAGGTAAGACACTTACCTCTGGGTCAAACACATATTCATTTGATCTTGTATTGACCCTTATTATTTCTCTATTCTACCTTTAGAGACCGTTCTCATTGCACTGTTACACCTTTTATCACTATTACAACAATCATCCAGTACTTATCTGTTAGGTTAGCTCTATTATTATCTGTTTTACATTTATATATCTACATTATGGATCATATACTGAATATTTGTATCATCATTTTTCAGGGATATTGTACATCTTGGTTCGAATTAGGATCCCCTGGGATTTTATTCTATATCATTCTATATTATTTAATAATTCTGATTTTGTATTGGTATAACAGTGCCTATTATGTAATGCTTTATGTTACATCTTTCCTGTCTATTCCTTACCACCTGACCGTATTACTGACTGCATACCACAGTGCCTGACTGACCTAACTTGCTTTCTATTCTATATGTGTTACTGTTTATTGGTATTAGATCTTGAATATTGATAGCATTACCAATTTATGTCTACTCCCTGATGAGTCCTGCACATTACAGGATGAAACGCGTTGGAGTTCTGCCACCATCTGCTTTTAATTACCCTATCCACACTATATTAGGAAGGGCCCATTGTAGGTAGTCAAGATTAGGTATTCACCTGTACCCTTTTCCCCATTCCCCCAAACTGATGGTGTTATTACGGTAACCTTATATTTGATTTATTTTATGTTTTGATCTATAAGTAAAAGTTATGTTTTATTCATTTACCTAATTGGTGTACTTTTTTGTGGATATATTGCCTTCTTCTGGATCAACACAGTAGGGCAGTGTTTCCCAACCAGGCGGCCTCCAGCTGTTGCAAAACCGCAACTCCCAGCATGCTGGGAGTCACAGTTTTGCAACAGCTGGAGGCACCCAGGTTGGGAAACACTGCAATTGGGGGAGATTTACTAACTGTGGTGTTTTGGTACACCGCATGTAAGTAAATCTCTGCAACTGTCTGCCCCTCCTGTGCAATTCACAAATTTAGGCCTCAAATGTGCAGGGCGCTCTCTCACCCCTGAGCCGTCGCATTTGCCTGGCAACAGTTTAGGGCCACATATGAGGTATTTCTGTCCTTGGGAGAAATTGCTTTACAATTTAGGGGTGCTTTTTCCCCTTTTACCCCTTATGAAAATGAAAACTTTGGGGCTACACCAGCATTTTAGTGTAAATTTTTTTTTTTTACACTTACATGCTACTGTAGCCCCATTTTTTTCATTTTCCCAAGAGGTAAAAGGGGAAAAAGACCCCCAAAATTTGTAATGTAACTTTTCCAGAGTATGGAAATACCCCATATGTGGACGCAAAGTGTTTTGCAGGTGCATTGCAGGGGTCAAAAGTGAGGGAGCACCAAGAAGCTTTATTGGTGATTTGTACCGCAATGGCTGTTAGTTGCAGAGTTTCAGACATAAAAACTAAAATAAAATAAGCGACAAGTGACCCCATTTTGAAAACTGCACCCCTCAAGGAATGTAACAAGGGGTGCAGTGAGCATTCGGACCCTACAGGTGTCTGACAGATTTTTGGAACAATGAGCCATGAAAATAAAAACAATTTAATTTTTTACACTAACCTGTTGGTGTAGCCCTACAATTTTTATTTTCACAAGGGATAAATGAGGAAAAAGGCCCCCAAAATTTGTAAAACAACCTTTCTCTAGTATGGAAATACCCCATATACGGACGTAAAGTGATGTGCAGGCACACTGCAGAGCTCATAAGGGAGTGAGCGCCATCAGCCTATTTGGAGAGTGGATTTGGATGGAATGGAGGTCGGTAGCATGGTGTGTTTGCAAAGCCCCCATTGCATCAGAACAGTGGAAACCCCCCACATGTAACCACATTTTGGAAACTACGCCCCTCAAGGAATGTAAGTAGGTGTACAGTGAGCATTTAGACCCCAAAGGTGATTTCAAGATTTTTGGAACAGTAGGCTCTAATAATAAAAAAAATATTTTTCAGTGCACTGTTCAAAACATTTTGGAATTACTGTTTGGGGATAAATAATCACTGCACCCCTTGTTACCTTCCTTAAGGGGTGTAGTTTCCAAAATGGTGTCACATGTGGGGGGTTCCCGCTGTTCTGGCACCATAGGGGCTTCCTAAATGGGACATGCCCCCCAAAAACCATTTCAGCAAAATTTGCTTTCTAAAAGGCAAATGGGACTCCTTCTTTTCTGAGCATTGTATTGCGCCCGCAGTGCACTTGACGTCCACACGTGGGGTATTTTCATACCCAGAAGAGGTGGGGTTACAAATTTGGGGGGGCATTTTTTGCTTTAACCCTTTGTAAAAATGTAAAATTTTTGGGAAACCAAGCATTTTAGGTAATTTTTTTTTTTTTTTTTTAAATATGCCAAAGTCGTGAAACCCCTGTGGGGTATTAAGGTTCACTTTACCCCTTGTTGCGTTCCCCAAGGGGTCTAGTTTCCAAAATGTAATGCCATGTGTTTTTTTTTGCTGTCCGGGCACCATATGGGCTTCCTAAATGCGTCATGCCCCCAGAGCAAAATTTGCTTCAAAAAAGCCAAATGTGACTCCTTCTCTTCTGAGTCCTGTAGTGTGCCAGCAGAGCACTTTTCACCCCCATATGGGGTGTTTTCTGAATCAGGAGAGAATGGGCTTCAAATTTTGGGGGGTATTTTCTGCTTTAACCCTTTGTAAAAATGTAACATTTTTGGGAAACCAAGCATTTTAGGTAAATTTTTTTTTTTTTTTTACATATGCAAAAGTCGTGAAACCCCTGTGGGGTATTAAGGTTCACTTTACCCCTTGTTACGTTCCCCAAGGGGTCTAGTTTCCAAAATGGTATGCCATGTGTTTTTTTTGCTGGCCTGGCACCATAGGGGCTATCTAAATGCGGCATGCACCCAGAGCAAAATTTGCTTCCAAAAAGCAAAATGTGACTACTCCTCTTCTGAGACCTGTAGTGCGCCAGCAGAGCACTTTTCATCCCCATATGGGGTGTTTTCTGAATCGGGAGAAATTGGGATTCAAATTTTGGGGGTATTTTCTGCTTTAACCCTTTGTAAAAATGTAATTTTTTTGGAAACCAAGCATTTTAGGTAAAAAATGTTTTATTTTTTTTACATATGCAAAAGTCGTGAAACCCCTGTGGGGTATTAAGGTTCACTTTACCCCTTGTTTTGTTCCCCAAGGGGTCTAGTTTCCAAAATGGTATGCCATGTGGGGATTTTTTTGCTGTCCTGGCACCATAGGAGCTTCCTAAATGCGGCATGCCCCAAGAGCAAAATTTGCTTCCAAAAAGCCAAATGTGACTACTCCTCTTCTGAGACCTGTAGTGTGCCAGCAGAGCACTTTTGACCTCCATATGGGGTGTTTTCTGAATCGGGAGAAATTGGGCTTCAAATTTTGGGGGGTATTTTCTGCTATTACCCTTTTTAAAAATGTAACATTTTTGGGAAAACAAGCATTTTAGGTAAAAACGTTTTATTTTTTTATTTTTTTATCACGAAACACCTGTGAGGTATTAAGGCTCACTTAATTCCTTGTTACGTTCCTCAAGGGGTCTAGTTTCCAAAATGGTATGCCATGTGTTTTTTTTTTTTTTTTGCTGCTTGGCACCCTAGGGGCTTCCTAAAGGTGACATGCCCCCCAAAAACCATTTCAGAAAAATGTTCTCTCCAAAATCCCCTTGTCGCTCCTTCCCTTCTGAGCCCTCTACTGCGCCCGCCGAACACTTTACATAGACATATGAGGTATGTCCTAACTCGAGTGAAATTGGGCTACAAATACAAGTAAAAATTTTCTCCTTTTACCCCTTGCAAAAATTCTAAAATTGGGTCTACAAGAACATGCGAGTGTAAAAAATGAAGATTTTGAATTTTCTCCTTCACTTTGCTGCTATTCCTGTGAAACATCTAAAGGGTTAAAACACGGACTGAATGTCATTTTGAATACTTTGGGGGTTTAGTTTTTATAATGAGATAATTTATGGGGTATTTCTAATATGAAGACCCTTCAAATTCACTTCAAAACTGAATTGGTCCCTGAAAAATATTGAGTTTGAAAATTTTGTGAAAAATTGGAAAATTTCTGCTGAACTTTGAAGCCCTCTGGTGTCTTCAATTTTGGGATGCAAACATAAAGTAGACATATTGTATATGTGAACCAAAAAAAACTTTTTTTGAATATCCATTTTCCTTACAAGCAGAGAGCTTCAAAGTTAGAAAAATGCAAAATTTTCTATTTTTTCATCAAATTTGGGGATTTTTCACAGAGAAAGGATGCAAGTTACCACAAAAATTAACCACTATGTTAAAGTAGAATATGTCATAAAAAAACAATCTTGGAATCAGAATGATAACTAAAAGCATTCCAGAGTTATTAATGTTTAAATTGACAGTGGTCAGATGTTCAAAAAATGCTCTGGTCCTTAAGGTGTAAAATGGCCTGGTCCTTAAGGGGTTAATAAACCCTTTTGTTTTTGCACCAACATCCTGCTTGTTTGCCTACCATTTGTGCAGCTATTTCCCACACCTCATAGACTATGTTGTGGAAGGACCCCACCATTACACATAGCAATACCCTGCTCAGTGGATAGTCAAGTCAATCCCAGTAAAGGAATGCTCCCTATTAGACTATGCATATGCTACTAGTTTTATATTGCGTTGTAGCTTGTTAATATTCTATAATAATACAAAGTGGCCTTCATTTTCCAGGCAGTCTATATTTTTTTTTTTTTAAAGGCAACACCGTTGAATATTTGTCCCAGACACTGTCCTGCAAAACTCAAGGACAGATTTTTTGTTGTTGTTGTTGTTTTAAATCGGCCATTACATTCTTCATTATCTTACCATCTCTACACAATAATATAACTCTTCATCTATTCACACAACAGGGGTGCATAGTCATTTATGGGAGTTGCTATGCACTTTTTTGTATCTTACCTAAGCTCCATCATTTGGATGGATGGATGGATACCGTAGATAGATAGATAGATGGAGGGATAGATAGATAGATAGATAGATAGATAGATACTTTAGTTAGATTGATCAGATTTGGGGTCTGGTTTTTTTTTTTTTTTTACCTGGGACCTGAATATTGGGGTTTAGTTTTGGGTCTGAATATTGGGGTCCAGTCTGGAGTCTTTTATGCATAAAAGGTTTCCTTTTTCCAAAACAAAAATACCTTTAACTACAAATGGCATCTAGGATCACTTTCATTGTATAGTGTACTTACTGTAAGGTCCTTATAATGAGCACAGTACACATATAATAATCAAACCCCACTCATGGCAAGCCATTATACAACAAACTTCATATTATAGCAAGCCACACCCCTATAAACCAGGTCCTGTCAAAAGTTAGAGTGACCCTAAATGTTAAAATGTCAGCAACTATGTCATTCTGATATTAAATTATAGGTTGGTCATCTGAATAAGACTGAAGCGGTATTCACATTTTTAAGGGGTACTCAATTGGAAAACATATAGATAGATAGATATATAATTTTTTTTTCTTTCAAATCAACTGGTGCCAGAAAGTTAAACAGATTTGTAAATTACTTCTATTTAAAAATCTTAATCCTTCCAGTACTTATGAGCTGCTGTATGATCCACAAGAAGTTATTTTCTTTTTGAATTTCCTTTCTGTCTGACCATAGTGCTCTCTGCTGACACCTCTGTCCATTTTAGGAACTGTCCAGAGCAGGATATGTTTGCTATGGGGATTTGCTCCTACTCTGGACAGTTCCTAAATTGGACAGAGGTGTCAGCAGAGAGCACTGTGGTAAGGCAGAAAGGGAATTAAAAATAGAAAAGGACTTCCTCTGTAGTATACAGCAGATGATAAGTAATGAAAGGATTAAGATTTTTAATTAGACGTAATTTACAAATCTGTTAAACTTTCTGGCACCAGTTGATTTAAAAAAAAAAATGTTTTCCAGTAGAGTACCCCTTTAACCCCTTAAGGACCAAGCCCATTTTCATATTAAGGACCGGAGCGTTTTTTGCACATCTGACCACTGTCACTTTAAGCATTAATAACTCTGGGATGCTTTAACTCATGAATTTGATTCCGAGACAGTTTTTTCGTGACATATTCTACTTTAACATAGCGGTAAAATTTCGTCGATACTTGCATCGTTTCTTGGTGAACAATTCCAAAATTTCATGAACAATTTAAAAATTTTACAATTTTCGAACTTTGAAGCTCTCTGCTTGTAAGGAAAATAGGCATTCCAAATAAATGATATTTTGATTCACATATACAATATGTCTACTTTATGCTTGCATCATAAAGTTGACATGTTTTTACTTTTGGAAGACATCAGAGGGCTTCAAAGTACAGCAGCAATTTTCTAATTTTTCACAAAATTTTCTAAATCTGAATTTTTCAGGGACCAGTTCAGTTTTGATGTGGATTTGAAGGGCCTTCCTATTAGAAATACCCCATAAATTACCCCATTATAAAAACTGCACCCCTCAACGTATTCAAAATGACAATCAGTAAATGTGTTAACCCTTTAGGTATTTCACAGGAATAGCAGCAAAGTGAAGGAGAAAATTCAAAATCTGCATTTTTTACACTCGTATGTTCTTGTAGACCCAGTTTTTGAATCTTTATAAGGGGTAAAAGTAGAGAAATCCCCCCAAAATGTGTAACCCAATTTCTCTCGAGTAAGGAAATACCTCATATGTGTATGTCAAGTGTTCGGCGGGCGAAGTAGAGGGCTCAGAAGGGAAGGAGCGACTACGGGATTTTGGAGAGTGAATTTTGCTGAAATGGTTTTTGGGGGGCATGTCACATTTAGGAAGCCCCTTTGGTGCCAGAACAGCAAAAAAAACCTCACATGGCATACTATTTTGGAAACGACACCCCTCAAGGAACGTAACAAGGGGTCCAGTGAGCCTTAACACCCTACAGGTGTTTGACGACTTTTCCTTAAAGTCGGATGTGTAAATGAAAATTTTTTTTTTCACTGAAATGCTGTTTTTTTCCCTAACTTACCATTTTTACAAGAGGTAATAGGAGACAATGCTCCCCAAAATTTGTAACCCCGTTTCTTCTGTGTATGGAAATACCCCATATGTGGATGTAAAGTGCTCTGTGGGCGAACTACAATGCTAAGAAGAGAAGGAGCGCAATTGGGATTTTGGAGAGAGAATTTGTTTGGAATGAAGGTCGGGGGTCATGTGCTTTACAAAGCCCCCCGTGGTGCCAGAACAGTGGACCCCCCCCCCACATGTGACCCTATTTCGGAAACTACACCCTTCAAGGAATGTAATAAGGGGTGCAGTGAGCATTTACACCCCACTGGCCTTTGACAGATCTTTGGAACAGTGGGCTGTGCAAATGAAAAATTAGATTTTTCATTTTTGCGGACAACTGTTCAAAAAATCTGTCAGACACCTGTGGGGCGTAAATGCTCACTGTACCCCTTATTACATTACGTGAGGGGTGTAGTTTTCAAAATGGGGTCACATGTGGGTGGTTTTTTTTTTTTGTGTGTTTATGTCAGAACCACTGTAACGATCAGCCACCCCTGTGCAAATCACCTCAAATGTACATGGCGCTCTCACTCCTGAGCCTTGTTATGCGCCCGCAGAGCATTTTATGTCCACATATGGGGTATTTCCATACTCAGGAGAAATTGTGTTACAAATTTTGGGGGTCTTTTTTGCCTTTTACCTCTTGTGAAAATGAGAAGTATGGGGCAACTCCAGCATGTTAGTGTAAAAAATTTAAAAACGTTTTTACAATGACAGCTGGTATAGACCCCAACTTCACCTTTTCATAAGGGGAAAAAGGAGAAAAAGCCCCCCAAAATTCGTAGTGCAATTTCTCCTGTGTACGAAAATACCCCATATGTGGCCCTAAACTGTTTCCTTGAAATACGACAGGGCTCCGAAATGAGAGAGCGCCATGCGCATTTGAGGACTAAATAAGGGATTTGCATGAGGACGGAACCGGATGCAAGAATTACACTTGCCTCCAATACTAAAAATACCCTATGGCAGGGTTTCCCAAACAGGGTGCCTCCAGCTGTTGCAAAACTTCCAGCATGCCTGGAAAGTCAATCGTTGTCCGGCAATACTGCGAGTTGTCTTGCAACAGCTGGATTCTCAGTTTTGGAAACAGTGTCATACGAGTAATGTTTTATTCTTATTTGGGGGGGGGGGGAGTGAAGAGGGGCTGTGTAGGGGTATGTGTCCCTGTAGTGTTTTACTTTTTATTTTGTGTAATGTAGTATAGTGTAGTGTTTTTAGGGTACACTCACACGACCGGGGTCTACAGCGAGCTTTCCGCTGAGAGTTTGAGCTGCGGCGGAAAACTTGCTGCATCTCAAACTTGTATCATGAAGTTCGCTGTAGACCCCCGCCCGTGTGAATGTACCCTGTACATTCACATGGGGGGGGTCAAACCTCCAGCTGTTGCAAAACTACCACAACCAGCATGCCCTTTGGCTGTCCATGCATGCTGGGGGTTGAAGTTATGCAACAGCTGGAGTCACACTGGTTGCAAAACACAGTTTGTTACTTAACTCAGTGTTTCACAACCAGTGTGCCTCCAGCTGAACTACAACTCCCTGCATGTACAGTCTATCAGTGCATGCTGGGAGTTGTAGTTGAAACAGCTGGAGACACACTGGTTGAGAAACACTGAGTTAGGTAACAAACTTCGAAACCAGTGATCCTTCAGCCGTTGCAAAAACTACAACTCTCAGCATGCAGTGACAAGTGAGGGCATGCTGGGACTTGTAGTTATGCAACAGCTGGAGGCATACTACTAACACTCCCAGCATGCCCTCTGGCGGTCTGTGCATGCTGGAGGTTGTAGTTATGCAACAGCTGGAGGCACACTGGTTGCAAAACACTGAGTTTGTTACTTAATTCAGTGTTTCCCAAAAAGAGGGCCTCCAGCTGTTGCAAAACTACAACTCCCAGCATGCCCAGACCGCCGAAAGACATGCTGGGAGTTAGTTTTGCAACATCTGGAGGGTCACAGTTTGGTGACCACTGTACAGTGGTGTCCAAGCTGTAGCCCTCCAAATGTTGCAAAACTTCAACGTCCAGGCATGCTGGGAGTTGCAGTGCTGCAAAATCTGAAGGGCCACATGTTACAGAACTACAACTCCCAGCATGCCTGGACCGTCTGGGCATGCTGGGAGTTGTAGTTTTGCAACATCTGTAAGTGCACAGTTTGGACACCACTGCACAATGGTCTCCAAACTGTGGGCCTCCAGATGTTGCAAAACTACAACTCCCAGCATGCCCAGACAGCCTTTGACTGTAGTTTGTCAACTCCTGGAACGCAGCAGTGAAGATCACTTACCGCTGATCTTCACAGCTCCGTCCGCCGCTGCCTCCGCCGGTCCCGCGCTGTCTGTCCAGTACCGCCACGGGTCCCGCTGCGATCGCTGGTCCCGGGACATGATCTCTGGTCCCGGGACCCTCCGCCATCTTCCCCCAGCTCTGCCCCGACATCCAGGGGCGGGGCAGAGCGGGGATTTCACCTTTAACCTCCCGCCCCCTCCTGCCATTGGTCGCTAGTCCTAACGACCAATGGCAGGGGTTTAGGAGCGAGGTGGCAGCTGCCACCTCGGTCCTATCCCTTCAGGATGAGTGGAGCGGTCTCTGACTGCTCCGATCATCGTTATTTTCCGGGCGATCGGGTCACCAGAGACCCGATCAGCCCGGAACCCTGCAAGTCCTTGTCATTAGTCAGTCACTAACTGACTGACTAATGACAATGATCTGCAGCAGGGGACCAGTCTGATTGGTCCCCTGCTGCATAGTGTCATCGGTCAGCTGTCCAGGACAGCTGAGATGACGTTTCTATCACCATGCCAACGGACATGGTGATAGAAAATGTATAGGACGTGTATACACGTCCATTTGCGGGAAGGGGTTAAGCATGCAGTGTATATTCATTAAACATGCTATATATACCTGATAGTTGTGGATCTCGCCTCTGGCAGTCACAGCTCTCTCAACTGAAGTCTATAAAAAACAAAAGAGGGAACTAAACTTTAGATGGTAGATACGACATAAATCATGAAGAAAGGAATTTTAAAGTGCCAAAATCCAAGTTAGGACCCAGTGTTAGATTCACAATTCTGTTACTATGGGAGGTCTAACATTGCCAAATTACCATACAAACCTTTGGGATACACATTGTTGTCCTTTCATTCTTGTCTAGTAGATTGTATCTCTAGTTTACCTTAGAGAAGTGAACCAAAAGTCAAAAATACCTGTTCTGCTACTTTTAGGACACTTGGACACCTAGTTTAACCAGTACAACTTGCAAACTAGCGGAGATTACAAGTCAATGTATATTGTAGCAAACACTCAACTGCAAAACATATTAGTGAGGATAAAAAAAGATTTTCTCATCTCAGATCCTTAACATCAACTCAGTAGGGACTCATTAGGGATTTAGGTTGAACTTGATGGACTCTGATCTTTTTTCAACCTTATGAACTCTGTTACTATGTTACATCTTGAGTGTCATCTCATCTCTACTATGTAGAAGAATAATGAGAGACGTAGCACTCACCTTTCAAACGGTGCAAAGAACAAAGATCCCATGTTGTTTTCTTCCCTTCATCCCTGCCTGTACCTGTATTGTGTACCAAATAAAGGATCTTCGTTCTTTGCACCGTTTGAAAGGTGAGTGCTACATCTCTCATTATTCTTCTGCATAGTGTTTATGGTACTGTATTGTCCAGACGTTCTTGTACCCCCCCCCCCCCCCCAGTGCATCTGGTACAGGCTCCCCAGCCGTAGTATGTACACTATACCTCCTGTCAACAACCCACCTACGGGAGCCCTGGTGACGAGCAGCTCGCATCCTCTGTTTTCATCTCATAGAGTGATGGCGTATGACCAGAATATTCCATCCCTTTGTGACTTCCACCAACCCTGAAAATGAAGGGACCACAGCACCACAGCCCATCCATATGCAGCCCATCCACCCCCTTGCAGTGAGTACAACTATTCAGGAAGAACTTTGGAGGGCATGCAGTGCTCTGACTCATTTCTTTTCAGAATAAGTGGGGGTCCCAGAAGTAGGATCACCATCAATTATAAAGTGATCCTAGCAAATGACATACTCAAAAGATAAAAATTGTCTGGTTCTATCAATATAGTTTATAGACGATCTGATGGGTATAAGGGCCTCCGGCATCTTCCCTGATGGCCCATGAATTGGTTTCTACTGTCTGGCAACAGCTTTTTTTTATTTTTCCTATTGAAAAAAAAAACTCATGCTTGGCTTTTTATGTTGGAGCTAAGTGAAACGGCTGAAACGGCTATTGGTTTTAGGATATTCACATGATGCAGATTTTCAGACACTATTTGACCACAGCATGATTATTATTTTTTTCTTTGTGAAGCTTCAGGATCTGCTGACAAAATATAACACCTATGATTTGCTGTTTTAGTATATTTCTGAAACTATGACCAAAAACTCAGTAAACTTTGATGAATGCCTATTGAGTTATAGACTGTATAATCAATGAACTCTTACATTGTAGTGTACTTTGTTACAATACTGGGCAGATGGAAACTCCACTAGTAACGTTCTATGTCCTCCACTAGTAACGTTCTATGCCCTCCACTAGTAACGTTCTATGTCCTCCACTAGTAACGTTCTATGCCCTCCACTAGTAACTTTCTATGTCCTCCACTAGTAACTTTCTATGTCCTCCACTAGTAACGTTCTATGTCCTCCACTAGTAACGTTCTACGTCCTCCACTAGTAACGTTCCATGCCCTCCACTAGTAACTTTCTATGTCCTCCACTAGTAACTTTCTATGTCCTCCACTAGTAACTTTCTATGTCCTCCACTAGTAACGTTCTATGTCCTCCACTAGTAACTTTCTATGTCCTCCACTAGTAACTTTCTATGTCCTCCACTAGTAACTTTCTATGTCCTCCACTAGTAACTTTCTATGTCCTCCACTAGTAACTTTCTATGTCCTCCACTAGTAACTTTCTATGTCCTCCACTAGTAACGTTCTATGCCCTCCACTAGTAACTTTCTATGTCCTCCACTAGTAACTTTCTATGTCCTCCACTAGTAACTTTCTATGTCCTCCACTAGTAACGTTCCATGCCCTCCACTAGTAACTTTCTATGTCCTCCACTAGTAACGTTCTATGCCCTCCACTAGTAACTTTCTATGTCCTCCACTAGTAACTTTCTATGTCCTCCACTAGTAACTTTCTATGTCCTCCACTAGTAACGTTCTATGTCCTCCACTAGTAACTTTCTATGTCCTCCACTAGTAACTTTCTATGTCCTCCACTAGTAACTTTCTATGTCCTCCACTAGTAACTTTCTATGTCCTCCACTAGTAACTTTCTATGTCCTCCACTAGTAACGTTCTATGCCCTCCACTAGTAACTTTCTATGTCCTCCACTAGTAACTTTCTATGTCCTCCACTAGTAACGTTCTATGTCCTCCACTAGTAACGTTCTACGTCCTCCACTAGTAACGTTCTATGCCCTCCACTAGTAACTTTCTATGTCCTCCACTAGTAACGTTCTATGCCCTCCACTAGTAACTTTCTATGTCCTCCACTAGTAACTTTCTATGTCCTCCACTAGTAACGTTCTATGTCCTCCACTAGTAACGTTCTATGTCCTCCACTAGTAACGTTCTATGCCCTCCACTAGTAACTTTCTATGTCCTCCACTAGTAACTTTCTATGTCCTCCACTAGTAACGTTCTATGTCCTCCACTAGTAACGTTCTACGTCCTCCACTAGTAACGTTCCATGCCCTCCACTAGTAACTTTCTATGTCCTCCACTAGTAACTTTCTATGTCCTCCACTAGTAACTTTCTATGTCCTCCACTAGTAACGTTCTATGTCCTCCACTAGTAACTTTCTATGTCCTCCACTAGTAACTTTCTATGTCCTCCACTAGTAACTTTCTATGTCCTCCACTAGTAACTTTCTATGTCCTCCACTAGTAACTTTCTATGTCCTCCACTAGTAATGTTCTATGCCCTCCACTAGTAACTTTCTATGTCCTCCACTAGTAACTTTCTATGTCCTCCACTAGTAACTTTCTATGTCCTCCACTAGTAACGTTCCATGCCCTCCACTAGTAACTTTCTATGTCCTCCACTAGTAACGTTCTATGCCCTCCACTAGTAACTTTCTATGTCCTCCACTAGTAACATTCTATGTCCTCCACTAGTAACGTTCTATGTTCTCCACTAGTAATGTTCTATGTCCTCCACTAGTAACGTTCTATGTCCTCCACTAGTAACGTTCTATGCCCTCCACTAGTAACGTTCTATGCCCTCCACTAGTAACGTTCTATGCCCTCCACTAGTAACGTTCTATGTCCTCCACTAGTACCTTTCTATGTCCTCCACTAGTAACGTTCCATGCCCTCCCCTAGTAACTTTCTATGTCCTCCACTAGTAACATTCTATGCCCTCCACTAGTAACTTTCTATGTCCTCCACTAGTAACATTCTATGTCCTCCACTAGTAACGTTCTATGTCCTCCACTAGTAACGTTCTATGTCCTCCACTAGTAACATTCTATGCCCTCCACTAGTAACTTTCTATGTCCTCCACTAGTAATGTTCTATTCCCTCCACTAGTAACGTTCTATGTTCAACAGGGCAGTTTCTATGGAAGGCCATTAAGGCAGATATGAGGCAAGTGCCCCTCAACCTTCACAACCTGGGGGAACAAAATCTAGTATGCTCTGTAAGGCCAGTTTCACATGTTAGTATTACAGAAATCTTCATGTATCTCTAGCGAGGCCCCTCGCCCCAGTTTGCTTGTGTGATGACCCAAACTGATATGTGTGAATCCAGCCTAAACACAAGAGGTGTTTACACTGTTCCCCTTGAAGAATGGATTGCAGACCAGATAGTTGAACAGATAAAATTATTTGTTTTTATTTCAGACCATAGTGTTACAAATTCATGAAGGCTGCATAAAGAAACAGTGGCATACTATGCTAAGTGGTTGTAGAACAGCCTTATAAGCACAGTAGGCTTAGCAGTTTCAAACACACAAGGTGACACAAGAACCATAAATGGAATGTACAATTGTGATAGCCTGAGGGGTGTATGGTATGGGGAGTGTAGCTGTGCAGTAACTAAAGGGTGCTTGTTAACCCTTGCTATTCGTGATGCCAGGGTGGGGGGCTCCTCAATAATGCTTTTCCTACCGCCACCCTTCCCAAAAGAGATAGGGAGGTAGATGATAAGAATAGATTGTCCACAACCGGAGAGTTTCTGAAACAGCATTAACGTTTACTGAAGATTTTCTGTAAGCTTCAATATTACAATATTCTCTGAGTATAACAACAGCTTTTCCTTGATGATTGACAAAGGTTGGGACTTTAGTATTAAGAGTCTTTTGATACTATGCGTTGCTCCACTGGATTTAGTGGTTAGTTGCGGTCCAGTAGTCAAGCTAGCATTAGCAGGGATTTAGATTTGAACTCACGGTTTTGGTTCCCCTGAGGCCGTAGGTTTTGAGGCCTAGCGTGTCTTTGAAAGTTACATAGCACACCGTCCTGTTAGTCCAGCATCCACGAGAGTGGCAACCCAAGAGAGCGATAATTGGACGCAGCTCCCTTATATGGGCAGGGGCTGGACTAACGCTAATTGGTCCAAACGGATGTCAATCACCTTTACAGAGATTTGTGGGTAACATGTGACCCAAGGACCTCCTAAGGTCCTGCAACATACCATAGAGGTTACTAGCTTGGATACATGACCGAAGGTCCTGCGACGCTAAAACAAGGTAAGTACTACACATTTCTATACAATATAGCTATAATTATTAATATATACATTTATTAACATTACAGTTAGACTTAAGGAGAGGCGACTAGGGGCTGTCCCACCTGAGGAACCCTACCTGAACGTAGTTACTCTGACTTTGGGGACCTCTACACTAGGTACTGTATGCAATACTGTACCGGGACACCACACAATGCTCTTCTTTTGCATTTTATCAATAGGGTCAGGGATCATGTGATACTACAGCGGTCCCTCTAGAAGCCGGTAGCTTTTGCTGTCCAGAGATGCTGCCCCGTATTCTCAGCTTGCCCTGCCTAGGCATTACTCACAGAGTTTCAATAGCCACTCCACATCGGAAGGACCTTGGCCTATAGAAATCCTCATGATTACAAAGTCATTACCTGCTAATGGAATAACTCCTAACCACTATTATTCCAACTCGTAATATCAGCAATACCGAAGTACTTAAACCTCAAAGGTAAGTCCCAAGAGACCACTTCACTTGCCACAGGTTAACCTCACTTTTGACTTAGAGTGTAACAACTGCAACTTGTAAGGTACACTGGAGGAGGTTTTTTTTTTGACTCTGGAGACTTTGGTCTTAAAGGGGTACTCCGGTGGAAAAAAATTTCTTTTCTTTTTTTTATTTTGATAAACTGGTGGCAGAATGTTAAACAGATTTGCAAATAACTTTTATTTAAAAATCTTAATCCTTCCAGTACTCATCAGCTGCTGTATACTTTTTGAATTTCCTTTCTGTCTGAACACAGTGCTCTCTACTGACACCTCTGTCCATGTCAGGAACTGTCCAGAGCAGGAGAGGTTTGCTATGGGGATTTGCAAATCTGTTTAACTTTCTGGCACCAGCTGATTTAAAAAAATCTTTTTTTTCCAGCAGAGTACCCCTTTAAGTGTACATTCACATGTACACAGATTTGATGCACAGGATTTATTGCTGCAGATTTCAATGTAAACTAAATGACTGAACACAGCTTCTAATTGGCAGTTACAAATCCTGCGCAGGATCCTGTATGTGTGAACGCACCGTAAAGGAGATCTGCTGCCATAGACACTTATCCCCTATCCCGCAGATAGGGGATAAGTGTCTGATCTCAGGAAGTCCCGGCTCTCCCGTGCAGGAGGTGTGTCGGCCGCAGCATGACGCCATGTACAACATGCCCCATCCATGTATCTCTATGGGAGAGATGGAGATGCAGCATTTGTGCATCCCCCCCTCTCCCATAGTACTGTATGGAGGGGGCATGTCATTGACCTCAGTGAGGTCAACAACATGCGCATTAGCCGTGCAGAGCCATGGTAATGCCGGGTCCCCGTACGGGAAATTGCGGGGGGTCCCAGTGGTCGGACCTTCTGCAATCAAACACTTATCCCCTATTCTGCGGGATAAGTGTCTATGGCTGCAGTACTCCTTTAATACCGGTGCCCAATTCACTAGTTAATGAATGGAGGGGCAAGCTGTGCATAACTAGCTTGCCCCCTGACTGGTGAGCAGTTAAGGGGTTAAGAAATGTACAGGCAAGGTTTTTTAGCCCCCTCCCCCGCCTGTAAAACTTGTGGGTAAATATAGTGGTATGTCCCATGGGTGGTGGGGAAGGAGTGCACCAATCAGGGGCTTAATAGTTTCCCGGGCTTTCAGGGGCCCTCCCCTGGGTATTTATAGCTGTCGTGCCTCCCTTCCCCCCCTCAATCTGCCCAGGACCCGGAGTTTTGCCCTCCCTCCCTCCCTTTTTTGTATGTCTGTTTACTGTAAGTCACAGCTTGGCGGTAAGAAGACGGTGAAAGCGGGATCAACCCGGGGTAGACCTCCACACAGGACAGTGTGGCAGCACCTCTCGGGTTGGCAAGAAGCCAATCGGTGTCTTTGTTACAGTTAAATTTTTATTTATATAACTAATTTTATAAATAAAGCTGTGGCCGATCCCCACCCACGGAAAAGTTGAATTGTTGTTGTGCCTGTTATTATTTAATTATTTATTGTAATAAGGGGGAGGGGTAGTTATAGCCTGCTAGGAGCTAATTGGGTCTCAACAGTCTAAAAACACACTCAGGCCACTATAGAGACCACAGGGGTACTCAAGGTGTTCAGGCATTGTATGAAGCACACCAAAACACAGTATACACATTATGTTTTAGCATATACACATGTAAATAACATACTTAAAAAGAAGATCTCTTCATGTCAAGAGTATTTTTATAGGAAGATGGAATGATGCTAACCCTCAGATTTCCCACTTCCCCAATAAGGAAATGATGCACCCACTTCTTACAAAGCTCTCTCAAATTACTTCCAATGACTATGGCAGTATTATATTGCATTTACGTACAAAGGGTACGATCACACATACAGGATCTACTGCATATTATTATTGCTGCATATTTTCTGCAGCTAATTTTGCTACCCATTGAAGTTAAAATAAAATATGCAGCAAAAACATGCAGCAGATCCTATATGTGTGAATGTACCCTAAGGGCTCATTCACACAAGGGGATTTATTTGCTGGTTTCCCGCTGCATGTTTAAAAGGGGGCGGGCTCTTTGCAGCAGATTTTCGGCTGTAGCGTTTCCACTGCGGAAAATCCACTACAGACCCTTATGACTTCAATGGGGACTGCGGCGGATTTTCCGCATTGGAAATTTCACAGCCGAAAATCTGCTGCGGACAGCCACGGAGTGCCCGCCCCCTTTCAAACATGCAGCGGGAAACCCGCAAATAAATACGCTCGTGTGAACGAACCCTTAGGGAGAGCTTTATTAAAGGGGTAGTCCGCCCCTAGACATCTTATCCCCTATCCAAAGGATAGGGGATAAGATGTCTGATCACAGGGGTCCTGCCGTGATCAAGAAGCAAGGAAAAATTTATCCAGCAGAGTAATACAAATTCCAGCTTTATTAGGCTAAAAAGCAGTACATCACATATAGGTTGGTGAAGGTGAATTCTGGACGCGTTTCGAAGGGCAATCCGTGACCACAATTCAGTGAAACAAAACAAACACAGGTGCAATAAAATGTAATTAAAACCATGTGACCCCACACAGCAAATCAAATCAAACTGTTTGGTGTGAATGTCAATGAACTTAATCACCGGCTAAAGTGCAAATCCAAGTTCACCTATATTACCATATTTAGATAACTAAAATGCCGGAGGACCTGTAAAGACCAATTCACACCAAGCTTGTGTGGTGTCCCGTTACCGTATTGCATACCGTACCTTGGTTGGGGGTCCCCAAAGTCAAAGTTCCTAGGAACTGTGGGGGTCCGCTTCTCTAGTCATCCCCTAGTCCCTCCTCATCTAGTTAATATTCTATTAAATTACATGTAAATGCTGTATATAATATGTATGCTTACCTTTATAGCGTCGCAGGGCCTTAGGTCATGTGACTCGGTTTAGTAGTTGGTAGGTAAAAGGACCTTTGGAGGTTCATGGGTCATGTGATTACCCATAACACTTTGTAAAGCTGATTGACAGATGGTGTGGACCAATCCTAAAACGGCCAGCCCCAGGTTGTTCCTGGGAGGACCGGAAGTCGGGGCTGCACCGATGACATTCTTCCTGCCGGCAGCCATGTTGGGGAAGCCCAGTATAAAAGAAACCCTGCAAAGCGACCTCTTCAGTCTGCACAGAGAGCCGGAGAGTACAAACATGGAGGAGAGCAGCATTCCACGTGGCGAAAGCACCAAGATGGCACCGGAGCAATGGAAAGTTGTGGCGGTCGCAGCCCAACTGTTCCAGAACCTTGCTGACCGTCTGCAGCGGTTGTTGTTGGATGAAGAGGGGGCCTGCAATCTTCCCCCACTGCCCGACGATTATGATGACTGGCCGGACACACCTCCAGGAAAAGGCGCTGGGACACCTGGAGGTGCATGACCGGTGAGACTGT
Organism: Hyla sarda; assembly: GCF_029499605.1. NCBI lineage: Eukaryota > Metazoa > Chordata > Amphibia > Anura > Hylidae > Hyla > Hyla sarda. The sequence goes on from NC_079194.1 coordinate 238,128,561, forward strand.
CCTCTCACCATAGAGATCAAACAGATAGCTTCGAAGAGGAACACCGGTCTTAATATGGCACTGGACACAAATGATGCACACTGTGATGTGCATCATTTGTGTCCAGGGCCATATTAAGACCGGTGTTCCTCTTCAAAGCTATCTGTTTGATCTCTATATCTGACCGGCCGGCTGCGGACACTACCACTATATGTGCTCACCATTGTTGTGTATGTGGAAACACAACCTCTATAGGTGAGCATTGAATTTATATGTTATACACCTCACAGGTTTATCTTTTAATGCACCATGGAACGCTGTACCCTATTTTGTTTGTTTTAGCCTCTCACCATAGGACCTGGGGCTCATGGGCCAAGATCCCGTCAGATGAATCATCAGTGAGTACCCCACCAGAGGCGGCCTTTACTTCCTCCTCCAGCTCTGAACCTGAGGTACCCCTATCCAGTTTGCAGAGTGCACGACCGCGCTCACCGAAACTACCCAAGTGGGTTTTTGGAGATGAGCTGGAGTTAATCGAATACATGCATGCAGTACTTCAGCCCACACCTGGGAAGCCACTCCCTCTGGTTCCCACTGCTCAAAGAGAAAGGGCCCGTCAGGAGTAGTGTTGAGCGGCATAGGCCATATTCGAATTCGCTATATTTGGCGAATATATGGACGAATATTCGTCATATATTCGTGAATTTCGAATATTCGTTATATTCGAGTTGATTTTTAAACATTGCAAATTTTCGGCAATTGCGAAAATAATTGTGAAAATAACTGATTGCGAAAATTACATTGCTCGCGCGTATGCACGCTATTACATCATGCGATAACAGAGATCGTTTCCTGTATGCTTGCCAGTGAGATCGCGATCGCGAATAAGCTAAGCGAAGTGAAGATGGTGGGAAGTAATTTCAGTGAAAGTGAGGAGAGAGTTCTGATTTGTGTAAGTATTTTCACCACTGTTAGTTAATTATATTTAACTGCATTTTAGACTAGATTAAAAGTTATGAATCATAACTTTTAATCTAGTCATGATATAAGATCACGCAGTGTTTCCCAAATGTGCTTTGAAAAAAGCAGTTGGGTCTTTTGCTTTGAAAAAAAGCAGTTGGGTCTAAGGTAGTACTATGAAGCACAAAGCTTAAAGGATGCTGGAAAAATGACAGAAGCCGCTCCACTCTCAAAACCACCATGTGAATCTGCAAGCAAATATTGCTGGGAGTGATCTTATATACTGGTCGTGCCAGCAATTTTCTATTGGTTGCTAGGGAGGTTGCTAAACTCTGACAACTGTGGTTGCAGAACTATCATTGGCTCAGAGGCATAAGAAGGGCGTGGAAAATATTCGTGAATATTCGCAATACGAATATTCGCAATACGAATATTCGCATGCACAAACTAATCGCCTTAGATTCTTCCCCATGGTCTCTAATCATACCAGCAATGCAATTATCCATCGATGGAGAGCACTATAATGTGATCTGTGTTTAAATAAGTTTGGGGAAAAAACGAATATTCGTAATCGCAAATATTATTCGCAATATTCTAAATATTCACAAATTCGTGAATATGCTATATTCGCTCCGAATATTCGCATTGCGAATATTCGTGAGCAACACTAGTCAGGAGGCCGAAATGGATGATTTGATGGCACAACTAAAGGCCCAACACAGGGAACTGTATGCACCTAAACATGTTCATCTACCACATCAAGAGCAAGTGTGCTATCAACAAAACACAAAGAAATGGAGGCGCATTACATCAGAATGTGGGACTACCCCCGAGAAGGGGAGAAACCTTTGGAAAGATGCAGAGCCACTGTAACAAGGTTTGACAAGGTCAGAGGGTACAGGACACTTATGGATTGCCACGCAGGGCAAACCCTCCTCGTAAACCGGCGAGCTGTACAGAGGCCGTACATTGAAAAGAGGTTTCACTCACTGGAGGTGGGTGAGATTGTGGAGTATACCCCTGTCCGGGGTCTTCATGGAAAATGGGCTGCGGCGGTGACCAGACCAGCAGCTCCTACTCAAATACCCTTCAAGTACATTCCCTTTAACTGATTGAGAGTCCGATCCCTTCAAGCTGAGATCAATGTGGCCTGCTCCTCCTGCCTACGCTGAAGAGTCTGCAGAGAGAGATCTACGACAGCAGCAGCCACTTCTTTCCGAGTACAGTGAAGTGCCCATGCCTGCTCACGACCAAGAGAGGAGGCCTAAACTTCGTGCACCAGCGACAGTACCAAGGCCCTCTCCCGGCAAGGAGACTTGGCCTACTTCACAGTAACAACTAAAGTGCTGCGGCCCGCTCCCGACATGGAGATGGGGCTGAACCAACTGGCACCAACCACGATACCAGTGACCACAACGGCCAGTAATCCCATGGTCAATTTGAATCCCTCGGTGTCCCGCTCTACTCTCACCAATGTGGTGTGGGAGAGTTATATCAACTCCCTGCCAGCTCCTGATATTGGAAGAGCTAGGTGGGCCAGAAAAGGAGTAGGAAGAATTCGGAGGAATGTCTTCAAAGGGACTAACATTTGCTAACCTTTGTTTTCTTGATAATTTCTTTGTTTTTCAGCAACAACAACGTTCAAGAAAATGTGCCTAGCAGGACTATGCTAAGACTGTTCCAAGTTTTGCAACATACCCATCAAGCTTTAAGCCTGACCCTTAGGTCAAGAGACTCCTAGCCTGCAGGAGATTTGTAAGTTTTGTGCCTGGCTGATTGTGGTAAAGCCGTGTTTAATAGATTCCTAGTGTAGGTGGCCTGCTGATCCTTACACGCCAGTTTTGTGTATATACCTCAAAAGACTCCTAGTGTAGGTGGACTGCTGATCCTTACACGCCAGTTTCGTATGTATACCTTATACCTCCATAGTAAGGTAAGAGTTTCTTGCTAAAAATTGCACTTATCAGGTGTATGCACCTGAACCCTGTTGGAGTGTTTTAATAAATATTTCTGCTAGTATAAGAAAATGTAAATGGTTATTGTGTACATAAAAATGCAAATGGGTGTTGTACATGGAAAAATGTCTGCTTAAATGCACGTGTACACAAAAGAAAAAAATGTAAATATTTCTTGTACACAGGTACATACACTAGGAAAATGTAAAGGATGTTGTAGTAGTTGCTTAGAGGTGACTCTCCCAGCTCCTCCGAGAGTAGCATTACCGTCACCCATCACTAGTACCTGTCTCAGGGTAAACTGCCCTAAAGATACCAAGACTGATCTTCCAAATAGTATCTGTACACATAGCACATCACACAAATCCCTTAAAGGGTATTTACCTCATTCTAACTTAGTACACAAAAATAAAATATATCTCACAATAATAAAAAAAACACTTTAGGAATTATCCAATTCCTGCCACTCTAATGTACACTCATTTCTCTTTTCTCTCTACATGTGAGTGAGATGCCTTGCCCGGCCAGCAGGTGCTCTTGGGAGCTAAAATTGATGCACATATTTATTAAAGGTAACCTAGGTAAGGTTATACTGTTGTGTTCTAGGGGTAAGAGCATGTAGCCGATAGACCCTAGTAGCTAGCTTATTGGTAGACAGCCTCAGGCAAGCCAATATAACTTCTGTGTACTAGCAGGTAGCTTAAATGGCAAAAAGAAAATGTCTAGTGAGATATAAAACTGTCTAGAGAGCTTGAAAATTGTCTAGAAAGCTTGCAAAATGTCTAGAAAGCTTGAAAAATGTCTAAAAAGCTTGAAAAATGTCTAGAGAGCTTGAAAAATATCTAGAGGGTTTGAAAAATGCCTCATAAGCTTCAAAAATGTATAGAAAGCTTGTAAATGTCTAGTGAGATAATGCTAGAAAAATTTTGTCAGGATGTATATAATGTATGGTAATGTCATCCTTAGTCCTAGTTCCTCTGCCTTAGGGGACAGCCGTAAGGGTCGACTTGTTTTAAGTAAGGGGGTTTGTGGTGTCCCGGTACCGTATTGCATGCACCTTGGTTAGGGGTCCCCAAAGTCAGAGTTCCTAGGAACTGTGGGGGTCCACTTCTCTAGTCATCCCCTAGTCACCCCTCATCTAGTTAATATTCTATTAACTTACATGTAAATGCTGTATATAATATGTATGCTTACCTTCATAGCGTCGCAGGGCCTTAGGTCATGTGACTCGGGTTAGAACTCTATGGTAGGTAAAAGGACCTTTGATTACCCATAACACTTTGTAAAGCTGATTGACAGATGGTGTGGACCAATCCTAAAACAGCCAGCCCCTGCCCATATAAGGGAGCTGCGTCCAATAATCTCTCTCTTGGGATCCTGATTCTTGATGAGTAAAGACCTACGCTACTGCTACAGACAACTACTGGGCTAAAGCCTGCCGGCCTCGGTCTGAATCAAACAGTGAGTTCTTACAAATTCCCTGCAAATGCTTGCAGGATCACTGGACCTAAACAAACCCCTAAATCCAGCGGATCTGTGCTTACAAAATCCTACTAAGATAAAGAACTTACAAAAGTTCCAACTATATGTCAATCTCTGCTAAGCTGTATATAGACTTTGTTATAAGGACTGTTCCTGTTATCCCATGTTACAGAAAATCTTCAGTAAAGTTTCCGAAAGTTTTCAGCAAAGCTCTGGTTGTGGACATTCCGTTATTCTACATCTCCCTATCGCTTTTGGGAAGGGTGGCGATAGGTCAAGCTATACAGTATTAACCCTCACTCTGGCATCACGACTGATAAGAGTTAATTACACCCTTGATATACCGCATAGCAACACCCCAACTGCCATACACCCCCCTCCCCCCAAGGCACCACACTTGTTTAACACTAGACTGATAAGGAATAGGATCCAGTTGAATTACAATTCCAATGGTAGTAAACCATAACTATGGATGAATAATTGTAGGACCACTTCGTGAATAAAAAAAAAAAAAAAAAAAAAAAAAAAAAAACACCCGCTTCATCAATGAAACAATATAACAATTCACATTTAATAATGTGAAAACAATTCTTCACAAATGCTGACACGCCCACTCAATACAACTCTATAGTAGAGCTGCCTTCAGCAATCTCCGGCTCTACCATAATGATGTATTGAGGGGGCGTGTCAGCCACCGCTTCGTGCGGTGGTCAATATGCGCTATCTGGCCAGCAAGCCGGAGCCCCATACAGAGAGATAGCGGGGGCCCCAGCGGTCGGACCCCCCGTGATCTGAAACTTATCCCTTATCCTTAGGATAGGGAATACGTTTTTCACCACTGGACTACCCCTTTAACATAACATTCTGCTGCTTCTAGTTTTTTGTAAGAATAGCCCCGCTCATGCAGCCTATGTTTTAATTCTATTTTTTGCTGTTCAAAAGACATCGAAATAGAATTATTTCTTTTTAATGGTATAATTTCCCCCACTAGAATTGCTCTGGTGGTATGTTTTGAGTGATTTATGTCCTCCCTCAATAAAGTGTTACCCGAAATGGGTTTGCGATATGATTTGGATTGGACTGCACATCCGTGTAGCCCTACCAGAGTCAAGTCGAGATAGGATACAGTGTCTCTATATGTTTCAGACATAAACCTAAGATTAAAACTGTTACCATTGATGTAATTTATAAAGTCCGGTACGGAAGATACATCGGAACGCCAAACAAGTAGCATTTCATCAATGTATCTCCCGTACCAGGCTATGACAGCAGAAAAAGGGTTGGATTCAGAAAATATGTATAACAATTCCCAGTATGACATCGTGAGGTTAGCAAGTGACGGGGAATGTCTCGCTCACATGGAAACCCCACTGATTAGTAAAAAATAATCACCATTGAATGAAAAATAATTATGGGACATGCGAAATTGGGTCACCTGTAAGATGAACTCACATAGATCATAGGTGTAACGACTACAGATGAGCGAAGCAAAGTTGACGGACCCGAATTCGCTACTAATTTCATGAAATATTCGATTTGCAACGAAGGCGAATATCGCTGCGATTCTATTGCGCGAAGCACTTCAATAAACTCCATTTCCTGCGGTTCAGGCTCCAGGCCATCTAAAATGGCAGATCCACATGTCAGTACATGGGGCAAGGGATGCTGGGAAGGCAGGAAGGCAAGGCGAGAAGGGAAGTAGGTGGAATGACCCTGAATCACATGCAGGATGCATCCTGTCAGCAGCCAGTCACCCCTGTGATGTCACAGCCCTATATAATCAGCAGCCGTTTTGCAGCTCGTCATATTCATTACACTGCATACAGATAGGATGGCTGTGTGTGTGTTACACCAAAAAGCACATTCCAGCAGCTTTTCACATCTTAGTCACATCAGCGTTCAGGTGGACAGAGAGCAGTGTTTTTTTCACTGAAAAGGATTTTTACTGCAGCCATTAACCTCCCAGTTACTTTCTTCGGCATAGTATTACAGAGAGGGGCAGATAGCTGTGCGTTGCCTCATACATTTCAACAAGCTTCCTCAACTTCATAACCCTTAGCAGAGGAGGCAGGAAGAATTTTTCAGCGCAATTCTGTTTCTTTGTTTCACAACAACTCATCTGCTGGTTAAACTAGTCTGTAGACGGTATAATACCCAGCAGTCCATTCCTAATAGTCTTTGACAGTGTGAAATTTTGTTTTTAGAACACAGCTTTTTTGTGCTGCAGCACTGTTGTGTTCTGCTGGTGTTGTGCAGAAATATGTTTTTTTTAAGCATACAGGAGTGCATTTTTCTGCCATGATAAGTGCATACGTACATCTAAGTAGTGTATTATTTTGTACCTGTTAATCTGTCAAGGGCCTAGATACTGTGAAAGTCCGGGCAAAATTACTCACCATCTGGTGTGGTACTCAGATACTTTTTTAATGTACTGTACAGCATTTTTCTGCCCTCATAAGTGCATACCACATACCTACATCTAAGTAGTGTACTATTTTAAACCTGTTAATCTGTCAAGGGCCTAGATACTGTGAAAGTCCAGGCAAAAGTACTCACCGGCTGGTGTTCTAGACAAATACTGTTTTAAGCATAGTGAAATGTTTTGTACTCCCCTCATATATGCGCTAAGTATGTCAGGCAGAGAAGTGCCAGGACTTGCACAGAGGAGTGGCAGAGGCCTAAATTTATAAGGCAGAGGTCGCAGCAGACTAGGGGCAAGTGGCAGCAGGAGTTGCAGCGAGAGGGCTGAGCTCCCGGTATCAGCTAGCGGTCATGTCTCGACTAGCAACCCATCTGCCGTCATCGACTGGTTAACACAGTCATCCACTTAATCACAAATGACATTTGATACCCCCAGTGAACAGTCGGTCTATCCTCAAACACAACCCTCAGTTGGCATGGCCTGGAAGTAGTCCCTGTCCTCCCATAGCCTCTGTCCTATGCTGTTCCCTCCCCTACAGAAGTATCTTATGCTGTGGGTTCAGCTCCACTATTTACTGAGGACGATCTAATAGAGGACAGTCAGCAGCTACTGCCCACCCAAGAAGGGAAGGAGACATCCGCCGCTTTATCCACTAGGCAGGCAAGTAGTGATGAGGAGAATGAAGTGGGAGGCGGTGTTGCCAGGGTTCAGGGTCCTGAAGCAGACACTGTTGAGGAACCTGAACAGACGTACAGACACTTGTTGATGATGATGAAGCCGATCGCAATTGGGAGCCGGGTGCAGAAGGGGCTTCATCATCATCAGGAGAAGAGAGTTGCAGGTTTCCCGTGAGGCAGCAGCTGAGCCAGCAAGGTGGTAGCATTGTTGTCAGTCAGCATGGTGGCTGAAGTGTAAATTCTGGAGCCAAACGTGCCCGGGGGAGACCACCTTCTTCACGGCAGCCTACCTTACCAGGAGGTAGTGGAACAGGGGTTCCTGGAGACGGCGCCAGTAGCAGTCAATTAGTGCGGACTGTTGGTGGAAAAACCAGGTACTCGGTGGTGTGGCAGTTTTTCATCAAGAATCCGGAGGAGGTTCACATAACCACATGCAAGATATGTCGACAGAAGGTAAAGCGTGGCCAGGGTCCCAATGTTGGCACCACGGCCCTGCGCCAACATATGCATTGCAACCATAAAGCGGCCTGGGAGAACCGTGCCTCTTACAGTGGGTGTTACGCCGAGCGCTCCGGGTCCCCGCTCCTCCCCGGAGCGCTCGCTACACTCTCGCTCCCGCAGCGCCCCGGTCAGATCCACTGACCAGGTGCGCTGCGATACCGCCTCCAGCCGGGATGCGATTCGCGATGCGGGTGGCGCCCGCTCGCGATGCGCACCCCGGCTCCCGTACCTGACTCACTCTCCGTCGGTCCTGTCCCGGCGCGCGCGGCCCCGCTCCCTAGGGCGCGCGCGCGCCGGGTCTCTGCGATTTAAAGGGCCACTGCGCCGCTGATTGGCGCAGTGGTTCTAATCAGTGTGTTCACCTGTGCACTCCCTATGTATACCTCACTTCCCCTGCACTCCCTCGCCGGATCTTGTTGCCATCGTGCCAGTGAAAGCGTTCCCTTGTGTGTTCCTAGCCTGTGTTCCAGACCTCTTGCCGTTGCCCCTGACTACGATCCTTGCTGCCTGCCCCGACCTTCTGCTACGTCCGACCTTGCTTCTGTCTACTCCCTTGTACCGCGCCTATCTTCAGCAGTCAGAGAGGTTGAGCCGTTGCTAGTGGATACGACCTGGTCACTACCGCCGCAGCAAGACCATCCCGCTTTGCGGCGGGCTCTGGTGAATACCAGTAGTGACTTAGAACCGGTCCACTAGCACGGTCCACGCCAATCCCTCTCTGGCACAGAGGATCCACCTCCTGCCAGCCGGCATCGTGACAGTAGATCCGGCCATGGATCCCGCTGAAGTTCCTCTGCCAGTTGTCGCCGACCTCACCACGGTGGTCGCCCAGCAGTCACAACAGATAGCGCAACAAGGCCACCAGCTGTCTCAACTGACCGTGATGCTACAGCAGCTACTACCACAGCTTCAGCAATCATCTCCTCCGCCAGCTCCTGCACCTCCTCCGCAGCGAGTGGCCGCCTCAGGCCTACGACTATCCTTGCCGGATAAATTTGATGGGGACTCTAAGTTTTGCCGAGGCTTTCTTTCACAATGTTCCCTGCACTTGGAGATGATGTCGGACCAGTTTCCTACTGAAAGGTCTAAGGTGGCTTTCGTAGTCAGCCTTCTGTCTGGAAAAGCTCTGTCATGGGCCACACCGCTCTGGGACCGCAATGACCCCGTCACTGCCTCTGTACACTCCTTCTTCTCGGAAATTCGAAGTGTCTTTGAGGAACCTGCCCGAGCCTCTTCTGCTGAGACTGCCCTGCTGAACCTGGTCCAGGGTAATTCTTCCGTTGGCGAGTACGCCGTGCAATTCCGTACTCTTGCTTCAGAACTTTCCTGGAATAATGAGGCCCTCTGCGCGACCTTTAAAAAAGGCCTATCCAGCAACATTAAAGATGTTCTGGCCGCACGAGAAATTCCTGCTAACCTACATGAACTCATTCATCTAGCCACTCGCATTGACATGCGTTTTTCCGAAAGACGTCAGGCGCTCCGCCAGGATATGGACTTTGTTCGCACGAGGCGTTTTTTCTCCCCGGCTCCTCTCTCCTCTGGTCCTCTGCAATCCGTTCCTGTGCCTCCCGCTGTGGAGGCTATGCAAGTTGACCGGTCTCGCCTGACACCTCAAGAGAGGACACGACGCCGCATGGAGAATCTCTGCCTGTACTGTGCCGGTACCGAACACTTCCTGAAGGATTGTCCTATCCGTCCTCCCTGCCTGGAAAGACGTACGCTGACTCCGCACAAAGGTGAAACAGTCCTTGATGTCAACTCTGCTTCTCCACGTCTTACTGTGCCTGTGCGGATATCTGCCTCTACCTTCTCCTTCTCCACTAAGGCCTTCTTGGACTCCGGATCTGCAGGAAACTTTATTTTGGCCTCTCTTATCAACAGGTTCAACATCCCAGTGACCAGTCTCGCCAGACCTCTCTACATCAATTGCGTTAACAATGAAAGATTGGACTGTGCCGTGCGTTACCGCACGGAGCCCCTCCTAATGTGCATCGGACCTCATCACGAAAAAATTGAGTTTTTGGTCCTCTCCAATTGCACTTCCGAAATTCTCCTTGGACTACCCTGGCTTCAACACCATTCCCCAACCCTGGATTGGTCCACAGGGGAGATCAAGAGTTGGGGTCCCTCTTGTTTCAAGGACTGCCTTAAACCGGTTACCAGTACTCCTTGCCGTGACCCTGTGGTTCCCCCTGTAACCGGTCTCCCTAAGGCCTATATGGACTTTGCGGATGTTTTTTGCAAAAAACAAGCTGAGACTCTACCTCCTCACAGGCCTTATGACTGTCCTATTGACCTCCTCCCGGGCACTACTCCACCCCGGGGCAGAATTTATCCTATCTCTGCCCCAGAGACTCTTGCTATGTCTGAGTACATCCAGGAAAATTTAAAAAAGGGCTTTATCCGCAAATCCTCCTCTCCTGCCGGAGCCGGATTTTTCTTTGTGTCCAAAAAAGATGGCTCCCTACGTCCTTGCATTGACTACCGCGGTCTTAATAAAATCACGGTAAAGAACCGCTACCCTCTACCTCTCATCTCTGAACTCTTTGATCGCCTCCAAGGTGCCCACATCTTTACCAAACTGGACTTAAGAGGTGCTTATAATCTCATCCGCATCAGAGAGGGGGATGAATGGAAAACGGCATTTAACACTAGAGATGGACACTTTGAGTATCTGGTCATGCCCTTTGGCCTGTGCAACGCCCCTGCCGTCTTCCAAGACTTTGTTAATGAAATTTTTCGTGATCTCTTATATTCCTGTGTTGTTGTGTATCTGGACGATATCCTGATTTTTTCTGCCAACCTAGAAGAACACCGCCAGCATGTCCGCATGGTTCTTCAGAGACTTCGTGACAATCAACTTTATGCCAAAATGGAGAAATGTCTGTTTGAATGTCAATCTCTTCCTTTCCTAGGATACTTGGTCTCTGGCCAGGGACTACAAATGGATCCAGACAAACTCTCTGCCGTCTTAGATTGGCCACGCCCCTCCGGACTCCGTGCTATCCAACGTTTTTTGGGGTTCGCCAATTATTACAGACAATTTATTCCACATTTTTCCACCATTGTGGCTCCTATCGTGGCTTTAACCAAAAAGAATGCCAATCCTAAGTCATGGCCTCCTCAAGCGGAAGACGCCTTTAAACAGCTCAAGTCTGCCTTTTCTTCAGCTCCCGTGCTCTCCAGACCTGACCCATCTAAACCCTTCCTATTGGAGGTTGATGCCTCCTCAGTAGGAGCTGGAGCGGTCCTTCTACAAAAGAATTCTTCCGGGCATGCTGTTACTTGTGGTTTTTTTTCTAAGACCTTCTCTCCGGCGGAGAGGAACTACTCCATCGGGGATCGAGAGCTACTAGCCATTAAATTAGCACTTGAGGAATGGAGGCATCTGCTGGAGGGATCAAGATTTCCAGTTATTATTTACACCGATCACAAGAACCTCTCCTATCTCCAGTCTGCCCAACGGCTGAATCCTCGCCAGGCCAGGTGGTCTCTGTTCTTTGCCCGATTTAATTTTGAAATTCACTTTCGGCCTGCCGATAAGAACATTAGGGACGATGCTCTCTCTCGTTCCTCGGATGCCTCGGAAGTAGAGCTCTCTCCGCAACACATCATTCCTCCTGACTGCCTGATCTCCACTTCTCCAGCCTCCATCAGGCAAACTCCTCCAGGGAAGACCTTCGTCTCTCCACGCCAACGTCTCGGAATCCTCAAATGGGGTCACTCCTCCCATCTCGCAGGTCATGCGGGCATCAAGAAATCCGTGCAACTCATCTCTCGTTTCTATTGGTGGCCGACTCTGGAGACGGATGTTGTGGATTTTGTGCAAGCCTGCACTGTCTGTGCCCGGGATAAGACTCCTCGCCAGAAGCCCGCTGGTCTTCTTCATCCTCTGCCTGTTCCCGAACAGCCTTGGTCTCTGATTGGTATGGACTTTATTACAGACTTACCCTCATCCCGTGGCAACACTGTTGTTTGGGTGGTCGTTGATCGATTCTCCAAGATGGCACATTTCATCCCTCTTCCTGGTCTTCCTTCTGCGCCTCAGTTGGCAAAACAATTTTTTGTACACATTTTTCGTCTTCACGGGTTGCCCACGCAGATCGTCTCGGATAGAGGCGTCCAATTCGTGTCTAAATTCTGGAGGGCTCTCTGTAAACAACTCAAGATTAAATTAAACTTTTCTTCTGCTTATCATCCTCAATCCAATGGGCAAGTAGAAAGAATTAACCAGGTCCTGGGTGATTATTTACGGCATTTTGTTTCCTCCCGCCAGGATGACTGGGCAGATCTTCTACCATGGGCCGAATTCTCGTATAACTTCAGAGTTTCTGAATCTTCTTCCAAATCCCCATTTTTCGTGGTGTACGGCCGTCACCCTCTTCCCCCCCTCCCTACTCCCTTGCCCTCTGGTGTACCCGCTGTGGATGAAATAACTCGTGATCTTTCCACCATATGGAAAGAGACCCAAAATTCTCTCTTACAGGCTTCATCACGCATGAAGAAGTTTGCTGATAAGAAAAGAAGAGCTCCCCCCATTTTTTCTCCCGGAGACAAGGTATGGCTCTCCGCTAAATATGTCCGCTTCCGTGTTCCCAGCTACAAATTGGGACCACGCTATCTTGGTCCTTTCAAAATTTTGTGCCAGATTAATCCTGTCTCTTATAAACTTCTTCTCCCTCCTTCTCTTCGTATTCCTAATGCCTTTCACGTTTCTCTTCTTAAACCACTCATCATCAACCGTTTCTCTCCTAAACTTATCTCTCCCACTCCTGTCTCCGGTTCTTCAGACATCTTTCCTGTAAAGGAGATACTGGCCTCCAAAAAGGTCAGAGGAAAAACCTTCTTTTTGGTTGACTGGGAGGGCTGTGGTCCTGAAGAGAGATCCTGGGAACCTGAGGACAATATCCTAGATAAAAATCTGGTCCTCAGGTTCTCAGGCTCCAAGAAGAGGGGGAGACCCAAGGGGGGGGGTACTGTTACGCCGAGCGCTCCGGGTCCCCGCTCCTCCCCGGAGCGCTCGCTACACTCTCGCTCCCGCAGCGCCCCGGTCAGATCCACTGACCGGGTGCGCTGCGATACCGCCTCCAGCCGGGATGCGATTCGCGATGCGGGTGGCGCCCGCTCGCGATGCGCACCCCGGCTCCCGTACCTGACTCGCTCTCCGTCGGTCCTGTCCCGACGCGCGCGGCCCCGCTCCCTAGGGTGCGCGCGCGCCGGGTCTCTGCGATTTAAAGGGCCACTGCGCCGCTGATTGGCGCAGTGATTCTAATCAGTGTGTTCACCTGTGCACTCCCTATGTATACCTCACTTCCCCTGCACTCCCTCGCCGGATCTTGTTGCCATCGTGCCAGTGAAAGCGTTCCCTTGTGTGTTCCTAGCCTGTGTTCCAGACCTCTTGCCGTTGCCCCTGACTACGATCCTTGCTGCCTGCCCCGACCTTCTGCTACGTCCGACCTTGCTTCTGTCTACTCCCTTGTACCGCGCCTATCTTCAGCAGTCAGAGAGGTTGAGCCGTTGCTAGTGGATACGACCTGGTCACTACCGCCGCAGCAAGACCATCCCGCTTTGCGGCGGGCTCTGGTGAATACCAGTAGTGACTTAGAACCGGTCCACTAGCACGGTCCACGCCAATCCCTCTCTGGCACAGAGGATCCACCTCCTGCCAGCCGGCATCGTGACAGTGGGGATCAAAAGTTTGGGCACTCCAGGTAAAAATTTGTATTAATGTGCATAAAGAAGCCAAGGAAAGATGGAATAATCTCCAAAAGGCAGAAAATTACATATTAGACATTCTTATAATATGCCAACAAAAGTTAGATTTTATTTCCATCATTTACACTTTCAAAATAACAGAAAACAAAAAAATTACGTCTACAAAAGTTTGTGCACCCTGCAGAATTTATAACATGCACTGCCCCTTTGCAAAGCTGAGACCTGCCAGTGTCATGGATTGTTCTCAATCATCATCTGGGAAGACCAGGTGATGTCAATCTCAAAGGTTTTAAATGCCCAGACTCATCTGACCTTGCCCCAACAATCTGCACCATTGGTTCTTCTAAGCAGTTGTCTAGAAATCTGAAACTGAAAATAGTTGACGCTCACAAAGCTGAAGAAGGCTATAAGAAGATAGCAAAACGTTTTCAGATGTCAATATCCTCTGTTCGGAATGTAATTAAGAAATGACAGTCATCAGGAACAGTGGAAGTTAAAGCAAGATCTGGAAGACCAAGAAAAATATCAGACAGAACAGCTTGCAGGAGAGAAAAACTATTTAAAACCCACGTTTGACTGCACAATTCCTCCAGAAAGATCTAGTAGACACTGGAGTTGTGGTAGACTATTCCACTATAAAGAGATTCTTGTACAAATATGGTCTTCATGGAAGAGTCATCAGAAGAAAACCTCTTCTATGTCCTCACCACAAAAATCAGCATTTGAACTTTGCAAATGAACATATAGACAAGCCTGATGCATTTTGGAAACAAGTTCTGTGGACCAATGAGGTTAAAATTGAACTTTTTGGCCGGAATGAGCAAAGGTACGTTTGGAGAAGAAGGGGAACAGAATTTAATGAAAAGAACCTCTGTCCAACTGTTAAGCATGTCGGTGGATCAATCATGCTTTGGGGTTGTATTGCAGCCAGTGGCACAGGGAACATCTCACGAGTAGAAGGAAAAATGGATTCAATAAAATTTCAGAAAATTTTGCATGCTAACTTGATGCCATCTGTGAAAAAGCTGAAGTTAAAGAGAGGATGGCTTCTACAAATGGATAATGATCCTAAACACACCTTGAAATCCACGGGGGATTACATCAAGAGGTGTATACTGAAGGTTTTGCCATGGCCTTCACAATCTCCTGACCTCAATATAATTGAAAATCTATGGATAGACCTTAAAAGAGCAGTGCGAGACAGAAAGCCCAGAAATATCAAAGAACTGGAAGACTTTTGTAAGAAAGAATGGGCAAAAATATTTCAAACAAGAATTGAAAGACTCTTGGCTGGCTACAAAAAGCGTTTACAAGCTGTGATACTTGCCAAAGGGGGCAGTACAAGATATTAACTCTGCAGGGTGCCCAAACTTTTGCAGACGCCATTTTTTATTTTCTGTTATTTTGAAAGTGTAAATGATGGAAATAAAATCTAACTTTTGTTGACATATTATAAGAATGTCTAATCTGTAATTTGATGCCTTTTGGAGATTTTTCCATCTTTCCTTGGCTTCTTTATGCACATTAATACAAATTTTTACCTGGGGTGCCCAAATTTTTGATCCCCACTGTTTGTAGTGGTCCAGCCTGCTCCTTCAACCAGTGGTACACCGCTCCCTCTTTCAGCCAGCCAAGGGTCCACCACATCAGCCGAAGGGAGCTGTGTGTCATACCCACCTTCTGTCACTCCAGATGCTCCTGCTCCTCCTACTTTTAGTCAGCCATTCCGCCAACAATCCATTGGCGAAGCCATGTCCAAGAGACAACAGTGTGCGCCCACTCATCCAACGAAGCAGAAGTTGAATGTGCTCCTGTCCAAGTTGCTGGTGTTGCAGTCCCTCCCTTTTCAAGTGGTGGACTCTGCACCTTTCAGAAAACTGATGGCTTGTGCCGAGCCGAGATGGACAGTGCCAAGCCGTCATTTCTTTGCAAAGAAGGCAGTACCAGCCCAGCACAATTTTGTGGAAGAGAACGTGGGCCAGTCCTTGAGCCTGTCGGTGTGTACCAAAGTGCACGGCAGTGCCGACGTCTGGAGCTGTAAATAGGGTCAGGGAAAATACATGTCCTTTACGGCCCACTGGGTGAATGGGGTTCCTGCACAGCCACAACACCAACCTTGGACAGGTCACGCTGCTTCCTCCTCCATGCTCACAGGCCGTTGATCCTGTGACAGTGTGCAACTCCGCCTCCTCATCCTCCACCGTGTCCTCAGCCTCCACTGCCCAGACAAGTCTCAGTGGCCCTTCAGCATACCTTATGTGCAGGTCACGGCGGTGTCACGCTGTTCTCCACATGGTTTGCCTTGGCGAAAAGAGTTACACAGGGTCATTCATAAAGAAATTGGAGCATGGCTTACTCCACGAAAACTGGAAATGGGAGCCATGGTGACTTACAACGGGAAGAACATCTTGCATGCGCTGAGACTGGGAAGGCTGAGCCATGCACCCTGCATGGCACATGTGTTCAATCTGGTTGTGAAGCAGTTACTGAAGTGTTCCCCCCATTTGCAAGACATCCTAACAATGGGAAGGAAACTTTGCATGCACTTCAGCCACTCGTACAGCGCAAAGAACACTCTCCTAGAGCTGCAGCGTCAGAATGTTATCCCCCAACATAGTCTGATTTGTGATGTTGCCACACGTTGGAATTCCACCCTCCATATGTTGGACCGACTGTACGAACAGATAAAAGCCATCACAGATTTCTTGATGATCCAAGCGGATACGGGTACTCCCCTGTGTAACTTCAATGTGAACCAGTGGCAGCTCATACGTGACACCTGGCATTTGCTCAGGCCCTTTAAGGAAGCCACATTATTAGTATCATTCCAACATCATTCCACTGCTTCATTTCTTACAACACATGTTGGAAACAATGGCTGGTCAGGGCACTGGATACATCTCACGGCCACATAAACCCTGTGGGGGCTGAACTGGAGGAGGAGGAGGGGGAGGGACACAGTGGAGCACAGTTTAGATTTAGCTAAATTGGTATTTTTTCTAGTAATCTGACAGGAGAGGAGGAGCAGGAGCAGCCAGAGGAGCTAGAGGATTATGAGGAAGGCGAGACAGAGGACCCAGACACACCGTGGCAGTATGCAGTGGAGATGGAGGCAGGGAGTCCCTCCGAGTCACATGCACAAATGGCACATTGCATGCTCACTTGCTTGCAAAGTCACAGTCGAATGGTCACTATTCGGCAGCGGGATGACTTCTGGATTTCCAACTTATTGGACCCTCACTACTGCCACAAAATAGGGGCCTTTTTTGCACCCACTGAGAGGGAGTACAAACTGACCTACTACAGAGGCATCCTATGTAGTCAGTTGGCCGATGCTTATCGGCACCATCGTCCATCCTCTCGCAGGTCTGAATTGGGGGACCTCCTGCGCTTACCTTCCACTGCCTTGGCTGCTGGGTAGGGGTAGGGTGGCAGGAGCAGTACCAGCTCCATCAGCAGCATCCTGAGTCTACAGTCGCTGATGAGTAGCTTTCTTAACCCACATAGTGAAGAAACTCATCACCAGCGGGTAGACCTGGAGCAGGACCTGAACCAGCAGGTAGTGGCATACCTTGACATGCCAATGCCAACACACCTTGAAGATACACTGGACTTCTGAGCAGCCAAACTTAATTTGTGTGCGAACTAGCAGAGTTTGCCCTGGAAAAGTGTGCCATCAGAGCAGGTGTTCAGTGCGGCGGGTGCCATAGTCACCTCAAGGAGAACTTGTCTGTCCACGAAAAATGTGGAGAGACTGACCTTTGGGAAGATGAATCAGGCATAGATCAGCCAGGATTTCCAACGACCAATGCCTGCATCGGAGTAGATTGACCATGGTGCCACACTAACACTTCACAAATATGGATAGTGGCGAACAGATTTAAGGCGCTGCTCCCCTGTTACAAACATTCCTCCGCATCAGACCTTTTTTCACCAACCTTTGTCACCGGGTACTGGTATTGCCACCCACCACACCACTCTGTCACCGGATCACTTTCAGGACTCCTGATGCTACTGCTGCCACCTCCAGGCTGTCTCATTCAGCCACTATATGGTCTCTTCTCATGCTTCAGCCAACTCGCAGCTGTGCCATTCAACCACTATATGGTCTCCTCATGCTTCAGCCAACTCCAGGCTGTGCCATTCAGCCACTATATGGTCTCATACTTCAGCCACCTCCAGGTTGTGCCATTCAGCCACTATATGGTCTCCTCATGCTTCAGCCAACTCCAGGCTGTGACATTCAGCCAATATATGGTCTCCTCATGCTTCAGCCAAATCCAGGTTGTGCCATTCGGACACTATATGGTCTCCCCATGCTGCCACAAACTCCAGGCAGTCATTCAGCCACTATATGGTCTCCTCATTCTGATACCACCTCCATGCTGTCTCATTCAGCCACTACATGGTCTCCTCCTACTGATGCCACCTCCAGACTCTGTCATTGTGCTGCCATGTCACATGTGACTCCTTGTTAGATGTGGTCCTTTGTACCCACACGTCAGGGCCCGGGTTACGTACAAACTTGTTAACTTCAAAATAGCATTGAAAACATTGAACGTATTTGTAGGAGCAAAGTTCAACCCTTTAGATAGGACCCTAATTTCATCTTTTGTTAATGCAACAGAGTACAAATTCATGACCCCTTGAGGGATCCCGGTTCCTTAGTTGTTGTTTTTACAGAATGGAGCGAGGATTATCTCCCCATTCCCACGTGCCCCACTCATAAACCTGTTTTAATGTATAATCATTAGTGTCTCTCAACAATTTTATTTTTTTGGTCTTCATGATGTGACCTTCCAAGAGGTCAATATTGCCCTCGATCCGTTGTATAAGTGTATCAAACTCAGGTAAAGAACTATAGTCGCAATTATAGTCCCGCCGCGATCTCTGTGCAGCACCCAGCGTTTGTTTAGAACTCTGGGTGCAGGCGGCAGGGGTCATGATGTCACGACCATGCCCCTTGTGATGTAACACCACGCACCCTCAATGCAAGGCTATAGGAGGGGGCGTGGCGGCCGCCACGCCCCCTCCCATAGACTTGCATTGAGGGTGCGTGACGTGATACCACGAGGTGCGTGGCTGAGACATCACGACCCTCGCCGCCCGCTCCAAGCGTTCGGAACAAAATACCCCTTTAAAACGTGTGCAGAGAAAAAGTTGACCAGTTGCTCATAGCAAACAATCAACTTTCTCTTGAGAAATTATATAAGGAATGTGACTGGTTGCTATGGGCAACTGGCAGGGCAAGTTCTGCCTATAGGCAAAATAGGCAGTCATCTAGAGCACCCTCTTGATAGGGGGAGCTGCTCTGCCTGCCACAAGAAAGTTAGACAACCGGCATCCAAACCACTCGCTCAGCATGCAGCATAATTAGGAGGAGGTTTGTTACAGTGTGTCACCCCAGCAGTAAGCTAATTACATGAGGAGGGGGCTTGTTACAGTGTGTTACCCCAGTAATAAGATGGAGCATGTCAAAGGGCTGGACAATGGGCAGAGTCAAATTAGCTTTTGCCTAGGGTGGCAAAAATCCTTGCACCAGCCCTAGCAACTGGTCAATTTTTCCTCTGCACAGGTTATGATCAGGGCCAGATTAAGGCTGCCTGGAAGACAGAGCACTTCATTATGATGGGGCCCCCCACCCCCGACAGTTCCCCCACATTAGGTGCAGTATAGTTCCCCCACATTAGGTTGGCAGTACAGTTCCCCCACATTAGGTTGGCAGTACAGTTCCCCCACATTAGGTGCAGTGTAGTTCCCCGCATTAGGTGCAGTATAGTTCCCCCCACATTAGGTGCAGTACAGTTCCCTCACATTAGGTGCAGTACAGTTCCCCCACATTAGGTGCAGTATAGTTCCCCCACATTAGATTGGCAGTACAGTTCCCCCACATTAGGTTGGCAGTATAGTTCCTCACACATTAGGTTGGCAGTACAGTTCCCCCACATTAGGTTGGCAGTACAGTCCCCACACATTAGGTTGGCAGTACAGTCCCCCCCCCCCCCCACATTAGGTTGGCAGTACAGTTACCCCACATTAGGTTGGCAGTATAGTTCCCCGCACATTAAGTTGGCAGTACAGTTCCCCCCACATTAGGTTGGCAGTACAGTTCCCCCACATTAGGTTGGCAGTATAGTTCCCCG
Source organism: Hyla sarda (assembly GCF_029499605.1). Classification (NCBI taxonomy): domain Eukaryota; kingdom Metazoa; phylum Chordata; class Amphibia; order Anura; family Hylidae; genus Hyla; species Hyla sarda. Next base: position 238,148,398 of record NC_079194.1, read on the forward strand.
CACATTAAGTTGGCAGTACAGTTCCCCCCCACATTAGGTTGGCAGTACAGTTCCCCCACATTAGGTTGGCAGTACAGTCCCCCCCCCCCCCATTAGGTTGGCAGTACAGTTCCCCGCACATTAGGTTGGCAGTACAGTTCCCCCCACATTAGGTTGGCAGGACAGTTCCCCGCACATTAGGTTGGCAGTACAGTTCCCACACATTAGGTTGGCAGTCAGTCCCCGCACATTAGGTGCAGTATAGTTCCCCCACATTAGGTGCAGTATAGTTCCCCACATTAGGTGCAGCATAGTTCCCCCCCACATTAGGTGCAGTACAGTTCCCCTACATTAGGTGCAGTACAGTTCCCCCACATTAGGTGCAGTATAGTTCCCCCACATTAGGTACAGTACAGTTCCCCCACATTAGGTGCAGTACAGTTCCCCCACATTAGGTGCAGTATAGCTCCCCACATTAGGTGCAGTACATTTCCCCCACATTAGGTACAGTACAGTTCCCCCCACATTAGGTGCAGTACAGTTCCCCCCACATTAGGTGCAGTACAATTCCCCCCCCCCCCCCCCACATTAGGTGCAGTACAGTTCCCCCACATTAGGTGCAGTACAGTTCCCCCACATTAGGTGCAGCACAGTTCCCCCACATTATGTGCAGTATAGTTCCCCACATTAGGTACAGCGTGCGCTCTCCCGGCGGACCCTGCGTTTTTAATGTTAACGCGGGGGCAGCCGCAGAGAGATAACCGCTGGGACATCCTTGTGTCCTGAAAAGATTTTTTGGGACACAGGGATGTCCCAAATGTGACGGGGGCCCCCTGCGGGCCCGGGGCCCGGCAGGGGGCCCAGAGCCCGTAGCAGGCGCTCCATGAGAGCCAATGATGATCCGGCCCTGGTTATGATAAATTTCCCCCTAAGTCTCATTTTACAGACGTGGCAAAATCAATGACATCCGCTGCTCTCCGATACATTATACGCTGACAACCCATTCTCAACGGGGTGCTGACAGATACCTGCGACGGAATCCCTTAAAGGGGTACTCCATCCCTAGACTTCTTATCCCCTATCCAAAGGATAGGGGATAAGATGTCTGATCACAGAGGTCCCGCCGCTGGGGACCCCCGGCATCTCGGTTGCAGCACCCCGCTGTCATCACTGCAAAGAGCAAACTCGTTCTGTGCATAATGACAGGCGATACAAGGGCTGGAGCATTGTGATGTCATGGCTCTGCCCCCCTCGTGATGTCAAGGCCCGCCCCCTTAATACAAGTCTATGGGAGGGGGCGTGGCAGCCGTCACACCGCCTCCTTAATGCAAGTCTAAAAGAGGGGGGGGGGCGATGCTCCGGGCCCTGTATTACCACATTACGCAGAGTGAGTTTGCTCTGTGCAGTGTTGACAGTGGGGTGCTGCAACCAAGATCCTGGGGGTCCCCAGCGATCAGACATCTTATCCCCTGTCCTTTGGATAGGGGATAAGATGTCTAGGGGTGGAGTATCCCTTTAATGCAGTGTGAACCAAGCCTTATACAACTTTATATAAGGGCAGGGTCACACGGCTGCATTCGCAGCGTATTTCACACTGTAAATTTACCAACAGCAGTCGCAGAGGGACTGCAGAACTGCAGTCGGGAGTTTGCTCTGCAGTCCCTCTGTGATTGCTGTTGGCGCATCCGCAGCATGAAATACCCTGTGGATGTGCCCTGTGTGACCTTGCCCTAAAAGTATATATTTTTTTAATAGCTGCCTAGGCATATATTTGCCTAATACAATATATTATGTGTGATTTCAGCCCCACATCTCTTCTCATAGAGCAAACACATCAGTGCTTTCAGGTCCCACATGTCTGACATTTGCTCACATCTCACATGCGAGTTTGAATGAAATTCCTTCCCAGCTGCTAGGACACCTCAGCCTGCGTAGTTTGTATCAGGAAACAATGCTCACTCCTCCCTCTAGTAGGAAGGGGCTGGGTTGGGCTGGACAGGGCTGACTTTCCATTCTGTGTAGTGTTGCAGGGGAGAGAGGCTAGGGATTTGCAGAGCTCCAGGCTGCAGCTTGTCAAGAGCTAAGCAAAGACAGGTAAATGGGATTCCTTCTTAACATTACGTAAACCTTGTATTTGTTTACCAGTGCATTGCTATACGCTTCCTCCAGACAAGGCCGGAGATGTCTTACCCTATAAGCAAATGTAACTTTACATAGTGTCATACAAGGATGACTTTGGAATCCCTGATGTGGTGGTGTCCCCCTTGAAGTGCAATGTGCATGCTACACCATTCATTCAGGGCCTCTGCAGGAAGACGTATGTATGCATTGAATACTTAGGAAATTAATGTTTACTTATATCTTTTATCAGACTGACATGTTTATATGTTTTTATTTCTTCTGTTGATGCATATGGGTCAATAGCATCTTCATCAAGTCTTATGGTTATATATATATATATATATATATATATATATATATATATATATATATATATATAATGTGTGTGTGTGTAGTAAATTTGAGTAGCCGTATTAGTCCAGTAGTCCAGGATTTGCTTTGGACTTGATAAAGGGAGGAATCCCGAAATCTTGTCTCTACAAAATGCTGTTAGTCCAATAAAAAAAGGTATTACAAGATACTGCAATATTTTATGATTTGCATCTATATGTGTGTAGATATATATGTTTGTGTGTGTGTGTGTGTGTATATATATATATATATATATGTATATATATATATATATATATATATATATATATATATATAAACCTTCTGTAGGTGCAATAATAAGACGTGAAGATTATATACACACACAAATCTACACACAAATCTACACACAAATCTACACACAAATCTACACACACATACATACACACAAATACATACACACATATACATACACACTGTTTGGAAATAAATACATATTTGATATCTGTTGCATTTGTATTAAATGTAGTTGGCCTTAAAGCAGCTTACACAGAGCAATCCTATGTTTCATTGAAAAATCCTAAAAACGTGTCTGCAAATTAAATTTTAATATTTTAAGGGTAACCAGTCAGGTTTTGTAAACTTGTATAATTCCTAAATATTCTTGTGCTTTTCTCCAATATCCTATCTTTAGCTGGAGATTGCTTATTGGTCTGTAAACATTGCTACAGTTTGTTTATTATTTACATAGCTGTGTGATACATTGGGAATAGCAACATGATAGCGATGGAGGAGGGATGTTTTCTAAATAGAATATATCATTATGGGAAATACCAAATACAAGCGTGGAATTGTCTTATGCGGAAGGGAAAAGAATGTTCTCTCTGGTCATTGATCATTTGTGTTCCATCCAGAGCATTTGGGGAGATCAGTCTCTCTTAGCAGCATGCTCTGCAAAGCTCTGACCTTTTACCTACTTTTTGAGAAGCAGCAGTCATGTGGTTCAATAGCAGTTTTGGGGGTTGGGAATGGTTACGTAGCCAGAGGGGGCGGGTTTGGCTATAGGAATAGCTTATGCTGCTGCTTGTGCCCTTGACTATAAAAAGGGAATTTGTATATGTGTAGGTAAGGGTGAGGTCGCCTCCTTATAGTGAATGCATGCAATAGTCTGCAGTTCCTAGACATTGTGTCCTATAATGATCGTCTACGTATAGCTATATGTGCTGAATTGCTTTCTGGGCAGTTTTTGGTCCATGGTAATAGTTTATATAGTAACACGTATGAATTACTACAAGGAATGGCCGATTATATTTCATTTGTGGCTCCTCAGTGCATCTTAAAATTTGTTCAGATAAGGATCAGATTGAACACTAAACAGTTATCAATTATCCTGTTGCATAAATATTTACACAATGGGGGAGATTTATCAAAAACCTGTGCAGAGGAAGAGTGGTGCAGTTGCCCATAGCAACCAATCAGATTGCTTCTTTCATTTTCCACAGGCCTCTTTAGAGGCCTGTGGAAAATGAAAGAAGCAATCGGATTGGTTGCTATGGGCAACTGCACCACTCTTCCTCTGCACAGGTTTTGATAAATCTCCCCCAATATGTACAAATAAATAAAAAATGTGCATTGACGGTAAATAGCATGACACAAGGATCATTCAGAAATTGGATTATTGTCCGGACTTGTATATTTACTACATTTAAGAAAAAAAAAGGCACTCCTATATGTACGTCAATATATGTACACCGCTCCTTCATGGCTCATTGTATAGTGCAGACATACACTTAAATTTGTCAGTTTCCTAGCAACAACTATGGTGAAATTCCTTTAAATAGCAATTTCCTAATAAAGGATTATTAATATTGGAATAATGTTATCATATTAATTGGGGTTGTAGGAAACTTCAATGGTTTGTCTATTTTACAAAAAAAAAAAAATCCAAAACAATCCAAGATCGTGGAGATTTATCAAAACCTTATTAAAGAAAGAGTGGTGCAGTTGCTAATAGTAACCAGATTCCTCCTTTCATTTTTGAAAAGCCTCTGGGGGGAAAAAAAAGGAATATGGTTGCTATTGGCAACTGCTCCACTTTTCCTCAGCACAGGTTTTGGTGAGAATTTTGACAGTGGGTACAGCAGAACACAGGGCAAAGATACATCATCCATGAACGTGCATTGATTGTGTAAATCGGAATTTAGCCGACCAGAATAGAAGCCGAGGCCCCTAATTTCACCCCAAAAACCCAGTAAAAGTTATTGACTCGACTATAAGCCTAGGGTGGGAAATACATCATCCCCCCCCCCCCCCATGTAATCATCCAGACCGTCATCACCCCCCCCCCCCCCTTTCATCATCACCGCCTGTCAATCCCTTCATCAGTTGTCTTGATCGGCTGTCCGGGCATGCTGGGAGTTGTAGTTTTGAAAGCTCTGGAGGTCCGCAGCTTGAAGACCACTGCGGCCTTCGTCATCACCCCCCTTCATCATCACCGCCTGTCAATCCCTTCATCAGTAGTCTTCAACCTGCGGACCTCCAGATGTTGCAAAACTACAACTCCCAGCATGCCCGGACAGCCACCGATGGCTGTCCGGGCATGCTGGGAGTTGTAGTTTTGCAACATCTGGAGGTCCGCAGGTTGAAGACCACTGAGAAGGGATTGACAGGCAGAGAGTTCACTCGAGTATAAGCCGAGGGGGCATTTTCAGCACGAAAAATCGTGCTAAAAAACTTGGCTTATACTCGAGTATATACGGTAATGTGTAAATGTATCCTAAGGGAGAGGACTCATTGTTGCCTATGGGATGTGCCAAGATACCTCTAATACATATTTTTCTTATGTACATGCCTCAACTGCAATGATAGAATGTATTCTAACATTGCACAATAATCTCGAAGTGTTAGTGTTTATATTCAGGTAGCACTTACTTTCCAGTCTGTTCCCTTCTCTGAAGCTGCAGAGGTGATAAGCTGTATGAGGCAATCATTATTTGGGAGTAGACACTTAAGCAATAAAAATGTGTCCCCACCCAAACATATTCTTTATTAATTTACAGATAGAATATGCCAGCAGATAAGAATTATTCGGGCCATCTATTTTGCCCATATTCTGAATACTATGAATAGTCCCTGGCCCTATGTTATATAAAAGGATAGCCTTATGCCTTAAAGGGGTATTCCGGTGAAAAAGATCATTATTTTATTTATTTATTTATTTTTTATATCAACTGGCTTCAGAAAGTTAAACAATAGAATTACGTCTATTAAAAAATCTTAATCCTACCAGTACTTATCAGCTGCTGAAGTTGAGTTGTTCTATTTTTTTGTCTGACAACAGTGCTCTCTGCTGACACCTGTCTGTCTCAGGAACTGTCCAGAGTAGGAGCAAATCCCCATAGCAAACCCTCCTGTTCTGGACAGTTCCTGAGACAGACAGGTGTCAGCAGAGAGCACTGTGGTCAGACAGAAAATAACAACTCAACTTAAGCAGCTGATAATTACTGGTAGGATTAAGATTTTTTTTTTATAGAAGTAATTTACAAATCTGTTTAACTTTTTGTAGCCAGTTGATAAGAATTTTTTTTTTCACTGGACTACCCCTTTAACACATTCACTGTATTTGCAGCTACCACTTCCACAGGAAGGCTATTCCATGCACCAGCACCAGAGATTGTCTGTCTGATATTGGACTGATATTCAGATGTGGCTTATGGTGCACTTGTGTGCTCTCCCATTATAATAGGCTAGCCTCCTTCATAGAAGTATGCAAATTCTCTCTTCCAAAAGAAATAAAACTGGTTTTCTATTGACAACTATATATGGCTACCTTGTAAGCCAGAGTCCAACCTATGTAAAATCCTCGAATCATGACCAGAGCTGGAAGCCAAACCAGAATCTCCGCTAAAAAGAAGAGACCTGTCTGCAAACTGTACCCCCAGATCGGTGTCACAGGTTTCTAATCTATCCAACCAGCATCCTGCTCTGTACTGACAAGGGGAAAGAACCTCAAATACACTGGTGTACAGATGGGTGTATTGTCCTTTTTGGGGAGACTTTGGCAAATATTTCTAGTCATGTTTTAAAGAGGTACTCCACTGGCCAGTGTTCAGAACTAAATGTTATGAAAGCTGTTTTTGCGCTGCAGAGTTTTACCACGCCCCTTGTGATGGCAAAGCCATGCCCCCTCAATGCAAGTCTGTGGGAAGGGGCGCGATGGTCATCACGCCCCTTCCCACAGACTTGCATTGAGAAGGCATGGCCATGACGTCACGAGGGGTGTGGCTGACCCCCGCAGCACAAAAACAGCGTTCGTAACATTTAATTCCGAACCCTGGCCAGCCCCTTAGACGTCTTTTATATGCCGATCTTCAAGGGTACCTTTTAATGAAAATTTTATAAATGATGTGCAGCACTCAAATAACATGTATTTCAAATTCGGCACCTAAACACCAAAACCAGGCACCCTTCTCCCCGCGCTCTGCGACATAGTATTCATATGCCAGCTAGCTTCTCGCTCGATCCTCATAGCAGCTATTTCCAGTGCAAGACAATGCTATGGCACTTGATCCTACGCCATAGAAATGAAGCGGGAAGCTCTCGTCTCATAATGCAGCTGGGGAGAACGGCACCCTGTTCACGTGCCGGATTTAAAATGAATGCTGACCACACCTTTTAGGGTATGTTCACACGATGGAATTTCTGTTCAGAATTCTGCATTAGAATTCTGCATGGAGATTCCGCCGCAGCAGAGTCCCAATGATATCTATGGTGTTCTGCTGTGCTGTACACACTGCGGGATCTGGGCAGAAAATGTTTCTGCTGAGGAAATTCTGATTCCGTAGTCCGCAGAAAGGATGGGCATGTCTATTGTTTCTGTGGTGTCCACACTGAAATGCATTGGCTTCTATGAGACAACGCATTTCCGATCGGCCCCATGTTCTGCCGCCGCTTCAAGGTCAGGACAATGTCAGCACGGAAATTTTCTGTGCAGATATTCCTCGTCTGAACATAGCCTTAGAGGTACGCTTAAAGGGGTACTCCACTGGAAAACATTTTTTGTTTATTTATTTTTAAATCAACTGGTGCCAGAAAGTTAAACAAATTTGTAAATTAAGGAAAGGAAAGGAAATTCAAAAAGAAAAGAACTTCCTGTGGAGCAGCGGATACGTACTGGAAGGATAAAGATTTTAAAATAGATGTCATTTACAAATCTGTTTTAACTTTCCGGCACCAGTTGATTTAAAAAAATAAAATAAAATAAAATGTTTACAACTTTCTTTAGGTAGCACTAGAAAGACAATGTTCTTCCTTTTGGAGTAGAGGCTGTGCCATATGTAACAGGGCCCCCATATTTCTGTTGTCTTATGTGGTGAGGGGCCCCAATGCAACTGCTACATCTCAGACCAGAAGACAACACAAATGGCACCAATCTTTCCTTCTTAGGCGCTTAGCTCCCAGAATCTCTGTGGCCAAACTGGAGGCTGATCCTGTTGAACAGGATGCCCCATGTACTTAAAACAAAATGCACGAGTCTCATGTAAACATACAGCTGATTGCCTGGCAAACCAATAAAACTAGTCTCAACCATGTTGTCGGGTAATAGTAGTGCTATTTATCTGGTAGTAAGATGGTTCACGTCATTTTATTGGGTCCATTGGTTTATAATGTTATCTGTTTATACAGAGCAATGTGTCCTTTCTTTAGCTTCAATTACTAGGAAATGAACGGCGTTCAATTGAGCTGGGTTGTAAAACAAAGCATTCTGGGTGTGTTGTGGATCTTTGGTAAACTTTAGTCCTTGGATGTTATCATCAAAGAAGAAGCTCTGTTATTCACCGTGAGTGGTAAGACAGTCGCTGTGATAATACAATACTGGATGTGATAATAGAATAACATATTTATTATATACTGTCTATTATGGAATCTGATTCCTGTTCTTCTACTAATATATACTCTTACATTGTAATAACTTTTTAAAGCTTCTTCTACCTTTTATGTAGGCTTATTTTGCCTTAAAGGGGTACTCAGTGCTGCTCAGCGTTTGGAACAAACTGCCATAGCCCCGCCCCCTCATGACATCCCACCCCACCCCCTCAATATAAGTCTATGGGAGGGGGCGTGGCGGCTGTCACGCCCCCTCCTATAGACTTACATTGAGGGGGCGGGGTGTGACATAATGAGATGGCGGTGCTATGATGTCACGGCTATGATGTCACAGCTCCAGTGTTCCGAACAGTTTGTTCCAAACGCTGAGCAGCAGAGTACCCCTTTAAAGGGGTGCTCGGTGAAAAACATTTTTTTTTTTTTTTTTAATCAACTAGTGCCAGAAAGGTAAAAGAATTGTCAGTTTCTTCTATTTAAAAATCTTAACCCTTCCAGTACTTATCAGCTGCTGTATGTTCCACAGGAAGTTATTTTCTTTTTTTAATTTCCTCTCTGTCTGTCCACAGTACTCTCTACTGACACCTCTGACTGTTTCAGGAACTGTCAATAGCAGGATAGGTTTGCTGTGGGGATTTGTTCTTGCTTTTGACAGTTCCTGAAACACAGACAGGTGTCAGCAGAGAGCACTGTGGTCAGACAGGAAATACATTTTAAAAAGAAAAGAACTTCCTGTGGAGCATACAGTACTGGAAGGGTTAAGATTTTTAAATAGAAATAATTGACAAATCTGTTTAACTCCTTAACGACGCAGGACGTATATTTACGTTCTGCGCCGGCTCCCGCGATATAACGCTGTGATACCGCGTCATATCAGGTTGGTCCCGGCAGCCATCAATGGGCGGGACCCGCAGCTAATACCGGACATCACCGATCGCGGTGATGCCCTGTATTAACCACTCAGATGCGCCGAAGTGAAACCTAAAGCATCCTGAACAGCTTGCAGGACAGCAGTAGGACCCCTAGTTGCCTCCTTGCTGTCCAATCGCTGAATGACTGATCCATGCCTGAGATCCAGGCAGGAGCAGTCAAGCGCCGATTACACTGATCAATGCCATGCTATTGCATGGCAGTGAACAGTGTAAGAGATCAGTGTATGCAATGTTATAGTCCCCTACAGTGGCTATAACATTGCAAAAAAAAAAAAAGTGTTAATAAATGTGATTTAACCCCTTCCATAATAAGAGTCAGGATCACCCCCCTTTTCCCATAAAAAAAACTATGTAAATAAAAATAAATATAAACATATGTGGTATCACCGTGTGCATAAACATCCAAACTATAAAAATATATAGTTAATTAAACCGCACAATCTCTGTAGTACACATAAAGAAATTCCAAAGTCCAAAATTGAGTATTTTTGGTCACTTTTTATAAAAAAAAAGTTATAACATTTTTTTTTTTAAATTAATAAAAAGCGATCAAAAAGTCAGATCAAAACAAAAATGGTACCGATAAAAACTTCAGAACACGGCACAAAAAAATGCGCCCTCATACCGCCTGCGTAGACACGGAAGCCCCCAAAATTTTCAAAATGGCGTTTTTTCTTCAATTTTGTCGCACAATGATTTTTTCCCTGTTTCGCTGTGGATTTTTGGGTGAAATGACTGATGTCACTGCAAAGTAGAATTGGTGACGCAAAAAATAAGCCATAATATGGATTTTTAGGTGGAAAATTAAAAGGGTTATGATTTTTAAAATGTAAGGAGGGAAAAAACGAAAATGCAAAAACTGAAAAAAGCTTGGTCCTTAAGGGGTTAAAGTTCTGGCACCAGGTGATTGAAAAAAAAATAGTTTTTCATCGGAGTACCCCTTTAAGGAGATCTAAAGGTAAAATGTACCAATAGTGCAAGGTGTGAACAGGGCAAAGGTGCAGTCATAGGAACTGTACGGTAGCACGCAGAATCCTTGTCTGCCTATATGACAGACATATAGGCACTCTAGGTGTTGCTATATGATGCATTCAAGACTTTTGCTTTTAGGAGGGAATACCTCTGTAATACAGCATATAATGGAACATGCCACCATTAGTTTCCCACTTTTATGCTATAGTTTATACCAGTGTTTCCCAAAAAGTGTGCCTCTAGCTGTTGCAAAACTACAACTCCCAGCATGCCTGGACAGCCTTTGGCTGTCCAGGCATGCTGGGAGTTGTAGTTTTGCAAAAGCTGGAGGCAGACTGGTTGGGAAACAGAGTTATACAGAGGCACATGGAGAGTCAGTTTCCATTATACATAACACTAAAATGGTTTTAACAGCATTTAGGAATATGCTTTATAGCAAGCCCGATGCCATAGGCAACAATAGACAGGAGCTGTCCTATGTACATGAATGGGGAATGTGTCTGGGTGTTCGCTGTGACCTTTAAAGGGGTATTCCAGGAAAAACTTTTTTTGTGTGTGTATATATATATCAACTGGCTCCGGAAAGTTAAACAGATTTGTAAATTACTTCTATTAATAAATCTTAATCCTTTCAGTACTTATGAGCTTCTGAAGTTAAGGTTGTTCTTTTCTGTCTAAATACACTCTGATGACACGTGTCTCGGGAAACACCCAGTTTAGAAGCAAATCCCCATAGCAAACCTCTTCTAAACTGGGCGTTTCCCGAGACAGGTATCATCAGAGAGGATTTAGACAGAAAAGAACAAACTTAACTTCAGAAGCTCATAAGTACTGAAAGGATTAAGATTTTTTTTAATAGAAGTAATTTACAAATCTGTTTAACTTTCTGGAGCCAGTTGATATATCTAAAAAGTTTTTTCCTGGAATACCCCTTTTAAAGAGGTCATTCTACAGGGAGGGGCAGGCTAAGCTCTGAGCTTTAGCTATTGTGAAAATACTGACTTCTCTATCTACTAGTGTCACCTTTCACTGTAGTATGGTGCAGATCACTTTCCAGCAGTCGCATCCTTATCATCACAGACAAAACAGGAAGTGTCAGCTAACTTTTAGGCCTTGTGGCCAAAAGTAGAACTGCAAGATTTCAGGATATTTTACAATATACATAGTAAAATGAAAAAGAAAAAAAGTCTATGCTTAACATAAAAACACGATTTAAAGGGTACCTATCATGATCTTGTTAAAGGGGTACTCCGCCCCTAGACATCTTATCCCCTATCCAAAGGATCGCCGGGGTCCCGCTGCTGGGGACCCCGGGGATCGCTGCTGCAGCACCCCGCTATCATTACTGCGCAAAGCGAGATCGCTGTGCACGTAATGACGGGCAATACAGGGGCCGGAGCATCGTTACGGCACGGCTCCGCCCCTCGTGACGTCACGGCCCGCCCCCGTCAATATAAGTCTATGGGAGGGGGCGTGGCGGTCGTCACGCCCCCTGCCATAGACTTGCATTAAGGGGACAGGCCGTGATGTCATGAGGGGCGGAGCCATGACGTCACGCTGCTCCGGCCCCTGTATCGCCCGTCATTACACACAGAGCGAACTCGCTCTGTGCAGTAATGATGGCGGGGTGCTGCAGCGGCGATCCTCAGGGTCCCCAGCAGCGGGACGCGGCGATCTAACATCTTATACCCTATCCTTTGGATAGGGGATAAGATGCCAGGGGCGGAGTACCCCTTTAAATGTTATAATCCTCCCAGTTCATAGCACCCATCGTAATAAACCACCCCCCCCCTTTACTTTTATTAAAATTGGCTAAGGCTGCCCACACCCCCCTCAGCACTCCAGACTGCATTTCCTGCTTTTGGACTTCTGCCAGGCCAGCAGGAGTCCAAAGTAAGTGCAAGAGATGGGGGGGGGGGGAATGTGCTCTGGACAAGTAGGGAGACACCTAGTGGCAGTTCTTTTTTTTTTTTTTTTTTTTAAACACAAATAAAACCTAGAAAACATTTTATATTTTATTTTTTTAAACGAAGTACATTAGAAAGATTTTTTATTTACCATAATTTTGCAATAGCAAAAATTAGTTTTAAAGATGGTCCCATTTAAACAATAGATGGTATTTGATGACACAGAGGCTGACTGGGCTTTAACATTGATGGCCTATCCTTACAATTGGCAATCAATATTCAGACACAAAGTTTTTCACCTTAATAAAAATAAGCAAATGTCTTGTCCGCACAGGCTTGTTCGTTCAGTTTTTTTTTTAGGAAGTTAAGGGCGCCAAATGACAGCGCGCTCTGGTATTTTCATCTTGGGTTTCAGCAGTTTGGAAGGCTAGAAAAACAGATGTGTCCCTTTGTACAGTATTTTATTGTCTTTAAGAAATGTTTTATATTTTCCATTGAGGTGCAAGAACACATCAACTGAACACATTCTTCTGTACATAACCCTGAATAGTATTCTACAACCAGGTGAATTACATTAATAAACCTTAACCTAACTATAATGACATCTATATAAGGATAAACCTTATTTAGCAGGCCCTGCTGTGGTAATTAGAGATGAGCGAACTTACAGTAAATTCGATTCGTCACAAACTTCTCGGCTCGGCAGTTGATGGCTTATCCTGCATAAATTAGTTCAACTTTCAGGTGGGCTGGAAAAGGTGGATACAGTCCTAGGAAAGATTCTCCTAGGACTGTATCCACCTTTTCCAGCCCACGGGAGCACCTGAAAGCTGAACTCATTTATGCAGGATAAGTTATCAACTGCCGAGCCGAGAAGTTCGTGACAAATCGAATTTACTGTAGGTTCGCTCATCTCTAGTGGTAACCATGGGGATGATGAGGGATATGCTTGGAGTAGTAGTTCATTAACTATGTGTCACATGGCAGGGTGTTGTAACTAACCCAGTGTTCCCTATGAACAAACTATTAACCCAACTATTTTTGGAAAATTATTTAGCAAATGTAATATGATGCAGTGGCTTTGGCACAGTTCGGAATGTTACGGCTCCTTGAGCCACCATAATGGATATTTACTCAATTTAGGATTTTCTGAGGTGCTTTTTAGTACATGGAATGAATTATGCAGATGCAAGTGTAGAAAGACATAATGTTCACATTCCAATTAACTGAAACTACTAATGAGGATTCTTACTGTGGTGCCAAATATAAACCTTTTTTACTTGAATGACTCCGGTTTGCAACATGATACCCATACGAACATATGCAAGAAAACGTTTGAGGTGATGGTCACTCAGAGCTGATTCCAGCCAAAGGCCACTGAAGAGATTAGTGTATTTCAGAGAGACCCTTGTTCAGCCTTATCCTCTCTGACAAAGATAAATAAATTCCTTCTTGGAGATGAAGAACCTAAGATGAATTGTGACTTGATTGTGGACAGGGAGACTCATGTGGTCTATGTATGTTGTATGTGTTGTATAGCATTTCTCTTATGAAAAAGATATAGATGAATATGTAGAGAAATATATTAAAATATGTAGAATTCAAAAAAGCAAACTGGTATGTTGGATAATACTGTCCGAAAACTAAGTGGCTTCATAATACAATAATACATTGTCATACAGTAAGCACATAATTGGGCTATGTGTTGATTTATGCTACCTAAATAATACTGTCATTTTACCTTTTGTCATATTTTGATGGGTTATGGTAATAGTACCACCTTTAAAGGGTACCTCTCATCAAATAAACTTTTGATATATTTTAGATTAATGAATGTTGAATAACTTTCCAATAGCATGTTAATGAAAAATATGCTTCTTTCTATTGTATTTTTCCCGATCAGTCCTGTCAGCAAGCATTTCTGACTCATGCTGGAGTCCTAAACACTCAGAGCTGCCTGCCTGCTTTGTTCACAGCCAAACAGGCTGTGAACAAAGCAGGCTGGCAGCTCTGAGTGTTCTCCTTTGTGAACAAAGCAGACTGGCAGCTCGTAGTGTTTAGGACTCCAGCATGAGTCTGAAATGCTTGCTGCCAGGACTGGTAGGGAGACCCCTAGTGGTCATTTCTTCAAAGTGGAAAATTAAATAGAAAGAAGCATATTTTTTAATAACATGCAATTGTAAAGTTATTATGTATACATTAATCTATAATATATCAAAAGTTTTTTTGATGAGAGGTACCCTTTAATGGGGTTTTTGGACCACAACATTTATGTCCGGGCATGCTGGGAGTTGACGTTTTGCAACATTTGGAGGGCCACAGTTTGAGATTACTGGATAAGAGGAACATGGAAACAAGAGGATTGGTAGACAGTTCTTCCAAATATATATATTTTTTTTAATAGTCAACCTATAAGAGATCACCTTTCAGTGTCTAAATGGGTCAATGAAGTGAGATATGTAGAGCATTACTACTATAAACTCTAAATACTACGGGAGGTGCAAAGTTAAAATACCTTGAGCGCATCCTGGATTTCAACCAAAGTTGTCATATCCCAGGACATAAAGAAGCTGCATACACATCATGCAGAGGGCCCACTCTTGCTTGGTTTTGTCCCCTTTTCTATTACAGTGGTCCCTCAAGTTACAATATTAATTGGTTCCGGGACGACCATTGTATGTTGAAACCATTGTATGTTGAGACCAGAACTCTATGGAAACCTGGTAATCTGTTCTGAAGCCACCAAAATGTCATCCAAAAATAGGAAACAGTGAGGATTAAAGAAAAATAAGTAGATAACTAATACAGATAAAGCAAGTCCTTACATATAAAAGTAAGAAACATCTGCTGGAAGCTGTAAATCACTGTCTGTCGGTGTTTCCCAACAAGGGTGCCTCCAGCTGTTGCAAAACTACAACTCCCAGCATGCCCGGACAGCCGTTGGCTGTCCGGGCATGCTGGGAGTTGTAGTTTTGCAACAGCTGGAGGCACCCTTGTTGGGAAACAATGGTTTATGTAGAGGACAGGAGCTTCTTCAGGGTCCTATACAGTACACACAGTGTCCCAAATGGAGTCACCCTTACTTGGTGTCCAAAGGAGCAGCTAACCCTGGCACAGGTAAGGAGTATACAGAACTTGTAGTTCCTCCCTGTACTGTAGGGGGCGCTACCAGACAGCCATTCAGTGCTTGTACTTCAGTAATACAGGTGATTTACCAGTAAAATGCCAATTCTGATTGGTCAGTTCCTCCAGTTGTGACAGGTATCACAGATCTGGACTGTCTGTAGTATTGTATGTTGAGTATGGTTTCAAGTAACAATGGTCCAGAAAAGACCATTGTATGTTGAAACTATTGTATGTTGAGGCCATTGTAAGTTGAGGGATCACTGTATATTATACGAATCTGTATTATTATGGGGTCACTACAGTGCCTTTATAATGAGGTCCGCCACGTACTTGCGTTATGTCATCATTCTGTTAGAAAGAATTCCTCTAATGGTATAAAGTGAGAATTCTGCTTCCCCCTATCAAGCTGAATCCAGCAGCTGGTATGTTGGCACTGTTGGCACTGTTTGATGGGTATTCTTGTAGGTTGGCTTTGTATCTCATGAAGACAAACCCTTTCTATATGCATTATTTGGACATATAGATGTCATAAAAGGGGTTTTCCTGTTAGAACCACCCTCTAAGAGAGAAAATTTCTGTCGGCCTATTCCCTTAATGCATTACATGGATGTCCATTCATTTAAAGGGGAACTCCGGTGGAAACAAGTGGAAAACAAATGTTTTCAAATCAACTGGTGCCACAAAGTTAAACAGATTTGTAAATTACTTCCATTTCAAAATCTTAGTCCTTTCAGTACTTATCAGATGCTGTATACTACAGAGGAAATTGTGAAGTTTTTTTTTCAGTCTGAACACCTCTGTCCATGTCAGGAACTGTCCAGATTAGAAGCAAATCCCCATAGCAAACCTCTCCTGCTCTGGACAGTTCCTGACATGGACAGAGGTGTCAGCAGAGAATGTCTCTGTAGTATATCTGTAGTATACAGCAGTATAGTATACAGCAGCTGATAAGTACTGGAAGGATTAAGATTTTTAAATGGAAGTAATTTACAAATCTGTTTAACTTTTTGGCACCGGTTGATTTGAAAACATTTGTTTTCTACTGGAGTTCCCCTTTAAGTTTTTCTCAATACAGTTGAAATATCTAGCCAGGCAGGACTTTCCCTAGATGTTCCAAATGAAACAATTCTTTATCATAAATATTTTCTATCTATTCTTCGTAGGGGCATAGTAAAGATGGCAGAAGCTCACCAGGCTGTAGCATTCCAGTTTACCGTAACTCCAGATGGAATCGACCTAAGATTAAGCCATGAAGCTCTGCGACAAATCTATCTCTCTGGCCTCCACTCCTGGAAGAAGAAGTTCATTAGATTCAAGGTGACACAAGAACAATCATTTAACTTGGACTTACATTAAGGGGTCAATTTATTGTCATGATGTCAATATAAGGGGGTCCCAATTAGTGTTGCTCGCGAATATTCGCAATTCGAATATTATTCGCGAATATAGCATATTCGCGAATTCGCGAATTTCGC
Organism: Hyla sarda; assembly: GCF_029499605.1. NCBI lineage: Eukaryota > Metazoa > Chordata > Amphibia > Anura > Hylidae > Hyla > Hyla sarda. The sequence continues at coordinate 238,165,102 of NC_079194.1, forward strand.
GAATATAGCGCTATATATTCGTAATTACGAATATTCGTTTTTTTTTCTTTTTTTTTTTCTTCACAGTACACATCACAGTGATCACCCCTCTCTGCTTCCAGCTTGTGTGGTGTAAAGAAGGCTGTAATACTACTGTGTGAGACTGGCGTGCGAAATTTCGCATATGCGTAAATTAGCATATGTTAATTTTCGCATATGCGAATGTTCGCATATGCTAATTTTTCATGCTAATATTCACATATGGTAATTTTCGCATACGCGAATATTCGCATATGCGAAAATAAAACGAGAATATAACGAATATGCGAATATTCGCGAATATATGACGAATATTCGTCCATATATTCGCGAATATTCGCGAATTCGAATATGGCCTATGCCGCTCAACACTAGTCCCAATGTCTGTTTCTAGTAGTAATGAATGAAGAGATACTGAAAATATCAAAGGTTGTACTCTTTATCTTAGATCATCATTCATTTATTCATTTTAATAGTTTGTCATTCAATTCTTTATTGAACAATAAAGAATAGTAGGGTACAGAAAGCAAGATTAGGGAAAGGGGTAACCAAAATAACTAGTAATCCCCTTAGCAAAAGAGCAATGTCAGGCAATCCATGTACATATATAACAGCATATGAACAGAAGAACAAAATATAATGCTATCATACAAAGCTATAATTAGGCTAATAGTACATCAGTATTATCGTAGTGCAGAATACATTAAAGGGGTTCTCCGGTGCTTAGACATCTTATCCCCTATCCAAAGGATAGGGGATAAGATGCCTGATCGCGGGAGTCCCGCCGCTGGGGACCCCCGGGATCTTGCACACGGCACCCAGTTTGTAATCAGTCCCCGGAGCACGTTCGCTCCGGGTCTGATTACTGGTGACCACATGGCCGGTGGCGTGTGACGTCACGCCTCCGCCCCGTGTGATGTCACGCTCCGCCCCTCAATGCAAGCCTACGGGAGGGGGCGTGATAGCTGTCACGCCCCCTCCCATAGGCTTGCATTGGGGGGCGGAGCATGACGTCACACGGGGGCGGAGGTGTGACGTCACACGCCGCCGTCCGTGTGGTCACCGGTAATCAGACCCGGAGCGAACACACTACGGGGACTGATTACAAACTGGGTGCCGTGTGCAAGATCCCGGGGGTCCCCAGCGGCGGGACTCCCGCGATCAGGCATCTTATCCCCTATCCTTTGGATAGGGATAAGATGTCTAAGCACCGGAGAACCCCTTTAAAGGGGTATTCCCACAGGGTATTCTCCACAGGGCTGCAGCAATTGTAGCTCAGGTGTGCTGGCTGCAAAGCATGGGGTGACTGATGTGTGGGAGGGAGAAGTGAACTCACACTTACAAACTAGGGATCCTGGGACTTATAGTTGGAGGAAGGGAACTCCATCAGGAAATTAGCCATTTCACAAAAAGAAAGCAGCAGCTTCTGGCAGGTAAGTACTAAAGTCATCATATAGGGGATAACCCCTTTTAAAGGTACAACTTAACATTGAAGAAAGCAAAGAGATCATGAATGGTCTCTAGACCAATAGACTGATCAGGTGGGCTTAAGCACACCTTAAAAACTAGTTAAAGGGGTACTATGGTGGAAAACAATGTTTCTTAAATCAACTGGTGCCAGAAAGTTAAACAGATTTGTAAATTACTTCTGTTCAATACTGATCAGCTGCTGTATACTACAGAGGAAGTTCTTTTTTTCTTTTTGAGTTTCTTTTCAGTCTGACCACAGTGCTCTCTGCTGACACCTCTGTCCATGTCAGAAACTGTCCAGAGCAGGAGCAAATTCCCATAGCAAAGCTCTCCTGCTCTGGACAGTTCCTGACATGGACAGAGGTGTCAGCAGAGAGCACTGTGGTCAGACTGGAAATAAATTAAAAAAGAAAAGAAACTTCCTCTGTAGTATACAGCAGCTCATAAGTACTGGAAGGATTAACATTTTTATATAGAAGTCATTTACAAATCTGTTTAACTTTCTGGTACCAGTTAATAAAAAATAAAAAAATTCACCCACCGGAGTACCCCTTTAAGCTATAAGATGCAAGCCCATCATGGAACATCTCGTCCAAAAGGAAGGACATACCCATTAAATAGATGATAGGCGGTATGGAGACTCTAAGCGGACCCACAATTTGATTAAAACAATCTTGATCGGATTTTTCATCTGTCATAATGTTTTTTTTTACAGAATGGAATCCTCACTGGGGTCTTTCCATCAAGCCCTTCTAGCTGGCTAGTTGTAGTGGTGGGTGTCACCTCAACATCCATGTACACACAAGTGGATCCATCATTTGGTTTAATAGAGAAAATAAACAATGCCCTCGCCACTACGTAAGTTTTTCTTTTTTCCTGTTAGAGACTGTACAGGCAATGTTTTTATGTAGTGTATGAATATGTTGTATTATTGCATATCTTATCTACTACTGTTACTGGTTGTAATTGAAGTTATTTCTAATGGCACTTGAGTTTGGGGGGAGAGTTTGTTGTAACAAGCATAGCCACCCAGTATACAGTCTAAATTGTACCAACCCTGTACTTGTTGGCATGGCCATACTGTCCAGTAAAATGGACATGAAGACATGTAGGCATTGAACAGTCAGTCATCATTTCCCCAACTCCGATTTTCTGGCAATTAGCTTCCTGATAAACTTGTATTGTGCTTATTAATTTTTCCTTTAGGGATCGGTTTACTAGTACAACTTGTACGTGTTGTAAGGCAGGTACAGGTACTGATGAGTATTTTATATATTCTTTATGTAAAGAAACTTGGAAGATATACACTGCTGAAAAAAATAAAGGGAACACTTAACACAATGTAACTCCAAGTCAATGACACTTCTGTGAAATCACACTGTCCACTCAGGAAGCAACACTGATTGACAATCAAGTTCACATGCTATTGTGCAAATGAAACAGACAACAGGTGGAAATTATATGCAATTAGCAAGACACCCCCAATAAAGGAGTGGTTCTGCAGGTGGTGACCACAGACCACTTCTCAGTTCCTATGCTTCCTGGCTGATGTTTTGGTCACTTTTGAATGCTGGCGGTGCTTTCACTCTAGTGGTAGCATGAGACGGAGTCTACATCCGACACAAGTGGCTCAGGTAGTGCAGCTCATCCAGAATGGCACATCAATGCGAGCTGTGACAAGAATGTTTGCTGTGTCTGTCAGCGTAGTGTCCAGAGCATGGAGGCGCACTACCAGGAGACAGGCCAGTACATCAGGAGACATGGAGGAGGCCATAGTAGTGCAACAACCCAGCAGCAGGACCGCTACTTCCGCCTTTGTGCAAGGAGGAGCACTGCCAGAGCCCTGCACAATGACCTTCGGCAGGCCACAAATCCACTCAAACGGTCAGAACCAGACTCCATGAGGGTGGTATGAGGGCCCAACAGCCACAGGTGGGGGTTGTGTTTACAGCCCAACACCATGCAAGACGTTTGGCATTTGCCAGAGAACACCAAGATTGGCAAAATCGCCACTGGCGCCCTGTTCTCTTCACAGATGAAAGCAGGTTCACACTGAGCACATGTGACAGTCTGGAGATGCTGTGGAGAATGTCTGCTGCCTGCAACATCCTCCAGCATGACCAGTTTGGCGGTGGGTCAGTAATGGTGTGGGGTGGCATTTCTTTCGGGGGCCACACAGCCCTCCATGTGCTTGCCAGAGGTAGCCTGACTGCCATTAGGTACCGAGATGAGATCCTCAGACCCCTTGTGAGACCATATGCTGGTGCGGTTGGCCCTGGGTTCCGCCTAATGCAAGACAATGCTAGACCTCGTTTGGCTGGAGTGTCAGCAGTTCCTGCAAGAGGAAGGCATTGATGCTAT